>NC_143033.1:62753628-63101961 GCF_057628025.1 Oncorhynchus mykiss | reverse complement strand
AGCTAAAAAATTCTCCATGTGTGCAATTTCTGCAACCCCCTATACTGATCTATGCCGGTATGCAAAAGCAATGATAATGCATGCAATGCTTTATTATAAAGTAGTTTTTTCATGCATTCTGGTACCTCAGTGTACTCTGGGTCACCCCCCTCTCTGGCTCACTTTTTGTTCCTGCACTTCCCAATTTACAAATTAAGCACTGCCAAGGTGTCTTTATTTCCATAAGCTCTCACTCACATCACTTTTTCCTTTGCCATCTTTCATTTATGGCATTTCAACATTGATACAGAGGGGCACATCACACTCATGTCTTTTCTTGGGACTCCACACGCACGCACGCACACACACACACACACTACTGTAGCATATTGTTTACATTTCTCAAATTTAGGCATCCACTGACATGGGCACAGACGTATGAATAGTCATTTTCTGTGTGGTGGACAAATTTGGTTGCACAGGAGAAGAGGATGTGATTACTTGTGGGGGTGGTGGGTTCAACAGCTGCAGGGAAGCTGATTGGTTGCTTTGGCTATCACATCTTCTTGATTAAAAGAAAGACAGATTCAGAAATTAGTTAGACATTGCCATAGTTCAATGCTGAAAAGCCTTCATTAACATGGTCCCAAAGATAGACATTCAGTATTCACTGAATGAAGTAGCCTACCCATCCCCATTTACAATTTAATTATTCAATTAAATAAATTATACTAACAGCACATTCAATGACTCATGATTATTATTGTAGGCTACTCCTGTACCTACCTTGTACAATAATGTAATCATTGAATGAAGTAACATATCATCCACATTTAAAATGTAATCAATTAGATAAATAATGCTAGCACATAAAGTTATATTATCGTAGAATAGGCTACTCCCGTATGCCCACTATGATAGGATACCGTTATGATACTGGTGTGATTTTAGGTCTTCAATCGAAGTTGTATGTTGTACCTCGTTTCCGCCCTTCAAGGAAAGGCATACCCCATTCTATTCAGTGCAGGTGTGAATGTCCCATAGCTTTAGCACACAATGGCATGTAGGGGTAGTGTATTACAACGTACCATTTTTATATATCCTATAGCACATGTTTGTATATTTTCATTTACCATTTAATTAATCCATGAAATAAATAATAGCACATCAAATTACATTATTATTGTACACTAGCCTACTCCCCTATCGACACAGTAATTAATATTGCCTTCGACATTACGTTATCAACTCAGCAAAAAGTAATTATTTTCAAATAATCAAAATTTGCCTTATCAACACAGTAGGCCTAAATATTTCTTAACAATATTATAACTTAAATATACTTACTCCTCAATTGGATCAAGGACATCTTGTGAATTCTTTTCATCTTTTCTAAAGAAACTATTTGGGGCAGACACTCGAAAGTTGTTGTGCGGTGTACCATTTATTTGCCATAGTTTTTCCTGTTAAAAAAACAAGCTCTCAAACACCTTGCTCGTCTCTCACTCTATAAACGGCCACTGATATCCAGATTCCTTGGGACATCCCTACCCTGAACCAAACCCTAAACCCTAACTGTAATCATAACCCTTACCTATAACACTAAACTTAACCCTTACCTTAGCCATTTTACATTTCTACTTGATTGAGGTAGGGACATTATAAGGGACCCTGCCGCCCCAGTTATGGTTAAGGCGTTGGACTAGTAACCGAAAGGTTGCAAGATCGAATCCCCGAGCTGACAAGGTAAAAATCTGTCGTTCTGCCTCTGAACAAGGCAGTTAACCCACTGTTCCTAGGCCATCATTGAAAATAAGAATTTGTTCTTAACTGACTTGCCTAGTTAAATAAAGGTACAATAAAATTCCTAGAGTAGTCGATGTGATAAATATTTTTTCCGGAGCATCTGGTCTTTGCCTAAACCTTAAGTGTGAATTGTTTGCTGTTAAAGACCGTGTGATACCCTCTATATGCAATATTCCAGTCAAGGAAAAAGTTAACATACCTTGTTTAACCATGTCTAAGAATCAACAGGAAAGATGCTCATTAAATTTCATACCTATTATTGAAAAAAACAAACAGAAGTTGAACCATTGGTTCAGAGCGATTTATTCTTGAAAGGTTGAGAATTTCTTTCTAAAGCTGAAGGTATCTCCAAACCTACTTATGCAGCCCAGTCTCTACATCTTGACAACAAAATAGGTAAAGCGTTTGACCAGATGCTTTTCAACTTCATCTGGAATAAATGGTACACATTATATTAGGAAATCTGTCGTTATGAACACATATGAATATGGTGGTCTCAATTTTTTTGATTTTCCTTCTTTGAATAATACTTAAGATAAATTGGGCTAAGCATTTTTTAAAGAATCCAACTTCAATTTGGAATTTCATCCCTCATCTTCTCCCATTTTGGAGGCTTCAATTTTGTTACTTTGTAACTATAACATTGATAAGATTCCTACAAAATGATCTGCTTTTCATAGACAAGTATTAGCGTGGTCGTTAATATATAAAAACAATTACCACACAGATACCCGCTTGTTAATAAGGTCAAATAGGTCTCTTTCAGAATTATCCATAAGTATTACCCTGCAAATCATTACCTGAAGAAACTCAAAAAAGACATTAACATTAACTGTCCTTTGTGTTGAGCATACAGAAACAGTTCTGCATTTATTTTGGCATTGTCTACATGTAAAACAATTATGGAAAGATTTTCATAATTTTAATTGTTAATATTCTTGATGACTTCTGTTTTTTATTGGATAATGTGCTGCTCGGTTTCCTTAACCATAATATGGATAAAGAAAAACAATTTTTACCTCAAATCTAATTGTGCTAATGGCAAAATGTAATATTCATAAATGTAAATTCACGAATAGAAAAACACTCTTACGTGTTTTCTATAAGGAATTCGAGCAGGACATTAAGACTGCTCTACATTCTTCTAATAAGAAGCTGTTAAAAGAAACACACACATTGTTTTAAGGTCTTTGTGTAATCTGTCATTTGTTATCATTGTCTGTTTGTATACTGGTTTTTCTGCAATAAAATAAAAGATTCAAAACAAAAAATATAAAAACAATTAAAAAATTGTAAAACAAAGTGACATTCCTCCACAAATACGTCCTCAATCAATACTTTAAATTGCCTGAATGGCAACAGAACATCAAGATGAAATGTATTTAGAATTATGTTCTAGCGATACGGTGCATTAAAACTAAAAGCAGATTTATCTAGCTCGGTGGAGATCCTTGGAACCTCAAGAGTTAACCAATCCTGTGAACGGATTAGGCAACTCAGGTGTATATGCTTTAACAGAAAAGTTAGATATGACAGAAGTATGAAGTAGGGCCTTGAAAACAAAAAAAAAAGGGACTAATGTAGAGATCTATAAAGGTCTTCAGCCAAGTGCAGCCAACCTTTTGACACAGGATGCAGTGATGAGTATCAAAACTGTCATAAAACGAAGGGCACTAAATGATGGCATCCAAAGGTTTAAGAGTAGTAGAAGCTGCACTTTGATAAATAATATCACCATAATCAAGAACAGATAAAAAGGTTGACTGAATAATCTGCTTCCCACTTCTTAGAGAAAAGCACAATCTGTTTTTAAACGTTAAATCCATACGCCTAAGTATTTATATGCGGGAACACGTTCAATTAGAGAACCATCTAATGAGCGAACATGTACTTAACCTGAAACATTCTTAGGAGTTCAAAAACATGTATTTCATTTAGCCCGTATCAAGCAAAAGGTTTATTTGATCGAATAGAAGTTTCGCAATGCTTTAATTGTTACGAGTGTACTGATTTTAAGTAGGACAAGTGACATCCCGGCAACTTTGATAAAAAAACACACATCAGAGTTGTCGAGACGGATATGGAATAATAATTGCTTTGACATGGGTGGGACAATAGTTTTTATTTATTATCGATCTTAACCCAGTCATCCAGTTAGAATGAATCAATTTTAAGAAAAACTAAGAGTGCCCATTCTTTTCATAATGTAGTATTATATTTTACTATTTACAATACAAACACACAAGCATCACATCACAATACGCATAAGAGACAAGTGCCAGTTGTGGAAACCTTACAGCAAGCTGTCACTCAAGTCCATCTGATAATCCAAATTCTTTCTATTCAGTGGAATTGTTATAGAAGGCTCATATGAATGTAAAGGAAAACGGCTATAGCGATGGTCCAATTCTCTACCCTTTTCCTGAGATGTGCACTCCTACACCTTCTCATGGATTTAAATGGAATGGATTGGTGCAAAGGATATGGTCAAAACTCCATGCTTGCACCAATTCAATACTTTGAGAAACAGAACGCAGCCTATGATCTATCCAAGTTGACATCACAGTCCCTTCTTGGTAACCTTTCACCCCCTTTCCGCTTGACCCCTCTCTCACACTGCTGTCCCCTCCTGCCTCTCCCTCTTTTTCTCCTGACTTCTGAAGTACTCTTTGCTGAGTAGGACATCCCTCTTTAGGGGTAAGGTTGGCTCCTCAGCTGCCGACCCTAGCTTATCTTTCTGCCGCTGGGCGAGGAGCATGGCACGGAGCAGGGGCGGGTACGACACATAGCGTATGGGGGGCTCGGGAACAGGGTTGTAGAGTTTGAACTGCTCCTCCTCATGTTTGGGCACCAGACGCCAGTCATGGTACATCACCTTGTCCATCTCCTTTGCTTCACTCTCCTGCTTGCCTGTGGAAAATAATAATATACACAATGGTGACTTGGTCATCTTTTCCTAATCTCTTTTCACAACCACTGCTGTGATAAATATGTCAAATGGCAGTAATGCGGAGGTAGTCTGGCCCATCAGCCACGTCTGGTCTCACAGCGCCTCAGAACGGGACATGACTGGGAGTCTATGGCAGGAGCGGCGAAAACAGCCACCGGTTTTAATTGACTGTTCTCTCAGTCCATCACCATCTAGCACAGGGGTCTCCAACCTTTTCTAGCATGAGAAAATTAAACATGTCAAGAGCTACACATTTTTTCAAGATTTCAAATAGGCACATTCTTCTCGTCCTCTCCCCTGCAAC
Source organism: Oncorhynchus mykiss (assembly GCF_057628025.1). Classification (NCBI taxonomy): domain Eukaryota; kingdom Metazoa; phylum Chordata; class Actinopteri; order Salmoniformes; family Salmonidae; genus Oncorhynchus; species Oncorhynchus mykiss. The sequence continues at coordinate 63,096,922 of NC_143033.1, read as the reverse complement.
TCTTCCCCAGGTCCTTAAGTGTACTGTTCTCTGTCAATATAGCTGGTAAAATAATTGATAATAAACAACTAACGGGGGCCCTATAAAATCTTTTCCCGCCCCCAAATTCTGTTTAATATTTTCCCAAATTATGTTCCGTTGTATTTTTCCATATTTTATATTGTTTGTTTTTTACTCTAAAAATTACAATTGTTAGTAGACAAACTACGTTGATGTTCAAATTCATGTCAATGCTTAAATCTGAAGACACTTTTTTTAGGTATGTGAAAAAAAGAAAAAAAAGGAGAAAAAAAACGTGCGCGTTTTTAAAACCTCTTGAGCGTAGGGGGCAGTATTTTGATGTTTGGATGAAAAATGTACCCAAATGAAACTGCCTATTTCTCAGGCCCATAATCTGCATATAATTGTCAGATTAGGAAAGAAAACACTCTAAAGTTTCCAAAACTGTCAAAATATTGTCTGTGAATATAACAGAACTGATATTGCAGGCGAAAACCTGAGGAAAATCCAACCAGGAAGTGCCTAAGAGAAACAAATCTCCCTGTTCCATTGCATGCCTATCCTCCATTTAAAGGGATATCAACCAGATTCCTTTTCCTATGGCTTCCACATTTTGTGAACAGTCTTTAGACATAATTTCAGGCTTTTAGTTTGAAAAATGAGCAAGAAAGATCACATCGAGTCATTTGATGGCTGGGTGCCAGCAGCGTTTTGCATGCGCCAACAGAGTGGAGCAGACATTTTCTCTCTCCTATTGAAGAAGCTACTGTCCGGTTGAAATATTATCAATTATAGATTGTAAAAACAACCTGAGGATTGATTATAAAAAACGTTTGACATGTTTCTACAAACTTTACGGATACTATTTGGAATTTTTGTCTGCCCTGTCGTGACTTCTCGAGCCTGTGGATTTCTGAATATAACACGCCAACCAAATGGAGGTATTTTGGATGTAAAAATAATCTTTATGGAACAAAAGGAACATGTATTGTGTAACTGAGAGTCTCATGAGTGCAAACATCCGAAGATCAAAGGTTCAAGATTCATTTTATTGCTTTTCTGACTTTCGTGACCAATCTGCTGTTAGCTTTTTGTAATGTTTTGTCTGCTGAGAGAGATGTCCTTACATAAACGCTTGGTATGCTTTCGCCAAAAAGCTCTTTTGAAATCTGACACGCCAGGTGGATTAACAACAAGCTAAGCTGTGTTTTGCTATATTGCACTTGTGCTTTCATGAAAATTAAATATTTTTAGCAATTACATTTTTATTTGGTGCTCTGCAATGCAGCGGAAGTTGACGAAAATGATCCCGCTAAAGGGATGGGTGCATCAAGAAGTTAAGGAATGTGCCATCTAATGTTCCGGTCTAGTGATGGTTCTGTACTGCAGCAGCTCATTTCATGTAAAGTTTGCAACTAACAATTAATAGATACAAATGATATACTTACTCATGATATACTTCTGCCAAGTAAGCCTACTTTGCAGTTAACATTTAATGAGAAGGTTTTGGGGAAAGTATTTCTATCAACCCACAAGACGATAATCACATCGACTAGCTACACACGGAGTGATGGACAAACTTGCACATCACAGACAGATGCGATTAATTGCAATTAATTGGAAGATATGTTAGGTTTGGCTTTTTAAGCCAATAGTGGCTGACCAGGGGTGGGATAATGTCAATGTTGCATTGGCAAGATATAGCCGCTGGGAGCTTGCAGTGTCTGATACTTGAGATTTGTTTATGAGTTTTGCGGCAGAATACGTGAAAATTGCATGTACTTTCAGAATTGTTTGGCGAGCTACTCATATAGTGCCTTCGGAAAGTATTCAGACCCCTTGACTTTTTCCACATTTTGTTATGTTACATCCTTATTCTAAAATATCTACACACAATACCCCATAATGACAAAGCAAAAACAGGTTTTTATTTACAGTGCCTTGCGAAAGTATTCGGCCCCCTTGAACTTTGCGACCTTTTGCCACATTTCAGGCTTCAAACATAAAGATATAAAACTGTATTTTTTTGTGAAGAATCATCAACAAGTGGGACACAATCATGAAGTGGAACGACATTTATTGGATATTTCAAGCTTTTTTAACAAATCAAAAACTGAAAAATTGGGCGTGCAAAATTATTCAGCCCCTTTACTTTCAGTGCAGCAAACTCTCTCTAGAAGTTCAGTGAGGATCTCTGAATGATCCAATGTTGACCTAAATGACTAATGATGATCAATACAATCCACCTGTGTGTAATCAAGTCTCCGTATAAATGCACCTGCACTGTGATAGTCTCAGAGGTCCGTTAAAAGCGCAGAGAGCATCATGAAGAACAAGGAACACACCAGGCAGGTCCGAGATACTGTTGTGAAGAAATTTAAAGCCGGATTTGGATACAAAAAGATTTCCCAAGCTTTAAACATCCCAAGGAGCACTGTGCAAGCGATAATATTGAAATGGAAGGAGTATCAGACCACTGCAAATCTACCAAGACCTGGCCGTCCCTCTAAACTTTCAGCTCATACAAGGAGAAGACTGATCAGAGATGCAGCCAAGAGGCCCATGATCACTCTGGATGAACTGCAGATATCTACAGCTGAGGTGGGAGACTCTGTCCATAGGACAACAATCAGTCGTATATTGCACAAATCTGGCCTTTATGGAAGAGTGGCAAGAAGAAAGCCATTTCTTAAAGATATCCATAAAAAGTGTCGTTTAAAGTTTGCCACAAGCCACCTGGGAGACACACCAAACATGTGGAAGAAGGTGCTCTGGTCAGATGAAACCAAAATTGAACTATTTGGCAACAATGCAAAACGTTATGTTTGGCGTAAAAGCAACACAGCTGAACACACCATCCCCACTGTCAAACATGGTGGTGGCAGCATCGTGGTTTGGGCCTGCTTTTCTTCAGCAGGGACAGGGAAGATGGTTAAAATTGATGGGAAGATGGATGGAGCCAAATACAGGACCATTCTGGAAGAACCTGATGGAGTCTGCAAAAGACCTGAGACTGGGACAGAGATTTGTCTTCCAACAAGACAATGATCCAAAACATAAAGCAAAATCTACAATGGAATGGTTCAAAAATAAACATATCCAGGTGTTAGAATGGCCAAGTCAAAGTCCAGACCTGAATCAAATCGAGAATCTGTGGAAAGAACTGAAAACTGCTGTTCACAAATGCTCTCCATCCAACCTCACTGAGCTCGAGCTGTTTTGCAAGGAGGAATGGGAAAAATGTTCAGTCTCTCGATGTGCAAAACTGATAGAGACATACCCCAAGCGACTTACAGCTGTAATCACAGCAAAAGGTGGCGCTACAAATTATTAACTTAAGGGGGCTGAATAATTTTGCACGCCCAATTTTTCAGTTTTTGATTTGTTAAAAAAGTTGTTGTTGATTCTTCACAAAAAAATACAGTTTTATATCTCTATGTTTAAAGCCTGAAATGTGGCAAAAGGTCGCAAAGTTCAAGGGGGCCGAATACTTTCGCAAGGCACTGTATTTTTGCTAATTTATAAACATTACACACGGAAATATCATATTTACATAAGTAATCAGACCCTTCACTCAGTACTTTGTAGAAGCACAGCTGTATTTGGAGTTTATCCCGTTCTTCTCTGGAGATCCTCTCAAGCTCATCAGGTTGGATGGGGAGCATAGCTGAACAGCTATTTTCAGGTCTCTCCAGAGATGTTAGATCAGGTTCAATCCGGGCTTTGGCTGGGCCACCCAAGGACATTCAGAGCCACTCTTGCGTTGTCTTGGCTGTGTGCTTAGGGTCGTTGCCCTGTTGGAAGGTGAACCTTCACCCCAGTCTGAGGTCCTTAGTGCTCTAGACCAGGTTTTCATCAAGGATCTCTCTGTAAATGTGCTCCGTTCATCTCTGCCTCAATCCTGACTAGTCTCCCAGTCCCTGCCTCTGAAAAACATCCCCACAGCATGATGCTGCCATCACCATGCTTTACCATAGGGATTGTGCCAGGTTTCCTCCAGACGTAACGATTGGCATTCAGGCCAAAGAGTTCAATCTTGGTTTCATCAAACCAGAGAATCTTGTGTCTCATGATCGGAGTCCTTTTAGGAGCCTTTTGACAAACTCAAAGAAGGCTGTCATCTGCCTTTTACTGAGGAGTGGCTTCTGTCTGGGCTGGTTGGTGGAGTGCTGCAGAGATGGTTGTCCTTCTGGAAGGTTCTCCCATCTCCACAGAAGAACTCTAGAGCTCTGTCAGAGTGACCATCGGGTTCTTGGTCACCTCCCTGACCAATTCCCTTTTCCAACGATTGTGCAGTTTGGCCGGACGGCCAGCTCTAAGAAAAGGCTTGGTGGTTCCAACCAAACTTCTTTCATTTAAGAATGATGGAGGCCACTGTGTTATTGGGGTCCTTCAATGCTGCAGACATTTTTTGGTACTGTTCCCCAGATCTGTGCTGAAACACAATCCTGTCTCGGAGCTCTACGGACAATTCCTGTCCGGGGCACTCTGTTCACAACATTAGCATCTGCCCATACCATAACCCCACCGCCACCATGGGGCACTCTGTTCACGTTAACATCTGCCTGGTACTGTTGAAACCGAGATTCATCCGTGAAGAGCACACTTCTCCAGTGTGTTATTGGCCATCGAAGGTGAGCATTTTCCCACTGAAGTCAGTTACGACGCCAAACTGCAGTCAGGTCAAGACCCTGGTGAGGATGACGAGCACGCAGATCAAGTTCCCTGAGATGGTTTCTGACAGTTCGTGCAGAAATTATTCGGTTGTGCAAACCCACTGTTTCATCAGCTGTCCGGGTGGCTGGTCTCAGACGATCCTGAAAGTGAAGCCGGATGTGGAGGTCCTGGGCTGGCGTGGTTAAAGGTGGTCTGCGGTTGTGAGGCCGGTTGGAAGAACTGCCAAGTTCTCTAAATATATGAGGTGGCTTATGGTCGAGAAATTAACATTACATTTTTTGGCAACAGCTCTGGTGGACATTCCTGCAGTCAGCATGCATATTGCATGCTCTATCAACCTAAGACATCTGTGGCATTGTGTGACAAAACTGGACCTTCTAGAGTGGCATTTTGTCCCAAGCACAAGGTGCACCTGTGTAAAGTGATGCTGTTTAATAAGCTTCTTGATATGCCACACCTGCCAGGTTGATGGATTATCTTGGCAAAGGAGAAATGCTGACTAACAGCTATGTAAACAAATTTGTGCACAACATTTGAGAAATAAGCGTTTTGTGTATATGGAATATTTCTGTGATCTTTTATTTCAGCTAATGAGACCAACACTTTACATGTTGCGTTTATATTTTTGTTCAGTGTAATAGGCCAAGGCTACAGCTACAGCTCCCGCCTCAATTTTAACTACACCAATTTCAAGTCCCACATTAATGCACACTGTTGTCTAGCCCAATAGCTGGACTACAGGAGCCGATAGTATTTTTCAGTTTACAACACGTTTATGGCTTCCGTCTTATGTTTACACACAGGTGTTCGGAGACACAGATAGCTCATTAGCCAATTATTCTTCAGCGGTTTCCATAAACAAGTGCTCTAACATGGAACCCTAACTCTATAAAGGTGTAATAATTTAACTTTTTAAAATATATTAACTCTTTTAAAAAAACTCCCCCGGTCAGAAGATACTATCATCAATAGACACTTAAACTGTTACCAGGCTCTATGTAACCAGCAATTTGAGCCTGGGGACGAAGTTAATGCTGAAGAAACCTAAACCTAGGCATTATTTCATCTATGAGAGATTATGCAATGACAGAGAGGCATATGAAAAGCTGCTGAAATGTCATTCTGTGAAAACAAATAAAAAGGTTGTCATCTCTTATCTGTTCACGACCACTATCGTGAATCACATGTCGGTACTACAGAGTACTACAGAGGAAAGCCAAACCTATTCTTTCTTCAGGAAGAGAGCATGATATAGGATGTGTGAATGGAAAATTCTCACCTTTATAGGTCAGGACTCCCCATGCTCTGCCGTGGTCCATGTTCTACAGAGAAGGCAGCAGAGTTATAAACATGTACACTACATTACCAAAAGTATGTGGACACCTGCTCATCGAACATCTCATTTTAAAATCATGGTTATTAATATGGAATAGGTCCCCCCTTTCCTGCTATAACAGCCTCCACTCGTCTGGGAAGGCTTTCCACTAGATGTTAGACCTTGCTTCCATTGAGGTTGAGCATTGATGTTGGGCTCATAGTCGGCGATCCAATTTCATCTCAAATTAGTTTGATGGGATGGAGTTCACGGCTCTGTGCAGGCCAGTCAAGTTCCTCCACACCGATCCCAACAAACCATTTCTATATGGACCTCGCTTTGTGCACGGGGGCACTGCTATGCTGAAACAGGAAAGAACATTCCCCAAACAGTTGCCACAAAGTTGGAAGAAGAAAATCGTCTAGAATGTCATTGAATGCTGTAGCGTTAATATTTCCCTTCACTGGAACTAATGGGCCTAGACCAAACCATGAAAAACAGCCTCAGGCCATTATTCTTCCTCCACCAAACATTACAGTTGGCACTATGTATTGGGGCAGGTAGCATCTGCCGAACCATGATTCGTCTGTCGGACTGCCAAACAGTGAAGCGTGATTCATCACTCCATAGAATGCCTTTCCATTGCTCCAAAGTTCAATCGCGGCGAGCTTTACACCACTCCAGCCGAGGCTTGGCATTGCACATGGTGATCTTAGGCTTGTCTGCGGCTGCTCGGCTCTGGAATCCCATTTCATGAAGCTCCCAACGAACAGCTCTTGTGCTGACATTTCTTCCGAAGTTGACCGGGGCAACTCTAGCAGGGCAGAAATTTGACAAACTGACTTGTTGGAAAGGTGGCATCCTATGTTGGTGCTACGTTGAAAGTCACCGAGCTCTTTCAGTAAGGCCATTCTACTGCCATTGTTTGTCTATGGAGATTGCATGGCCGTGTGCTCGATTTTATACACCAGTCAGCAACGGGTGAGGCTGAAATGGCCTGAATCCATACATTTGAAGTGGTGTCCACATACATACACTATATATACACAAAGTATGAGGCTTTATAGTCAGACTTATCAGTGTAATAACAGTGTTATAAGCTTCCACTCCCCTTCACCCTCTACCCCTGAAACTCCTTTCCACCCCCCTCCCCACTCACTTCTGCAGTGTAGTCCACCTTGACCTTGGTGACCTGCCAGTAGCTAGGTGCTTCAGGGTGCTCTGTCAGCCAGGACTTGCGTGTGAACAGGTGGCCCACCCCGAACATCCTGAGGCCAGACAGCAGGGAGAAGAGACGGCTCTCTCTCCTCACGTCCTGAATAGAAATAAAGCAGTTCTAGGTTTTTTCCCCCAAACCTAGGGTTCCCAGGTTTCTGAAATTCCCAGGTTTTCCCAAAAACACAGTCGGAAGGTTCCCAGGATCTTGCAGAAATAAGCAGGAAATCCAGGAATCACACCAACCAGGATTTCAGAAAAAACATTTGGGAAATGTACCCGAATTTTGCAACCCTATCAAGGGAACAACAGTAGTCGATGGGATCTGGCATCAGAGACCCACAACTTTCTACTCATTATTCATTGTTAATAAAACAAACATTTATGCTTTCATTTGATTGAAATAACTATAATTTCTGATTGTTAGTTAAGCTCCCACTTTTTACACCTGGCCTGGGGCTTGAACCATCAACCTTCTGGCTACTGGTCCTGCTTTCTAACCTCTAGGCTACCTGGTGCCCCACACACATACCTGCCAGGCAAGCACGGGCAGGGTCTTCCTGGTGTGCGGTCGCGTCATGGTGTCGTAGTCCAGTGCATACTTCTCAGACTCCCGTGGCCGATTCTTAAGCTCCCGGTACACACGGATCTTCCGGGCCATCTCAGCGATCAGGCGGATGCGCTTCTTCTTCACCATGATTGGTCAATAATTTTGTCACTGGGTCTCCTTCAGAACCTGGAGGGGGGGTGGTTACATTAGGGGTTAGGCTCACAAAGGAGTAAATAAAGACAGTTCTGACCATTTTACAACAGGGGTACAAATGAAGACATTCACAGATCTGATAACCTGGAGACACTCGCAGGTTTGATAAACTAGAATGACCCAAATACACTGAATGCAAACCCAGGTAAAAACAGAGTTTCTGGTCTAGTGAATTTGGGGCAGTATCTATCTAGCTATCTGCTGAAAGAGAATCATTAGTCCCAAATACACCAGACCATGGAACCCTAGTTTTTCCTGGGCCTGCATTCAGTGTACTCCTCAAGAGTCTGACTGTTATGTAAGATAGCAACATTCTAGTCATTAAGTAACTAGTTACTTACTGTAGGTAATCCCATTACAGCCAAACATCTTTATTAAGAATCTCAATCAATACCGTTAAATTGAATAATGATTACCGCTAAATGCGGTCCGCTTAGGTTAGCTACTATTTCACATGCTGGCACTGGCAATCTGTCTATAGCAAGCTAGCTAACATTACATATGTTAGCCAGAGAGCATGACACGCTAACGGTAGCGGCCTAGCTAAGTACTCCACTATTCAACACACAGTATTCTTGTTATCACAATTAATAAATAAAAAAGAGTTGCTTAAATTTCCAAGGGATGTTTTATTTTGCATAACTAGATAGCTAGCTACCTGAGACTTGACTTGACCTCCACAACACACTGCTTCCTCCGAAATTGTCAAACGACGGACAAAATTCCTCCCTAGAATTATTGATGCATTACTTTAGTTCCGGGATAGAAACCGTTCCGCTTTGAAACGTTTTGGGGGTGGTCACTCCGGGGACACTCCAGACTTAGTTTTTGCCCTGCGTTGTTTGCAAACATTGAGGTTATAACAAAGCAAAATACAACTATTGTAAAATAGATTCTGTAAAATGTATATAATATGTATAAGATGGAAGTAGAAGCCCAAGTGTTATTGTTTATTAGTTTACTCCAATTGGGGGAGGGGTGGTAGGGATTGTGGGGAATAATTAAGGAAAATATATTCTAAAAATATGTATATATGTACACTACCGTTCAAAAGTTTGGGGTCACTTAGAAATGTCCTTGTTTTCCATGAAAACATACATGAAATTAGTTGCAAAATGAATAGGAATTATAGTCAAGACGTTATAAATAATGATTTTTTATTGAAATAATAATTGTGTCCTTCAAACTTTGCTTTTGTCAAAGATTCCTCCATTTGCAGCAATTAGAGCCTTGCAGACCTTTGGTATTCTAGTTGTCAATTTGTTGAGGTAATCTGAAGAGATTCCACCCCATACTTCCTGAAGCACCTCCCTCAAATTGGATTGGCTTGATGGGCACTTCTTACAGTCAAACTGCTCCCACAACAGCTCAATAGGGTGAGATACAGTGACTGTGCTGACCACTCCATTATAGACAGACTACCAGCTGACAGCTTCTTCCCTAGAGAGTTCTTGCATAGTTTGGAGCTGTGCTTCAGGTCATTGTCCTGTTGTAGGAGGAAATTGGCTCAAATTAAGCACCGTCCACAGGGTATACCATGGCATTGCAAAATGGAGTGATAGGCTTCCTTCTTCAAGATCCCTTTTACCCTGTACAAATCTCCCACTCTACCACCACCAAAGCACCCCCAGACCATCACATTGCCTCCACCATGCTTGGCAGATGGCATCAAGCACTCCTCAAGCATCTTTTTTTTTTTCTGTGTCTCAAGAATGTTCTTCTTTGTGATCCAAACAACTCAAATTTAGATTTGTCTGTCCATAACACTTTTTTCCAATCTTCCTCTTCCCAGTGTCTGTGTTCTTTTGCCCATCTTAACCTTTTCTTTTTATTGGCCAGTCTGAGAAGGCCAACATCTCAGAGTTGCCTCTTCACTGTTGATGTTGAAACTGTTGTTTTTTGCGGGTACTATTTAACGAAGCTACCAGTTGAGGACTTGTGAGGCGTCTGTTTCTCAAACTAGACACTCTAATGTACCTGTCCTCTTTCTCAGTTGTGCACCGGGGCCACCCACTCCTCTTTCTAATCTGGTTAGTGCCTGTTTGTGCTGTTCTGTGAAATGAGTAGTACACAGCACTGTACGAGATCTTCAGTTTCTTGGCAATTTCTTGCATGGAATATCCATAATTTCTCAGAACAAGAATAGACTGATGAGTTTCAGAAGAAGGTTCTTTGTTTCTGGCCATTTTGAGCCTGTAATCGAACCCACAAATGCTGGTGCTCCAGATACTCAACTAGTCTAAAGAAGGCCAGTTGTATTGTCTCCTGACCCCTCCTGTCTCAGCCTCCAGTATTTATGCTGCAGTAGTTTATGTGTCGGGGGGCTAGAGTCAGTTTGTTATATCTGGAGTACTTCTCCTGTCCTATTCGGTGTCCTGTGTGAATCTAAGTATGCGTTCTCTAATTCTCTCCTTCTCTCTTTCTCTCTCTCGGAGGACCTGAGCCCTAGGACCATGCCCCAGGACTACCTGAAATGATGACTCCTTGCTGTCCCCAGTCCACCTGGCTGTGCTGCTGCTCCAGTTTCAACTGTTCTGCCTTATTATTATTCGACCATGCTGGTCATTTATGAACATTTGAACATCTTGACCATGTTTTGTTATAATCTCCACCCGGCACAGCCAGAAGAGGACTGGCCACCCCACATAGCCTGGTTCCTCTCTAGGTTTCTTCCTAGGTTTTGGCCTTTCTAGGGAGTTTTTCCTAGCCACCGTGCTTCTACACCTGCATTGCTTGCTGTTTGGGGTTTTAGGCTGGGTTTCTGTACAGCACTTTGAGATATCAGCTGATGTACGAAGGGCTATATAAATACATTTGATTTGATTTGATTTGATTTAATCAGTACAACAGTTTTCAGCTGTGCTAACATAATTGCAAAAGAGTTTTCTAATGATCAATTAGCTTTTTAAAATGAGAAACTTGGATTAGCTAACACAACGTGCCATTAGAACACAGGAGTGATGGTTGCTGATAATGGGCCTCTGTACGCCTATGTAGATATTCCATTAAAACAATCTGCCTTTTCCAGCTACAATAGTCATTCACAACATTAACAATGTCTACAATGTATTTTTGATGAATTTGAAGTTATTTTAAGGGACAAAAAATGTGCTTTTCCTTCAAAAACAAGGACATTTCTAGGTGACCCCAAACATTTGAACGGTAGTGTATAAATATGTATGCATGTATATGTATATATATATATATATATATATATATATATATGTTTGTGTGTGTGTGTGTGTGTGTGTGTGTGTGTGTGTGTGTGTGTGTGTGTGTGTGTGTGTGTGTATATACAGTCACGGCCAACAGTTTTGAGAATGACACAAATATTAATTTCCACAAAGTTTGCAGCGTCAGTGTCTTTAGATATTTTTGTCAGATGTTACTATGGAATACTGAAGTATATTTACAATCATTTCATAAGTGTCAAAGGCTTTTATTGACAATTACATGACGTTGATGCAAAGAGTCAATATTTGCAGTGTTGACCCTTCTTTTTCAAGACCTCTGCAATCCGCCCTGGCATGCTGTCAATTAACTTCTGGGCCACATCCTGACTGATGGCAGGCCAATCCATGCTTGGAGTTTGTCAGAATTTGTTGGTTTTGGTTTGTCCACCCGCCTCTTGAGGATTGACCACAAGTTCTCAATGGGATTAAGGTCTGGAGTGTCCTGGCCATGGACCCAAAATATCAGTGTTTTGTTCCCCGAGCTAATTAGTTATCACGTTTGCCTTATGGCAAGGTGCTCCATCATGCTGGAAAAGCCATTGTTCGTCATTAAACTGGATGGTTGGGAGAAGTTACTCCCGGAGGATGTGTTGGTACCATTCTTTATTCATGGCTGTGTTCTTAGGCAAAATTGTGAGTGAGCCCACTCCCTTGGCTGAGAAGCAACCCCACACATGAATGGTCTCAGGATGCTTTACTGTTGGCATGACACAGGACTGATGGTAGCGCTCACCTTGTCTTCTCTGGACAAGCTTTTTTCCGGATGCTCCAAACAATCAGAAAGGGAATTCAATGGAGAAAATAACTTTATCCCAGTCTTCAGCAGTCCAATCCCTGTACATTTTGCAGAATATCAGTCTGTCCCTGAAGTTTTTCCTAGAGAGAATTGGCTTCTTTGCTGCCCTTCTTGACACCAGGCCATCCTCCAAAAGTTTTCGCCCTACTGTGCGTGCAGATGCACTCACACCTGCCTGCTGCCATTCCTGAGCAAGCTCTGTACTGCTAGTGCCCCGATCCCGCAGCTGAATCAACTTTAGGAGACGGTTCTGGCACTTGATGGAATTTCTTGGGTGCCCTGCAGCCTTCTTCACAACAATTGAACCGCTCTCCTTGAAGTTCTTGATGATCTGATAAATGGTTCATTTAGGTGCAATCTTACTGGCAGCAATATCCTTGCCTGTGAAGCCCTTTTAAAGCAAAGCTATGATGACGGCACGTGTTTCCTTGCAGGTAACTATGGATGACAGAGGAAGAACAATGATTCCAAGCACCACCCTCCTTTTGAAGCTTCCAGTCTGTTATTCAAACTCAATCAGCATGACTGAGTGATCTCCAGCCTTGTCCTCGTCAACACTCACACCTGTGTTAACGAGAGAATCACTGACATGATGTCAGCTGATTCTTTTGTGGCAGGGCTGAAATGCAGTGGAAATGTTTTTGGGGATTCAGTTAATTTGCATGGCAAAGATGGACTTTGCAACTAATTGCAATTCCTCTGATCATTCTTCATAACATTCTGGAGTATATGCAAATTGCCATTATACAAACTGAGGCAGCAGACTTTGTGAAAATTAATATTTGTGTCATTCTCAAAACTTTTGGCAACAAATGTACAGTTGAAGTCGGAGGTTTACATACACTTAGGTTGGAGTCATTAAAACCCGTTTTTCAACCACTCCACAAATTTCTTGTTAACAAACTATCGTTTTTGGCAAGTCTGTTAGGACATCTACTTTGTGCATGACACAAGTAATTTTTCCAACAATTGTTACAGACAGATTATTTCACTTCTAATTCACTGTATCAGAATTCCAGTGGGACAGAAGTTTACATACACTAAGTTGACTGTGCCTTTAAACAGCTTGGAAAATTCCAGAAAATTATGTCATGGCTTTAGAAGCTTCTGATAGGCTAATTGACATCATTTTAGTCAATTGGAGGTGTACCTGTGGATGCATTTCAAGGCCTACCTTCCAACTCAATGCGTCTTTGTTTGACATCATGGGAAAATCAAAAGAAATCCGCCAAGACGTCAGAACATTTTTTTGTAGACCTCCACAAGTCTGGCTCATCCTTGGCAGGAATTTCCAAACGGCTGAAGGTACCACGTTCCACTGTACAAACAATAGTACGCGTTCTGTCTCCTAGAGATGAACGTATTTTGTTGCGAAAAGTGCAAATCAATCCCAGAAGAACAGCCAAAGGACTCTGTGAAGATGCTGGAGGAAACAGGTACAAAAGTGTCTATATCCACAGTAAAACGAGCCCTACATCGACATAACCCGAAAGGCCGCTCAGCAAGGAAGAAGCCACTACTCCAAAACAGCCATAATAAAGCCAGACTACGATTTGCAACTGCACATGGAGACAAAGATCGTACTTTTTGGAGAAATGTCCTCTGGTCTAATGAAACAAAAATAGAACTGTTTGGACATAATGACCATCGTTAAGTTTGGAGGAAAATGGGTGATGTTTGCAACCCGAAGAACACCATCCCAACCGTGAAGCATGGGGGTGGCAGCATCATGTTGTGGGGGTGGCAGCATCATGATGTGGGGGTGCTTTGCTACAGGAGGAACTGGTGCACTTCACAAAATAGGTGGCATCATGAGGAAAGAAAAGTATGTGGATATATTGAAGCAACATCTCAAGACATCAGTCAGGATGTTAAAGCTTGGTCGCAAATGGGTCTTCCAAATGGACAATGACCCCAAGCATACTTTTCAGCAGAACTGAAAAAGCGTGTGCGAGCAAGGAGGCCTACAAACCTGACTCAGTTACTCCAGCACTGTCAGGAGGGATGGGCCAAATGTGATGGGAATGTGATGAAAAAAATTAAAGCAGAAAATGTTATTTATTCATTTTTTATTTCACCTTTATTTAACCAGGTAGGCTAGTTGAGAACAAGTTCTCATTTGCAACTGCGGCCTGGCCAAGATAAAGCATAGCAATTCGACACATACAACAACACAGAGTTACACATGGAATAAACAAAACATACAGTCAATAATACAGTAGAACAAAAGAAAACAAAACGTCTATATACATTGAGTGCAAATGAGGTAAGATAAGGGAGTTAAGGCAATAAATAGTCCATGGTGGTGAAGTAATTACAATATAGCAATTAAACACTGGAATGGTAGATGTGCAGAAGATGAATGTGCAAGTAGAGATACTGGGGTGCAAAGGAGCAAGATAAATAAATATATACAGTATGGGGAAGAGGTAGGTAGATGGGCTGTTTACAGATGGGCTATGTATAGGTGCAGTGATCTGTGAGCCGCTCTGACAACTGGTGCTTAAACCTAGTGAGGGAGATATGAGTCTCCAGCTTCAGATATTTTTGCAGTTCGTTCCAGTCATTGGCAGCAGAGAACTGGAAGGAAAGACGACCAAAGGAGGAATTGGCTTTGGGGGTGACCAGTGAGATGTACCTGCTGGAGCACGTGCTACGAGTGGGTGCTGCTATGGTGACCAATGAGCTGAGATAAGGCGGGGCTTTACCTAGCATAGACTTGTAGATAACCTGTAGCCAGTGGGTTTGGCGACGAGTATGAAGTGAGGGCCAGCCAACGAGATCATACAGGTCACAGTGGTGGGTAGTGTATGGGACTTTGGTGACAAAACGGATGGCACTGTGATAGACTGCATCGAATTTGTTGAGTAGAGTGTTGGAGGCTAAATAAATATCTCTCTACTATTATTCTGACATTTCCCATTCTTAAAATAATGTGGTTATCCTAACTGACCTAAGACAGGGAATTTTTACTTTGATTAAATGTCAGGAATTGTGACCAACTGAGTTTAAATGTATTTGGCTAAGGTGTATGTAAACTTCCGGCTTCAACTGTATATATATATTTTCATTCGATAATGATAATCATCAGGATATTAATCAAATAGTGTTTCAAAGTTGCATATCTGCTTCAGACTCAAGAATACCTGAACAAACGAAAGGCTTTAATGTTTCTTATTTGTCAGAAGTAGAACTCACAAATAACATTTTAACTCCATTAAAAAAAAGCTGTAAACCCTTACAAGTCATGAGCAATAAATATATATTTTTTAAATAAAATAGTGCAAGTCAATATTCATTATAACTGTTAGCCTAATGGCACATCACCGTTTATATTGGGGTAGTTGTCTTACCTTACAAGTAAGAAAGACAAGTCTGTCTACTGTCTCTAGTTTTAATGATAATTATCACAATATTTATCAAATAATGTTTAAAAGGGTCATTTCTGCTTCAGACTCAAGCCTGCCTGAACAAATCGAAGGCTTTAATGTTTCTTATTTATTGTCAGAAGTAGAAGAACTCGCAAATAACATTAACTCCTTTTTTAACTTGTTATGGCTGGGCGCAGTATTGAGTAGCTTGGATGAATAAGGTGCCCAGAGTAAACTGTCTGCTACTCAGGCCCAGTTGCTAATATGTGCATAGTATTAGTAGATTTGGATATAAAACACTCTGAAGTATCTAAAACTGTTTCAATGATGTCTGTGAGTATAACAGAACTCATATGGCAGGCAAAAACCTGAGAAAAGAATCCAACCAGGAAGTGGGAAATCTGAGGTTTGTAGTTTTTCAACTCTTTGCCTATCGAATACACAGTGTCTATGGGGTCAAATTGCACTTCCTAAGGCTTCCACTAGATGTCAACAGTATTTGTTTGATGCTTCCTTCTGTGAAGTGGGGGCGAATGAGAGAGGCATGAGCTGACCACGTGCTTTCACGTGATAGTTAGCTTCAGTTCCATTGCAATTCTACAGACAAAGGAATTCTCCGGTTGGAACATTATCGAAGATTTATGTTAAAAACATCCTAAAGATTGATTCTATACATCATTTGACATGTTTCTACAGACTGTAACGGAACTATTTGACTTTGTCTGCACCTAGTGATCGCGCGTCATGAATTTGGATTACTGGGCTAAACGTGCAAACAAAAAGGAGGTATTTAGACATATATTATGGACTTTATCGAACAAATCAAACATTTATTGTGGAACTGGGATTCCTGGGAGTGCATTCTTCTGATGAAGATCAAAGGTAAGTGAATATTTATAATGCTATTTATGACTTCTGTTGACTACACAACATGGCGGATATCTGTTTGGGTTGTTTTGGTCTCTGAGCGCTGTGCTCAGATTATTGCATGGTGTGCTTTCTCGGTAAAGCTTTTTTGAAATCTGACACAGCAGTTGCATTAAGGAGAAGTCTATCTTTAATTCCATGCATAACACTTATCAATGTTTATTATGAGTATTTCTGTAAATTGATCTGGCTCTCTGCAAAATCACCGGATGTTTTGGAACTACTGAACATAACGTGCCAATGTATACTGAGATTTTTGGATATAAATATGAACTTTATCAAACAAAACATACATGTATTGTGTAACATGAAGTCCTATGAATGTCATCTGATGAAGATCATCAAAGTTTAGTGATTAATTTATCTCCATTTCTGCTTTTTGTGACTCCTCTCTTTGGCTGGAAAAATGGCTGTTTTTCTGTGACTAGGCACTCACCAAACATAATGGTTTGGTTTGCTTTCGTAAAGCCTTTTTGAAATCAGACACTGTGGTGTGATTAACTAGAAGTGTATCTTTAAAATGGTGTAAAATACTTGCATGTTTGAGGAATTTTAATTATGAGATTTGTTGTTTTGAATGTGGCGCACTTTCACTGGCTATTGTCATATCGATCCCGTTAGAGGGATCTCAGCCCAAAGAGGTTATAGCTGTAAATCCTTACAAGTTATCAACAAGAAATAAAATAAAAACATATTATGCAAGTCAATATGCATTATAACTGTTAGCCTAATGGCACATCACAGTTGAAGTTGGGGTAGTTGTTGTCTTAAGAAAGAAAGACAAGTCTATCTACGGTCTCTGGCTTTAAAGCTACCCTATGGCAGGTCACCATGTTGCCACCTGTGCTAAAAACACGCTCTGAGGGGGAGCAGGTCACAGGAATGCACAGGTAGCGCATTGCCAGGTTGCTGACTTGGGGAAAGTTTTTGGGGGTGGATCTTCCACCAGTCTAGTGGATTGGTTTCACGGTCAGCATCAGGAGTCTGAAGGTAGCAGCTGAGTTCCTTTTCTACCAGCTGAATTTCAGTAAGACCTGTGGTGGTGGAGCATGACTTTTTGAAAAAAACTGCCCAGTGACTTTCTCTTTTTAGCTGGCAGTTGTGGTGAAGCAGCAGCAACGTCTCCCTGTGCTGGGCTTGGGTTTTCATGTCCCTCATTGACCATCAGAGACAGCTCGTGCTTTTATGTGGCCCTCCTTCTCCTCTTTGATGTAATGTGTTTTAAATCTAGGGTCGGCCAAAGAGGCTATTTCCAGGAAGTCATCTTATTTCTCATTCAGAGGCCATGACTATCGTTTTGATTTGGGTGAGCTCTGTTTCACCATCATCAGGTTTCATGACCTCTGTATTGAACAGGTGTAGTACTGGCTTCAGGTAAGACACACTGACATAAGACTAACCAGACAGAGCATCTGCAAATTCTAGGAGTGGGGTCAATGCCTGGATGATGGACTCAAGAACAACTATATCTGTATAGGTGGGAGCTAAGTGCTGGGTCTTCATGTCACTGGACAAGACCTGCGAAATGGCCTTGTCCTGCTCCAGTATTCTTTGCACCATCTTTTGACATGATCCCCACCTGGTAGGCGACTCTGTCACCAACTTGTGCAGGGGTAGGTTGTGTTCTTTTTGAGCAACTGCCAGGTCTCCCTTATTTTTCCAATAATAGGAAAAGGCACCTACCACTTTCTTTCACACTCCAATTGCTCAATCCACCCGTTTGTCTCTACCCACTTAGAGAAATCAAAAGATTTTAATAAAATGTTAATCACAATAATCCCTTTAGTTATGTACAAATGTAATATTTAACTTCATCAGTTGATGAAAAAAAAAATCACATTTAGCACTTCAATATATACAATTGACTAGGTTTCTTACCAATGACGATGTCCAAAACATTGCAGTCGGGTCCATTTGTTGATTTGAGCGGCCTTCACCACGTTCACACCACTATCTGTTGTAATAATGCAGACTGGTCTGTCTTAACTGAGTCCCCAGGAGGCGAGAGCTTCAATGAGCCCCTCTGCTATAGCTTCACCCGTGTGGTCGTCGGGAAAGTATGATGTTTGAAGGCATTTCTTTTGAAGATTCCACTCTTTGTCAATATAGTGGACAGTGAGGCTAATATAAGGCTCTGACGTGTAACTAGACCACAGATTGGTAGTAGTAGCAAAATACGTAAAATCTGTCTTGAGCGGACTTCAAAAAGCCAAACCCCATCCAAATAACTGAAACAGTTGAACCTCCTTCTCCATGGTTATCACTGCCACTGTTTT
This sequence comes from Oncorhynchus mykiss, assembly GCF_057628025.1. Classification (NCBI taxonomy): domain Eukaryota; kingdom Metazoa; phylum Chordata; class Actinopteri; order Salmoniformes; family Salmonidae; genus Oncorhynchus; species Oncorhynchus mykiss. The sequence continues at coordinate 63,078,349 of NC_143033.1, read as the reverse complement.
CGCCTACATCACTAATTTCTGTGGTTAATAATAGCTACTCCATCACTCGAGGTGGTTTGTAGTGGGCGTATATCTCCCCACATGCATATTGTCACTTCTCCCCACGTTCCTGCTGCGTCACAGAGGTGAAATAGACTGCTGTACCTAATTATTCTATATCAACATTATCGAAAATGAATCTAAACGTTTTTATATCGTTATTGAGGGAAGTAATTACCTCAATAATTATTGATTTATCGCCCAGCCCTACTGCTCTCTTTGTTCTGAGTGTTTGCAGTGCTACTGTTTTTAGTTAATCTGTGTATCTCACATATTATGTGCCCAGTATGAGAGCAAGAAATGTTAATTAGCAGATAATGACAACAGTAGCTGTAGATGATGTAATGAAAAATTGGAGGCTGGTTGGATCCACATCTGGGTGTTGAGCAGAACCCCTATGTCCTGGAGAACAGGAGCAGAGTTAAAAGGGAACAGGGTAGAAGAAAGAGACAAAACATACAGGTTATACTTTACTGTGAGAAAATTTGATGGATTAGTGCAGTGTTATAAATGGTTGATATGTACTTTGCAACAGTTTTGGAAGGTATAGCCTACCTCAAGAAGGTCCCCCTCCAACTCAGAGCACAAAGAATCCGACTGATCTGAACTCACTGGCTCTGGTGGATCGGAAACCTCATGGGGGGCTCAGACAGTCGATTGTCCTAAAGTCATTTGGAGAGGTAAATTGAATAAGTACATTCTTATAAGCTCAGCATAACTACCATTTTTTGCATTCTCAAATGTCAACCAAAGCATAACATACTTTGTCTATTGAGCTTCACCGAAGTGTAGGGCGTCAGGGCTTTCAGTGGTCGATCGTCCAACTGCTCCAACTGGAGAAGATTGTTGGCTTCCACCGAGGTAACCCTAGGAAGATGAAGAGAAAAATATCAGTGATAGGGAAACTGAAACTACTTTAAGGTTATTTTGTGTGCAAATGCAAATAGTTTTTATCTGTGATTTTTTAAAATTCACCTTAACAGATGGTGACCCCAGCTAGGAGCTAAAGAGCGGCGAGGTTTCCCAGCTCTCGCCTTCCTTTCATCCTTCTTCCAAACCAAGTAATTTGCCCGTATGTCGAAGCACTTGGTTCCCTTCTTGATTCTCTGCCTTGTCCATGTTCAGTCTCACCTTGATTGATAACAGGAATAAATGCAATTATATTTAATATTACAAATACATTTCTTATATCTCTTGGTGGGACCTTATATAGACAGGTGCATGCCTTTCCAAATCATGTCTAATTAATTGAATTTACCACAGGTGGACTCCAAGTTGTAGAAACATCTCAATGATGTTCAATAGAAACAGGATGCACCTGAGCTTAATTTTAAGTCTCACAGCAAAGGGTATGAATACTTACGTTATGTTTTTTATTTTTAATAAATGTGCATACATTTCTAAGAACCTGTTTTCACTATGGGGTATTGTGTGTAGATTGATGAGGAAAACATTTTATTTAATCCATTTTAGAATAAGGTTGTAATGTAACACAATTTGTAAAAAAAAGAGTCCCTCGGTCAAGTTTTGAATTTCAAGCACAGATTCGACTACAAAGACCAGGGAGCTTTTCAAAAGCCTCAACGAAAGGCAGTGATTGGTTGATAGTTAAAAATAACAAATCAAACATATCTTTTTGAGCAGGTTAATAGTTATGCTGTGCATTATATTCTTAAACATAGCCGGACACATAAAAGATAGTCGCCCTTCTGAACTGAGCTGCAGGACAGGAATGAAATTGCTCAGGGACGTTAACATGTGGCCATTGGTGATTTTAAAACATTTATAGAGTTCAATCTGTGATGGTAGAAAACTGAGGATGGATCAACAATACTGGGGAGTTTTTCAGGGTAAAAAGAAACAGGATGGAGCTAAGCACATGCAAAATCCTAGAAAAGCTGCTTCAGTGTGTTTTACACCAGAGAGGGAGAGGAATTCCCCTTTCAGCAGAACAATGACCTACAACACAAGGCCAAATCTACACTGCAGTTGTTTACCACGAAGAGAGTGAATGTTCCTGAGTGGCAAAGTTAGTTGACTTAAATCTGCTTGAAAATCTATGGCAATACTTTTTTTCTACGACAACAAATCGCCTTCTACCATGAGAACATCTTGTCTATGTGTGAGAACTTAGTCTTTTTCTTGTCTTCAAATCCCTGCCAAAAGTCACGTGACCTAAACGCTTCCAAATATGGAGTTGCAGGTTCTCCATATCTCTCCCATGTGCAAATATTTATGGCAGTCATTTTACTTAAGGCCCTCAATTTACAGTTAGGAACCAATATACACAGTCAGTTAGGAAAGCAAATGCTAGCTTTTTTAAACAGTAATTTGCATCCTGTAGCACAAATTCCAAAAGGTTTTAAGACACTGTAATGTCAATGGAGAATAAGAGCACCTCCTCCCAGCTGCCCACTGCACTGAGGCTAGGAAACACTGTCACCACCGATAAATCCACGATAATCGAGAATTTCAACAAGCATTTTTCTACGGCTGGCCATGCTTTCCACTTGGTTACCCCTACCCCGACCAACAGTTTTGCACCCCCGGCAGCAACTTGCCCAAGCCCCCCCCCCCCCACACTTCTCATTCATCCAAATCCAGATAGTTGATGTTCTGAAAGAGCTGCAAAATCTGGACCCCTATAAATCAGCTGGGCTAGACAATCTGGACTCTCTCTTTCTAAAATTATCCGCTGCAATTGTTGCAACCCCTATTACTAGCCTGTTCAACCTCTCTTTCGTATCGTCTGAGATCCCCAAAGATTGGAAAGCTGCCGTGGTCATCCCCCTCTTCAAAGGGGGAGACACTCAAGACACAACCTGTTATAGACCTATATGCATCCTGCCCTGCCTTTCTAAAATCTTCGAAAGCCAAGTTAATAAACAGATCACCTACCATTTCGAATCCCACTGTACCTTCTCTGCTATGCAATCTGGTTTCCGAGCTGGTCATGGGTGCACCTCAGCCACGCTCAAGGTACTAAACGATATCATAACCGCCATCGATAAAAGACAGTACTGTGCAACGACCTTCATCGACATGGCCAAGGCTTTCGACTCTGTCAATGACCGCATTCTTATCGGCAGACTCAACAGCCTTGGCTTCTCAAATGACTGCCTTGCCTGGTTCACCAACTACTTCTCAGACAGAGTTCAGTGTGTCAAATTGGAGGGCCTGTTGTCCAGACCTCTGGCAGTCTCTATGGGGGTGCCTCAGGGTTCAATGCTCGGGCCGACTCTTTTCTTTGTATATATCAATGCCGTTGCTCTTGCTGCTGGGGATTCTCTGATCCACCTCTACGCAGACGACATCATTCTGTATACTTGTGGCCCTTCTTTGGACAGTGTTAACAAACCTCCAGACGAGCTTCAATGCCATACAACACTACTTCCGTGGCCTCCAACTGCTATTAAATGCTAATAAAACTAAATGCATGCTTTTCAACTGATCGCTGCCCGCACCTACCCGCCGACTAGCATCACTACTCTGGACGGTTCTGACTTAGAATATGTGGACAACTACAAATACCTATGTGTCTGGTTAGACTGTAAACTCTCCTTCCAGACTCACATTAAGCATCTCCAATCCAAAATTACATTTAGAATCGGCTTCCTATTTTCGCAAAACAAAGCCTCCTTCACTCATGCTGCTAAACATACGCTCGTAAAACTATCCTACCGATCTTTAACTTCGGAGATGTTATTTACAAAATAGCCTCCAACACTCTACTCAGCAAATTAGATGTAGTCTATCACAGTGCCATCCGTTTTGTCACCAAATCCCCATATACTACCTACCACCGCGACCTGTATGCTCTCGTTGGCTGGCCCTCGCTTCATATTCGTCGCCAAACCCACTGGCTCCAGGTAATCTACAAGTCTTTGCTAGGTAAAGCCCCGCCTTATCTCAGCTCACTGTTCACCATAGAAACACCCACCCATAGCACGCGCTCCAGCAGGTATATTTCACTGGTCATCCCCAAAGCCAACACTTACTTTCCTTCTAGTTCTCTGCGGCCAATGACTGGAACGAATTGCAAAAATCACTGAACCTGGAGACTTAAATCTCCCTCACTAACTTAAGCATCAGCAGTTAGAGCAGCTTACCGATCACTGCACCTGTAGACAGCCCATCTGTAAATAGCCCACCCAACTACCTCATTCCCCAAATTATTTATTTTTGCACCCCAGTATCTCTACTTGCACATCATCATCTGCACATCTATCATTCCAGGGTTAATGCTACATTGTATTTATTTTGCCACTATGGCCTATTTATTGTCTTACCTCCCTAATCTTACATTTGCACACACTATACATAGATTTTTCTATTGTATTATTGACTGTACGTTTGTTTATCCCATGTGTAACTGTTGTTGTTGTCGCACGGCTTTGCTTTATCTTGGCCAGGTCGCAGTTGTAAATGAGAACTTGCTCTCAACTGACCTACCTGGTTAAATAAAGGAAAAAAAATATTCACTCTGATAGATCAGATTTGTTGAATGTACACTAATCTGAGCAATGGAATGGTCTGAGTTCCATTGACTCCTTTTCCACATCTATGGCCATCTGTTGTCATGTCACCTGCTAGGTTGGAAAGCGACCTCTGCTTAGACTACGAATACCAGTAGAATGTTTTTGTCAATATGATTTTCAGATCACAAAAATGTATTTTTTGGCCAGAGCTGCCTCAGCTGATACCGCTGTCTGTACTCTGAAAGTGACATTTGTTTTGCAAAGAAAGGTTGATTTGTATTTTATTTGATGTTGATATGCCAAGGTATTTGCATTGTGCCATTGTAGGTTCTTTAGACCAGCAAACATTACTTACTTAATCCTTAGTTCTTGGGAGGAACATTGGTGTGCAAACACAAGATTTATATTGTTATTGCAACCTAACAGAGAATACTGAATGTAAATGATTTTTAAAGATTAAACATTTGCTGGAACCAGGGGGAAAAAAGGCAAAAAGCACAGATAATTTGACCAAAAAAAAACAAAAAACCTTGCCAATACAGCGATAGTTCTGTGCATATTTCACCTATTCATCTTAGTTTCAGTCAAAGGCCATGCTTTAGATATACATTATTGGAGAGAAAGATTGACAGAGATCAAGATAAGAATAAAGGCCTACACATACAGTATGAACATGAGCATAGAAGATCCATTTATATATCCCGTTTATACAGTGCATTGGGAAAGTATTTAGACTCCTTCACTTTTTCCAGTTTGTAACATTACAGAGTTGTTTTAGAAATTTTAGCAAATGTATTCAAAATAAAAAACAAATACCTTATACATAAGTATTCAGACCCTATGATAGGAGACTCGAAATTGAGCTCAGGTGCATCCCGTTTCCATTCATCTCATCTTTGAGATGTTTCTACAACTTGATTGGAGTCCACCTGTGGATTGGACATGATTTGGAAAGGCCCACACCTGTATATATAAAGGTCCCACAGTTGACAGTGCATATCAGAGCAAAAACCATGAGGTCGAAGGAATTGTCCATCGACTTCCAAGACAGGATTGTGTCGAGGCACAGATCTGGGGAAGGGTACCAAAACATTTCTACAGCATTGAAGGTCCCCAAGAACACAGCGGCCTCCATTCTTAAATGGAAGAAGTTTGGAACCACCAAGACCCAAGAACCCTGATAGAGCTCAAGAGTTCCTCTGTGGAGATTGGATAACCTTCCAGAAGGACAACCATCTCTGCAGCACTCCACCAATCAGGCCTTTATGTATGGTGGTGGCAGCATTCTGGAGGGATGTTTTTCAGCGGCAGGGACTGGGAGAGTAGTCAGAATTGAGGGAAAGAAACTAAGCAAAGTATAGTGTGATCCTTTATGAAAACCTCTGAATGTGATCGCAAATTTATATAATTTTTTTTTTTTTAAGTTAACATTTCTATAAACCTGTTTTTGCTTTGTCATTATGGGGTATTGTGTATAGATTGATGAGAAAAAATAACAATTGAATCCATTTTAGAATAAGGCTAATGTAATAAAATGTGGAAAAAGTCAAGGGGTCTGAATAGTTTCCAAATGCATGGTATATACAAGTGCTTTGATGCATAAAATAAACATTGTACACTGAAAAATACACATATATTTATTATAATATGTGGACACCCCTTTTCTACCCCCTTTGCCTTCTTTATTCAGTAAACTGTCTACAGCCCAACCATTGGATGCACAGGGGTGACAACTAAATCAAATGTCTGTGTGACTAACAGACACGAGTCTACCATCAAGCAGAAGGAGAGCATAACAGGGAGGTCGGTATAAGAACGGTGCATGACAACTCACAGTTCAACACAGTTCAACATGTGTATAATAGTCATCACTCCCCCAACCAATATCTAATACGACAGCAGTATTGAGTGAAAAATGAATCAGAACCCCCCCCCCCCCCTCCCCCCCTAAAACGTGTTAAAAAAATAAATAAAAAAGTTGTTGATATGACAAAAATAATTCAGGGGAATACATTGTCAAGCTGATCTAAATAAAAGAAAGAATAAAAGTTTGCTCCTGCTCCGAAACAAATGTGTTGATTAACAACAAAATAACTTTGTTTCACTGAGTATTCATAACTGTCAAACTGATTACTTGAACTGTGTATTACCTGCAGAGCAAGAACATATAAATGTAACAAGTAAATGTCCTGGAGACGACATTTTGACAACTCAACTTTCGTTCTTCGGTCAGCTAAAACAGAAACTTAAAATATGGCCTTACGGGCCACTCCTATAGCAATCCAACCAGCTTTTCATATACAAGGAGAAAGCATGGTGACAATTCACATAATGCTGCACTTGGTCTCTTTTCATTGATTCCATGTCATTCTTCTTGTTGCATATACTGTTAATGTACACTGAAGTTTGGCCATAGGTCTTTGTTTGATCTTGATTAAAATGTTTCCACAACACTGTCCCCCGTTCCTGGGTTCACCCATTAACGGTAACGTGTGTGAGTGCGTATGTGTGTAAGGGATTGTGAGTGTGTCTCAGGGAGGGGGCAGGGATTCAGTCCAGTTCATGGCTGAATCCAAATGGCACCCTATTGACAAGAGTCCTATGGGCCTTTGACCAGTAGTGCACTATATAGGGAATAGGGTGTCATTTAGGACACACGTGGCGTGTGTTTACATTGTTTACATTGGGGGTCAAGTCGGATTCCCGTCACGTCCAACGACACCTCTTCCTCTGACATGCCTCAGGGTCCGACGAACACCCCTCAGAGTCATCGCTTTCAGAGGACAAGGCCCCGGCCAAGGGGGGCGTAGGGGTTGAGTCAGACCCCAAGCCCCCCACCCTCCCTTCTTCCCCCTCTGGGGCCCCCAGGAGGCCGTTGTTGAGGCTGAGGACCCAGCCCAGCTTATTGTGCAGCAGGTGGCGCAGGCCAGGGGGCAGCGGCAGGACGCTCAGGGTGTCTGGGCACTCAGGGAGGAGCTGGCGGAGGCGGGCACAGCACAGGTACTGCAGGGAAGTGGGCGTGAAGCAGGAGCGGATCATCTTCATGCTGCTCTTGGCTGCTGTGGAACACACCATGGGGTAGAAACGCTTGTTCTGTAGCGCCGTAGCCGCCACGCCTGCAGAATAGAATACACACTTTACTGTCCAGTTTAGAATGGAAATGTTTCCATTTTCTATCACATTACCCAACGTCACACACAAGCAAAATGCTAGGCGCAGCACAGGGGTAAATAGCTGGGTACATGCAGAGGGGGAATATGAGAAATCCTAGGTACGTTCCATGTTAATTAGGTCTAGAAGTGATTTATAGCGCCAGTTTTCCCATCCCAGATCAAGCCTAGTCCAATCACTTTGAATGGAAATTTTCCTTAGAGCATGCAATGTAACCCAGGACTAAGCTTAAATCAGTGTCTGGGAAACTGGCCCCTAATGCCCATCTAGTTACATGCTGCCTAACCACCCATCTAACATGCAGTGTTGGGGAAGCTACCCTGAAAATATAGTTTATCAAGCTACCAATTGCAGCATGCCTAAGACACGTTCACGCAGATGAGCAGGGACCCTGGGCATCTTTCTTTTGGTGTTTAGAAAGGCATCTTTTGTGTCCTAATTTTTCATAACTGTGACCTTAATTGCCCACCGTCTGTAAACTGACGAGTTGCGGTTTTGTCTCACCAGGGGTGATGGTCGGATTCTTATTTATCGTTGGGATCGATTTGGAGGTGGAGGGTCTGTCATGGTCTAGGGCGGTGTGTCACTGCATCATCGGACTGAGATTGTTGTCAATGCAGGCAATCTCAACGCTGTGCTTTACAGGGAAAACATCCTCCTCTCTCATGTGGTACCCTTCCAGCAGGCTCATCCTGACATGACCTTCCAGCATGGCAATGCCACCAGCCATACTGCTTGTTCTGTGCATGATTTCCTACAAGACAGGAATGTCAGTATTCTGCCATGGCCAGCGAAGAGCCCGGATCTCAATCCCAATCCCATTGAGCACGTCTGGGACCTGTTGGATTGGAGGGTGAGGTCTATGGCCATTCCTCCCATAAATGTCTGGGAACTTGCAGGTGCCTTGGTGGAAGAGTGGGGTAACATCTCACAGCAAGAACTGGACAATCTGGTGCAGTCCATGAGGAGGAGATGCACTGCAGTAAATGCAGCTGGAGGTCACACCAGATACTGAATGTTACTTTTGACCCCCTCCACCTTTGTTCAGGGACATATTATTCAATTTCTGTTAGTCACATGCCTGTGGAACTTTTCATTGTATGTCTCAGTTGTTGAATCTTGTTATGTTCATACAAAGATTTACACATCTTAAGTTTGCTGAAAAAAATGCAGTTGACAAATGCAGTTTGCTGAGTTTAGTTTACTTAACTAAAGTTAATTTGACAAAGTAGTTCAGCACATCCAAACTACTTTGTGATAAATGATATCTTAATCTAAAATGTCAGACTATAAATTGCAACAGTCAAATGTTAACAAAAACTGTTTCAAGTGAGAATTAGGCATGTCTGATGCCTCATCCATATTTTCTTATCTTTTTGCCCAAAAAAGTAGTGTAGTTCCAGTAGTTAGCTACAACGCTACATGGCAAAAAAGTTATTAACTACTCAAAACGCTACCAAGATTTGAATTTAGTTCAACTAGTACCAAGCTACTGCAAAACATAATTAAATTACTATGTGTAGATCACTACTCACCCCACCTGGTCCCCTTGACCTGTGACCCCGGTAATTACCTATGCACTTGCGGTTCTTAAAGAAGGTGAGTGTTCCGTGCCATGTGTCCAGGTGCACTCCGATGATTGAGCCCTGGCCGAAACGTGAGGAGAAGTTCACCTTGTCTCCTTTATGATGCAACAGACCTAGAAGAAGACGACCATATTAGCATTATAAGGGGAAAACAAAACAGGCTCACACAAAATTATTTCATGTTTCAAAATGTCTTTATCCAGATGAAGGGTACTATTATGGGATCCCCTGTGGCTCCTAATTATGCTAATTTGTATGTGGGTTACAGTCCATTCTCAACGCTAAAAAAAAGAGAAGATTTTTTGCACAACATTATTTGGAAATGGTACATTGATATCTTGGTTCCATTCTGGAATTTTCCATTCCAGTTAGCTCATCAAATGCCAACTAGCGTTAGAGCAATGACAGGAAGTCTATGGGAACAGCTTTCCGACCTACCTTCATACTGGATGGTCATGGCTTAACAGCTTTTGTCAAATTGACATCAAAAGTGATGTTTTTGCATTTTAGTTAACCCAAATCTCCTAACCTGCTACAAAAAGTCAAATTGGACAGAAGCTGTATTCCTTCTAGTCAAAACCATACTGGAAGAAGAGACATACAAATTATATCCACAAGTTAATCTGACTCTGGGGAAGTAGATAAAAGGTCTTCATTGCCAACATCCGAAGTATCCCTTAAACTCTTGTTTGGGGGACCAAAGATTCATTATGCAATCTTACACACATCAAATCAGTTTACTTGATATTTTGATTATTTGTGAGGTTAATGTTCTATACACAGACCTTTACAAGAAACCCACTGATCATAACAGTTTGCTGAAGGCTGATAGCTGTCACCCGCTTCCCAGAATCAAAATAATTAAAAAAAAAGCCAAATCCGACTTCAAATGAAACACTGAGATAAACATAAAATACCGATTATTGGAGGACCAAAAAAAGCCAATACCGATTAAATCGGCCGATTTTTTAAAAATGTATTTCAAATAATGACAATTACAACAATACTGAATGAACACTTATTTTAACTTAATATAATACATCAATAAAAATCAATGTAGCCTCAAATAAATAATGAAACATGTTCAATTTGGTTTAAATAATGCAAAAACAAAGTGTTGGAGAAGAAAGTAAAAGTGCAATATGTGCCATGTAAAAAAGCTAACGTTTAAGTTCCTTGCTCAGAACATGAGAACATATGAAAGTTGGTGGTTCCTTTTAACATGAGACTTCAATATTCCAAGGTAAGAGGCTTTAGGTTGTAGTGGGACTATTTGTAGTAGGACTATTTCTCTCTTATACCCTTTGTATTTCATATACCTTTTGACTATTGGATGTTCTTATAGGCACTTTAGTATTGCCAGTGTAACAGTATAGCTTCCGTCCCTCTCCTTGCCCCTACCTGGGCTCGAACCAGGAACACATCGAGAACAGCCACCCTCGAGGCATTATTACCCATCGCTCCACACACTTGCAAACCGCAGTGTTTGACAACCCTGCATAGGAGTTACTAGATAGTGTGTGGCTTTCCTTTTCTTTTTAAAGAAAACAAAAAAAACAGGCAACACAGGGTGATGATTTCACTGTGTATGTTTTGTAATCAAGGGCATGGGTTCAAATAGTATTTGTTTTTTGAGCTATGCTTGATTGAGCTTGCCTGGCACAAATACGATAGCTCCAAAAGTGAAAACCCTGTCCAGCAAAGCAGGCACCACTCAATCAAACGCTGAACATATGTGAAAGAAACTAATACTATATGAACCCAGGAATGCTTGTGATAAGTACTATCTGATGGATTATATGGTTTTACCAGTGTAGGAGAGACCCCAGCTGTCATCATCTTTCCCCAACAGGCTGCAGAAGGTATGTCTGTACTTATCCAGGTTCACGTCACAGGTTCCGATGCCTACCATCTACACAACATCAAAAGTCTTCATTCAACATGTTCACCTTAATCACATCTAAAAATAGAACAGTAATCAACATGCTTACCATCATACAAAATGCAAAAGGTTCACAAAATAAGCTTTAGGAAAGAGAAACCACTAAACTTCCTAAGGTCTTACAAGCCTAAGCCCCAACCCCCAGCAGTGGAGGCTGGTGAAGAGAGAAATTAGAGGACAGGCTCATAGTAATGGCTGGAATGGAATGAAAACAGCTCCATTCATTCCATTAAATATGCCCGTCCTCCTATTTAAAGTGACATCAGACTCTTTAAAGTGACACCAGACTGATCATTATAATCCGGTCTCCTGAGAAATGATGGATGGAGCCTCACCATATCGGTCCCGTACACTGGTGATGTCATCTTGATCTCCCAGAAGTGCTGGCCATCTGCCAGCTCCTTGGAACCTCTGATGGCTGCTGTGCCACAGCTGTACTCTGTGTGGAAGTTGACTTTGCGGTTGTCGCAGGTCATCAACGTGGCCGTGGAGCGGTTACTGTCGTCCCACACCCAGTCGAAGTCTGCAATGTCAAGAGGTCAGTGGATCCAATGACAGTTGACCTGCAACATCTCAGACACTTAGATATTTTAATAAGCAAATAATGGTGAGAGTTTAACTTTGGGAACACCCTGATACAGCTTGGGCATGAAACAGATGAAAACCCTCAGAAACCGTGTGAAATACCTGAAGGGACTACCTGAATTTGACCAATAAAAAACACTATTCCACTTCAAAACGTTTTGCTACGGTGTGCCCTTCTGAACACCACCTTAGTTTCTCCACCCTGCCCCTCCCATCCTCACACTGGTCTTCCTCTCCACAGTGGCAGTCTTTGATGCGGTGGAAGCCCCGGAGACGTGGGTTGTAGCTGGGCTCGGCCTGGGAGTCACAGGTGCAGTACGACTCTCCGGTAACGGGCACGGCACTGGGGACCGGTGGCACCATGTGCCGGTAGTCTGGCTCAGAGTCTGAGTCACTGTACTGCAGAGGGTACAAACACAATTTACAAACAGTACCTAACAGTGCTCAAATATGTCAGCTGTGCTTGACTCCGCATTTCTGGCACAATGGAACCATCTACGTCAGAGGTGTCAAACTCATTCCATGGAAGGCCAATTGTTTGCGGATTTTCACTCCTCCCTTGTACTTGATTGATCAACTAGCCTTAGGTCCCTGATTAGTTAGGAACTCCCCTGACCTGGTCTTAATTGGACACAAATTGAAAGGAAATAACAAAAACCAGAAGACAATCCGCCCTCCATGCAATGAGTTTCACACCCCTGGTCTACGTCCGTCACAAACCGACCCTTACCTGTAAGCGTTCGTAGCCCCACTCCTGACTCTCTGAGGCCAGTACCTGCACTCGGGAATCAGCGTCTCGCCGTATTCCACTCCATACGTAACGCCATGCCCGGCTGTTCCTGCTCCGCCTTGACATTGCAGCAGGACACCTGGGGGAGGGAGGAGTCAGGAGAGTTGGATGGACAAAGGCTGCGTCCAAAATGGCACCCTATTCAGTGCATTACTTTTGACCAGCCCTATGAGCTCCAGAAGTTGACATTTTTATAAAGTAGGCAAAAATGTGAAATGCAGTGCATTTGCTAAGTATTCAGAACACTTCACATTTTCCACATTTTATTACGTTACAGCCTTTTTCTAAAATTTAATAAATAGTTTCCCCACCTCATCAATCTACACACAATACCCCATAATGACATAGCAAAAACAGTTTGAAATATCACATTTACATAAGTATTCAGATCCTTTACTCAGTACTTTGAGAGCCCCGACGCTCGGTCTGAACATTAACACGCATCGCTTGTGGTATGGTTTTGGAAGCATAAGGACTTTATATTTCATATCAGGGAGAAATAATTTTCAAAAAACATAAAAGGACAAATTGATACACACACACGTCTTTATAGGGTTAGTGTTTCCACACCGCCATCTCCATGTTACAGTGTGTTTACGGAAGACAGAGGGACCACCTGTGCTAATTAGCTCTCTAGTATGCTCCTAACATGTGTGTAATGGAAGAAGGCCGCCAGAAACGTGTTGTCACTGAAAAACACTGGAGGCTGCAACTGTGATAAAGCCAGTTAAAAGTGTATACTTCGCATTTGTGAAATGATACTGACGCGATACCAAAGTAAAGGGCTTTATGTTTCTAGAACCATATCGCAATTTAGAATAAATTCAGGTTTAGATAAGAGTATTTGGCTGTTTTGGCTGCCAAAGCCAGTCTACCTCTTAAGATACTGTGAAGGTCCTTGGACCTTAAGGAGTAACGGTAGGCTCCTTAACCTCAAAGTCTAAGCCAGGGATCATCAAATAGATTCAGCCGTGGGAAGATTTTTTTCTTGGGTGGATTTGCAGACTGCAAAAATTTGCTAGCTAGCTAACCAACAATCGTAACCATGTGAGACAACAGGTGCTCATTGTGCAAATGTATTTATGTTTTTAACAAACATTGGAGACGAAATACAGTTTACATGTTGTCAACAATCTAAGCCAACCCTTTCTGTTTTGCCTCATAGTTGCGCACGTGTTGGTTTTGTTGCTAAACAACCAACCCGTCTATTAGTTTGTAGGCCAAACCGTTTGGATGCTACAGACGCATGTCTTTGTGAGAAGACCGATTTTCTGGATTTCTCCTGGTCTGACAAACAGTGATGTAGCTCTGCCACATTTCACAGCAGATGCAGAAGGCCGACATAGGTGGATGTGGTGGATTGAGCCTATGTAAAATTTTAAAAAACAAACATGTTTATCTTAGACAGATTTTGATGGGGACATTTTTATTATGTTAGACTGATGCACGGGTGCATCAATCGACTAGGGGGGTTAACAGTACATCTAGGGCTAACTGATGTCTAGCCACACCAAACATAATGCATAAATTAAGATTTCCCATTCAGGCCGTTTAAGTTTTAAACAAATTGTCACAGTTCCGGTTTGCTAAAGGGGCACCAATGCAACGGATAGAATGATGAGCCAGATATTTCACCGGCTGTATAAATATGAAGCATCCAGTTGCTGTTTCCACTCACTACCAAATATGGTGATGAGAGGAAGTCCAGTGGCCAGCAGTGTGAGAAGATGGCGCAAGATGGATTTTGGCCATCATTCTGCTAATTTTCTCATCGATTAAACATTTGATCACCATACAGCTTTGTTTCCAAAACTAAAATCTTTAACAGAATAGACTGTTTTGTAGACTTCACCCTTTGCCAGAGTTTTAAAAAATTGCATTGTTTAGAAGTACAAGAGCGAATTTACTTATTGCACACGCACTTCCGAGTAGGCCGTTCCCCAACATAAATGTGCAAATAAAATGCTAGAACGCGGCAATAGGATCTCATTAGCTTGTGCTTGGCTCTGCCCACCTCCTTGCTTGTTCTGCCCACTATAACTATTTTACTCCCATTGCAAAACTAGTAGTACACGACTCCAGGATTTTTGGAGTCGAATGTAGTCAACTCTTGCTCGACTCCCAAAATGATTGCAGTCCTTACTAGGAAGATTACATTTGCGTTCTAGAGGACTGACATGAGCATGATGCTGCCCACTTGCCTATAAAAGTCCCATTTTGTTTGAATATATAAGGTGATGTGTAGGAACTAGAATATTTCTGTGATATTTATCTGTGTGCAGCCTTGACAGATCCCATGGGATGATGCAGTGCACTACACTGATAAACCTGTTCTTTGCCATGTTATAGCCCTATTCGGTCGTAGCCCTATTATAGCCCTATTACTAGAGCGGTTGTTTCATCTTCAGGCATTTCTCTTAAAAAAAATATATATATATATATATTTCAGTGTGACCTGTTGCTGGCTGTTAGGCAATGAGTCAGGCTGATGCGGAGTGAGTGATTGGTGGGGAGGGCCAGAGGAGGTTGTATGTTTGTTTGTTGAGAGAGCACTACAGTCATGTAGTGCGAAAGGAGAGAGCAGCACGTGTGTACGTTGTGACAACTTTTTACCAGTTGTAGGTAGGCCATTTAGATTGTCATGGAGACAGCAATTTCTATCCCTTTATCCATAATCATATAATAATACGCTAGAATGCACATCAAGAAATAATGGAGACAAAGTGCAACAGGTGTAAAATATATTTTCACCAAAAATTCATAATTTATCTTAAAGCTATTTTGAGATGCATTACACTACTTTCAAGAGTGAACCATTTTATATTGTATTTATTTTCTAAATTGTGATGTTGTGATGTCATCAACAGGAGCCATGCTTTTACTCCTCAGTTTGCTCAAAGTGTGATGAGGAGAGGTATGTGTTGAATGTACATGTTAGCAAATGTTCACAAATGTTGTTGCACTACTGTCGGTAGGAATATATATTAGCATGAATGGGGATAATTTGTGTGCAACTTTACAAGGCTAGCCCAGCTACCGTTAGCTTAGGGTGCGGGAGAGAGTCTCTTTGCTGACGGCAGCATTAACGTTTGCCTTGGATTTGTAGCCATTCCACGCAGGTATGTTGTGAAATGTGAGGTTTTTGTATTTCATGTTGTGCCTAGTTAGCTGTCGTTCATTTTGTTACCTGTCCGGTCACGCCAGGAATGGCATTGTTGAAAATAAAAGAGAGCCGCACACTCTAGGAGCTCAGATGCAAAAACTTAATACCAACGTTTCGACAGCCAAGCTGTCCCCATCAGGGTATATGGCATTGTTGCCTCATTAGTATGCCTCGGGTATAATAGTACATTAAAATAAATATTTTGCACATATTAGAAAATTATTAGTGTACAACATTTATTAAATGAAATTTTAGTCTTTTGAAAATATTAACATGTATAATATAATGTACAATGTATTTTTTTTGTTGATGTGAGTTTTCTCAAAGCGTGTTGAGGAGAGGCAATTACACTTGTGCATGAGTCCAGACGGCAGCATTAACGTTTGCATTCCATGCAGTCATTAAAAGAGACAAACCGCAGAATTGTGTCCAGAGCTTTCATTTCCCTCCCACCTTCAAATCAAATTGTATTTGCCACAGGTGTAGACCTTACAGTGAAATGCTTACTTACAAGCCCTTAACCAACAATGCAGATAAGAAAATACCCCCCCCCCCAAAAAAAAGTAAGAGATAAGAATAACAAATAATTAAAAAGAGTAGCAGCAGTAAATAACAATAGCGGGGCTTTATACAGGGGATACCGGTACAGAATAACACCGGTGACGAGGTAATTGAGGTAATATGTACATGTAGGTAATTATTAAAGTGACTATGCATAGATAAGAGTGTAGCAGCGGCGAAGAAGGGAGGGGGCAATGCAAATAGTCTGGGTAGACATTTGATTAGATGTTCAGGAGTTTTATGGCTTGGGGGTAGAAGCTGTTTATAGAAACCTCTTTGTACCTAGACTTGGCACTCCGGTACCGTTTCCCGTGCGGTAGCATAGAGAACAGTCTATGACTTGGCTGGAGTCTTTCTGACAATTTATAGGGTCATCCTCTGACACCGCCAAGTATAGAGGTCCTGGATGGCAGGAAGCTTGGCCCCGGTGATGTACTGGGCTGTACGCACTACCCTCTGAAGTGCCTTGCGGTCGGAGGCTGAGCAGTTGCCATACCAGGCAGAGATGCAAACCGTCAGGATGCTCTCGATGGTGCAGCTGTAAAACCTTTTGAGGATCTGAGGACCCATGCCAAATCTTTTCAGTCTCCTGAGGGGGGAATAGGTTTTGTTGTGCCTACTTCATGACTGTCTTGGTGCGTTAGGACCATGTTAGTTTGTTGGTGATGTGGACGCCAAGGAACTTGAAGCTCTCAATCTTCTCCACTACAGCTCCGTCGATGAGAATGGGGTCATGCTCGGTCCCCATTTTCCTGTAGTCCACAATAATCTTTGTCTTGGTCACATTGAAAGGTTGTTGTCCTTGCACCACGCGGTCAGGTCTCTGACCACCTCTCTATAGGTTGTCTCATCATTGTCTGTGATTAGGCCTACCACTGTTTTGTCATCTGCAAACTTTAATGATGGTGTTGGAGTCGTGGTTGGCTATGCAGTCATGAGTGAACAGGGAGTACAGGAGGAGACTGAGCACGCACCTGAGGGGCCCCCGTGTTGAGGATCTGTGTGGCAGATGTGTTGTTACCTACTCTTACCACCTGGGGGCTGCCCATCAGGAATCCAGGATCCAGTTGCAGAGGGAGGTGTTTAGTCCCAGGGTCCTTAGCTTAGTGGGTCTAGGGTTTCTGGGAAAATGGTGTTGATGTGAGCCATGACCAGCCTTTCAAAGCATTTCATGGCTACAGATGTGAGTGCTACAGGTCGGTAGTCATTTAGGCAGGTTACCATAGTGCTCTTGGACACAGGGACTATGGTAGTCTGCTTGAACCATGTTGGTATGACGGACAAACATGTAGAGGTTGAAAATGTCAGTGAAGACACTTGCCAGTTGGTCAGCACATGCTCGGAGTACACGTCCTGGTAATCCGTCTGGCACTGCTGCCTTGTGAACGTTGTCCTGTTTAAAGATCTTACTCACATCCGCTGCAGAGAGCGTGATCACACAGTCATCCGGAATAGCTGATACTCTTATGCATGTTTCAGTGTTACTTGCCTCGAAACGAGCATAGAAGTTATTTAGCTCGTCTGGTAAGCTAGTGTCACTGGGCAGCTCTCGACTGTGCTTCCCTTTGTAGTCTGTAATAGTTTGCAAGCCATGCCAGATCCGACGAGCATTGGAGTCGGTGTAGTATGATTCGATCTTAATCATGTATTGACGCTTTGCCTGTTTGATGGTTTGTCGGAGGGCATAGCGTGATTTCTTATAAGCTTCAAGGAGTTCCGCTCCTTGAAAGTGGCAGCTCTACCCTTTAGCTCAGTGCGAATGTTGCCTGGAATCCATGACATCTGGTTGAGGTCCCTGTGGGGACGACGTCATCGATGCACTTATTGATGAAGCCAGTGACTGAGGTGGTGTATTCCTCAATGCCATTGGAAGAATCCCGGAACATAATCCAGTCTGTGCTAGCAAAACGGTCCTGTAGTTTAGCATCTGCTTAATCTGACCACTTGTTTATTGACCGAGTCACTGGTGCTTCCTGCTTTCATTTTTGCTTATAAGCAGGAATCAGGAGGATAGAATTACAGCCATATTTGCCAAATGGAGGGCGAGGGAGAGCTTTGTACACATCTGTGTGTGGAGTAAATGTGGTCTAGAAATGTTTTCCCATCTGGTTGCACATTTAACATGCTGATAGAAATTAGGTAAAATGAATTTGAGTTTCCCTACATTAAAGTCCCCGGCCACTAGGAGCGCCGCCGCTGGATGAGCGTTTTCCTGTTTGCTTATGCTGGTATACAGCTCATTGAATTTGTGCCAGCATCGGTCTGTTGTGGTAAGTAGACAGCTACGAAAAATACCAGAACACAACGCAAAAAGGTACCAGTACAGAACCTGTTACAAAAGTAGTGGAAAACGCACTAGAGCGCATTACATAAATTCACTCGGAGGTGGTTTAAACTCCATTCCAACGTTGACTACTTAAAGAAAAAGGTATCAAGCGCAGTGCTTTATGCATGCTCAGTTCTTGGGTCTCGGGGGCTACCCGAGTGGAAATTTGAAATGGAAGTTATGAAACTCCCTCATGTGGTTCCTTTTATGGGGAAAAGTTCTCATTGAAACTGACTTGAGCTAAATGTGGAGAATTACAAATTTGCCTCTGTTGGCCATCAAGTACCCTATTCATGTATATGCCATCGTAGGCTACCATTTGATACAATAAATATGCTGAAATTAAATGACGATATCACTGGAGTCATTGCAAATCAATTTGTGCCACTTGTGTAGCCTACCTGGACCTGGCAAAGCAATTTAATAAATAGCCTATGACTTCAGTTTGTTGATGTAGCCTTGTGTTATTATGAACACATTTGATTGACGGTAACAGTTGTCAGATTAGGCTACAGGTAAAACAAATAAAAATGAAACACTGGCTGTTGTTGACAAGTATATTCAGTTCATATGCATATTGTTCATATTTAACTGAGTGATTGAAATTATGACCCATCCTCAGTAGCCTATACCAGCAGGCTATTTGGGAAACAAGCACTTATGACGAAATCGCCTCGCTATTCATTAATTAGTCTTAATTTGAATTTAGTAAACTGCTAAATCGTTCAGTTTACAGCTTGCCTACATCTTATCTAGTATACTGTAGACTATCTGAAATTAGATGTAGGCCTATACGGGGCTATAGGATACCAGCCTTTAGCTAAGCAAACTGTCATTGCATTCATAAATCCAGATTTGTGTCTGTAGCCTATGCCTATTGAAATGACAAGTCAATCTCGCAAATGGGCCATTTATAATGGTTTGCAGTCTTAATATTTGGCACATAAAAGCACAATTGCCAGAAAATAGTCTAACAGTTGTTTTATGTTCATCCAAGTGTTTCTTGCTCAGAGATTGAGATCCTCTGTCTAACTTTCATCACTCAAACTCTCCTGTCGGATTAATCTATAGTTACGCACATGCAAAAAGGGGATTTATTTACATAAAATAAACCAGGTTCAAGGCCTGAATGCTGATTGGCTGAAAGCTGTGGTATATCATACCCTATACCACAGGTATGACAAAACATTACTTTTTACTGTTCTAATAAGTGGTAACCAGTTTATAATAGCAATAAGGCACTCTGAGGGTTTGTGGTATTTGGCCAATATACCATGGCTAACGGCTGTCTGCAGGCACTCCCCGTTGTTTAGTGCGTAAGAACAGCCCTTGGCCATGGTATATTGGCCATATACCATACCTTATGACATAATAAAGGAATTTGAATGTGGCAAGAGAAAATATAATTAACCCTTATTAAACTCGGCAGATCATTTTCCACCAATGGATGTCGGTTTGACTGCTATGATTAAGCAATATCATAACTTCCGATAATTATTTTGAGGAAACACGAATTATGCTTCTAACGTCGTTTCACGTTACTATGACAATCCTCCTAATTGTCTCGATAACGTTATGGAAAAATGGTTTGTCGTCGAAATTTGGCAACTCTCTTGCTGGGTGGAAAAAATGTGGATTCGTTTTCCAAGCCTTTTGGATGGGATTTGAGTGGTAATTGGGCTAAACATTTTAGCTTCACCTGGCAACCCTGCCTACTGTACACTTCACACACATGCACATATTTTACTTACCTAGTTGCTGTGCATAAAATATCTGATCAAATTAAGTGACGAGGCCACTGATTAGATCATGCAATCAATCATCTCGTGCATTTCGTCGGGTACGTTTTGGGCCTAACGTTAGCCGGCTAGCGGAACAGCCATAACGTGCTGCAACATGTTGTCAATTTAACTAACGTTAACCGGCTAGCTGTGCCTCCTTGGTCAAGAACTACAAATACATCATGGCAAAAATTGTGGAAATAATATGCATCATAACTAGTTACATATCTACAGTTAGTAACCTTTCTCCAACATGTTTTTGTTGACGTTAGCTAGCAAGTACCTAGCTGGATAGCGTTAGCGCGATTGCTAATGTACCTGTACTGTAACGTTACCAGCTTGCCAGTCGTCCGCTTCCTGTCTTACACTTAAAAATAATCCCTCGGTTTTCGTTAAACATCACAGGACTGAATACGTCAACATCTTAATCAAACATTTGCAGTTAAGTACAGTACATTTGCAGTTCAGTACATGCTAGTCGGCCAACAGAGTAATAAGAGTTTCTCAGCCCAGAGGCGCAACATCGCGAGACTTCCGGGAACACTTGCAAAACAGACCAGGCCTGGGTTTGAGACTACAATGGGATACGTACATTTTTTCCCCCTTACGCTTCGAACACTCCGACTCACCCGGATGGACACCAACTACCGGGAGTCCATCAGCCCAGTTGAACGCCTGGCCTTTTGTCTCCGGTAAACTACACTCTAGTACATTTTTAAAGCCTTTGATACCATAATTGATTGATATTTGATGCATTGTTTTTATGTGCAACCTAACTAGCTAAAGGGCTCTAGTTAATAGTCCATATTTGACATTAGATGTACTTTTACAGAATGTTCATTGGGACTATAACTTTTCCCAAAATTGGTTTATAATCCTTTTTGAAATATAAAATGTTACCAAATGAAAAGAAAGGTGCCTCCTGCCCTGATAAAGGTAGGCTAGTCTTCTCCAGGACCCATTGTTGTTCAAGACAGTTAGTCATTCATGACATTCTTATTGGACTCGCATACACTCTTAGTGAAAAAGGTTCCAAAAGTGTCCTTCTGCTTTCCCCATAGGATAACCATTTTTAGTTCCAGGTATAATACTTAATACATGGAACCCAATAGGGTTCTACTTGGAACCAAAAGGGGTACTACCTGGAACCTAAAAGGGATTTCCTATGGGGACAGCCAGAGAACCCTTTTAAGTAGATAGTACCATTCTTTCTAAGAGTAGAGTTGGCCTGGACTACAGTTTATTGATATAGTCATAGACTGAATTGTACTGTTTCAAGGCATTGTTAATGATGGTTGATGAGTATTACAATATAATTAGTAAAGCATAATAAACAGTAATGAGGTAGCTATATGAGTAGATATAATATGTGGGTGGAATTCAAGTTATACACAATATTGATCATTATTTTGAATTATATTTTAGATTCTTGACGACAGGGGACTCCTACAGGACCATAGGATTCAGCTTCCGAGTTGGACGGTCCACGGTGGCAGGCATTGTCCCCTCTGTGGCACAAGCCATTTGGGACTGTCTGGTTGGTGAAAACATGCCTGTCCCCAAGGAGGAAGACTGGAGGGCCATCGCTGCCGAGTTCCTGGAGGTGGAATTTCCCCAACTGTCTTGGCTCCATTGACGGGAAACATGTAGTAATCCAGGCTCCACCGTGCTCAGGTTCGCAGTTCTACAACTACAAGGGTACATATTCAGTTGTACTCTTGGCTGTAGTAGATGCCATCTACTGTTTCCGTGTTGTCGATGTTGGTGCTTACGGCAAGTGAAGTGATGTCGTGACCCTCCGAGACTGCCTTTGGCCAGGCACTTCAGGATGGCACCCTGGATATTCCACTACCTGCATCACTCCCTGGGGCTGAAGACCTGGGACCTGTTCACCACGTCTTCGTCGGTGATGAGGCCTTCCCTTTAAGACCCAACCTCATGAGGCCCTACGCTGGACGCCAGCTGCCATTGCCAAAGCCCGTAAGGATCTTTAACAAACGACTGTCCAGGGCAAGGTTAGTTGTTGAATGCGCCTTTGGGATTCTGGCAGCCCGATGGAGAATGTATTGGAGAGTGCTTGGTCTCAGCCCCTCAAATGTTGATGCCTGCGTGAAGGCCACATGTGTTCTCCACAACTACCTGCGGAGGTCATTCCAGGAGCCGCTCCGGATGGAGATGGGCACGCCAAATGGTCACCTTCCTGATGTTACCAGGGCAGGTGCCAACAACGCCCCCAGACAGGCACTGACATTAACGTCAGTATTATACACACCTGGCATGGTACGTCAGGTGAGCGGGAGCACTAATTAAGGTTATACGACATACAGTTAGTATGATAACAAAGGGAAAGGGTAACCTAGGGTCCATACAAATAGTACAGTTTACCACCATGTTCACTGGCCTGACAAAATACAGGTGGAAAAAAAACTAATTAGGAAGAGAATGTGTGTTTTTACTTTCATCTTGTCTTAGATCAGCAAAGGTGTAGGGAAGAAATAAGCAGATTAAGTCTAAATTAGATATTAATAAACAACTGACTATGAAAACATTATAATTTAATAAGTATTCAAGTACAGGAAAGAACATGACAGGTATGTGTGTTGTAAAAATGTTTTAAAAAATAAAACTATTGAAATAGGTGTGTGCGTGCGTGTAAATTATTATTATTTTTTTTTAATTAATGTGTAGCCTGTAATCTGTAAGAGAACAGCAAGAGCATGTATTTTTGGTACAACTGCAGACCGATACAGGGACTACTCATAAAGCCTAGACGTAGTAGGGGAACTTCAGATATGACCATAAAGAGAGAGAGGGCAGGGCACTGGAGATCTGAGGTACGAAGAGGTGTGTGTGTATCTCTGTCTCTGAGAAAAAGGGAATAATATGTAGCCATAACACAGCTAAACAAACAAATGGCCCCTGGACGTCATGGACCAGTCGATGGAACATAACTTCACAAAAAGTTTCAACACCCTGGTTTTCAAGTGGTTTTAAATGAAAGAAATATATTGACCTTTAGTCTCGTAAGAGACCAAGAGCATCTGTGAAAACTCCGTATGAGTTTCAATTCAGAAATCTATGTAACACTAATAATGAATGCTATCCTAAGACTTTATAAACAAATGACTTTATGAATTGACTGAATTTAAACGGAACTGACGTGTGTGAAAAGAAAGGTACAATGAGGGAGGTCAAAACAACAACTAGACAACTCCTCTCCTCTTCCTGTCCTTCCTGTGAGCTGGTCAGCTAAATTGACTCCATTTCTGAAAGGGAAGAGAAAGACAACACATACAAACTTAACATAATATGACACAATAAAAGGTGAGATTTATGTTAACTAAATACTGCTTGCATAGTGTAGTTAGTGGCATAAATATAGGAACAGTGTGGTAAAGTTGGTAATACTTGCTGTTTACTCATATAATTTGTATTTCAGATCAAAAGATGAATATGACAGGCAGATATTTCGACAGCAAACTGTTTTAGAATATTTTCTAACCCAGAAACAACAGCTATACATTTGCCTCATATTAATACTTTGATCTGAAATACCAATTAACCCACATGACTATACTGTAAAAATGACCTACTTTACTTCACTGTCGCACACTTATGACACTACCTGTGATGTGGAGAGAAAAAAAACCTACCATTGAACTCGGCTTCGAAAAGCAGCTGATACATTTTAACCTTGACTGCTGCTTTTCTTTGCTGAGGCAGCCTCTTCAGTGTTGGCACCAGGCTCATGGCAAAGAGGGTCTCTTCATCCTCCTTCCTGTTAGCATCAGGTTGGGCTGAAATGAGTTGAGTGGATCTGGGGGCTGGTACCTCCGATGACGCCTGGTGTGACGTTGTTCCTCTTCGTTTCTCTCTCTGTTTCTCTCCACGGCCACATCCTGTTCAACGAGGTCCTCAGTGGTCACTTCCGTGAGGTTCATAATAATCTCAGGTGGTCCTAGATCTAGAGGTGCTTCCTCCATTTCATCATCTTCCATGGCTGCACCGGTAGTGGTCATACTCGTGGATGATGTTGTAGAGGGTCTCACTCCACCGGTGGAGGTGATGGTCGCATTTGTAGGTGACGTTGAGGGTCTTGATGCACCAGTGGCGACAACACTTGTGGATGACGTAGTCTGGCTGTAAAATTGCCACTCGTTGCCCTAGGCACAATAAATGGATCCAGAAAAGAAAGAATGTGGCAGAAGGCTGGTGGCCTGAAGCTGATGACCCAGACCTCTTATCTTTCTCTGCCCTTCTCTCTCTCTGATACCTGTCCCTGAGTCCTCTCCACCTCCTCCTACAGTCTTCTTCTACATAGACATGAACATGATAAGCCAAACCATTACCTAGCATAACTATAGTTATTAGATAGCTATCATGGACATGTCGCCTACTGTACACATACACACACACACACACACGGTTATCTGACCAAATTATCAGGGTACAGTAGTATCTACCATTTATATTACTATTTATCTGACATTCACACTCTTTCAAACATGATTATTTGGGAAAGTTAAAGGGTAGTAGCTAGCAAAATTTATTTTACTATTTATTTCACACACACCTCTTGGCTAGGTTAGTTAGCTAGCTAACGCTAACTAGCCACATCTAGCACAAGCTCACTACTAAACTGACCTGGCAATCCTACTATCGTGGACACTTGTCTCCAAGTAGCATTTTTTGTGTTTATGTCCCTGTAGCTGTCAGCAGTTGTGTCAAAAAGACACGGTTTTGAGGATACTGCAAAAATGATTCTCTCCTCCATGTGTCCAACTGCATGCGACCATTTGCAAAAGGTACTTGCATCAGTATAGTTGCCTAGCTGCGCAAAATGTTATGCTGCAGTGATGCAACGACGCAGTCGGTGTGTTCGATGCCGTGTTCCTACGCATGCCAACGTCGCCACGACATCCCTACAAGTGTGATCCGGGATTTCTATAGGAGAAGCAGTCTCTGCCCAACTTTTTTTTTAAACTTTTTTTATTAACAACAAATCAATACAGAAAGTACATGAGGGAACACAAGTATATATAGATTATAAACAATCGAGCTAGGGGGTACAATATCACATTACAATTACACAAGGACCTTAAGGGACATACATACACTTACAATTCTAACAGCTTTTTGGGGGGGGCGAGTATTTAACTGTCTTAAAATGCAGTTCAATTTCTTTTTGTAGGGTAAGAAAATGTGTTTTTTTGTTTGTAAATTTATATTTGTGTATATGAAATTTGGCCAAAAGAATAATTACATTAATTACATAAAAATGTTTCAGCTTATTTCTATCGTATGTAAAGAATCCAAGCAGTACATCTCTCCACAATAGTGTAAAATCTTCATAAATGTGTTCAATTATAAATCTACTGATGTCTTGCCACAGTTTTCTTACATGAATACAATGCCAAAAAAAGATGCAACACTGTTTCTGGGTGGTCATTACAAAAGGAGCAATTTGAGTTTATGTTTTCCTTAAACTTCTTCATATAGTGGTTGGCAGGATAATATTTATGAATAATTTTAAAGGACACTTCCTTAATTTTGTTAACAAGTAGGTATGTGTGTGGCTACATCCAAACTTTTTCCCAACAGATATTATCAATAAATCCATTCCAATAAGGCATGACATAACATGGTTCGTATCGCTCTGTTGTTGAATGGACCAAAAGAGAAACAAATCTTTCCTACGGATGAGTCAACAGGGGTAATGGGAGGTAGGCTCTGAGGGTCAGGTCTTGACACATTCCTGAATAACAGAGCAACACCTGAGGGAATGGCGTCTAAAACAATTGCAAAATGTTTAGGTGTTACAGGTACCATGTAAAGTGATAAGAATTCCTTATAACTGAGTAAAAGACCCTCTGCATTTACCAGTTGGCTCACCAATAGGATATTATTTCGGGACCAATATTCTAAAAACAAAGAAGTATTTTTATACAATATATCCAGATTATTCCATATATAATATCTGTGTGGAGAAAAATAGTGTTTATAAATTAATGACCATGACAAGAAAACCTGCCGATGAAAAGCAGAAAGTTTCACTGGAATCATGTCAATATTATAACTGCAAAACAACATGAAGTTAAGGCCACCAAAAGTAGAGAAGACATGATGAGGAATACAATTCCAGATAGAAGTGGGTCTTCTTCGGAATTGTTTTATCCAATTGATCTTAAAACTATTATCTAAAGTAGTAAAGTCCAGAAAATTCAGTCCACCATTCTCATAAGTGTTCATTACAACAGTTTTCCTAATGTAATGGGTATGGTTTCTCCAAAGTAAGTTGAAAAGCATCTGGTCTATCTCCTTGCTTATTTTACTGTCAAGATATAAAGACAGAGCGCCATATGTTAGTCTAGAGATACATTCGGCCTTGGTTATTAGGACTCTACCTTTTAAAGATAAGTCCCTCTGTAGCCATTGATTTAGCTTCTTCTGGGTATTTTTAATAAGAGGGTTCAAATTTAGTAAGCCTCTAGACTTTTGATCCTTTGTAATGGTTATGCCTAAATATGTAAGTTCTTCTTTTACTGGAATACCATAATATGAAGGTGTCACACAATCTTTGACAGCTAAGAGTTCACATTTATTAATTTTCAAATATAGACCAGACGCTTTGGAAAAGGATTGTATCACATTGATCGATATGGGAATTTGGTTAGCGTCTTTCAGAAAAAGTGTAGTATCATCAGCCATGGCTTATAGTAATTTCTTTACCAGCTATGGAAATACCTTCTACAGGACTATTATTTAAAGAATTTGCAAGAAGTTGGGTGATTAATAAAAACCGGTACGGAGAGACAGGACAACCTTGCCTAATTCCTCTCTTGAACTCAAATCTAGGTGAGGTGCCATATTTCAATTTGATAGAGCTGTTACCATTTGCATAGAGAGTCTTAATAGCCTTACAGAAAAAATCCCCAAAGCCAAGTCTCTCAAAGGAGTGGAAGAGAAACTGATGCTCTACTGTGTCAAATGCTTTATAAAAATCTAAAAATAATATGAAGCTATCCTCAGTTATTAGGTCTGAGTAGTCAAGTATGTCTAATACTAGTCTGACATTGTTAGAAATATGTATGTTCCTCATGAAGCCAGACTGTGTTTCATCAATGATTGCATCCAGGACTTTAATTCTTGTTGCAAGTAGTAATCTTATAGTCATTATTAAAAGACAATTACGGCAGTTATCGATGAGCAGCACTTATTTTTTATGCTTAGGTATCAGTGTTATTAACCCCTGACTCATTGTAGGAGGGAGAACATTGTTTTTAATACTCTCTAAAAAAGACTTCAAATAGGAAGGGAGCACCTTGTTCAGAAAATAATTTGTCAAATTCTGATGTAATTCCATCAACACCTGGTGATTTATTTTTCTTTAGATGTTTGATAGACTCTATAATCTCTTCAACTTTGATGGGTTCATCACACTGTTAAGATTCTATATAACTGATAGAGTGAACATTATTCAGTGAGTTAAAAAAAACATATCTGTGGATTCCTGACAGTAAGTAGAGCTATACAATTTTCTGTAAAAATTGCTACAGTATTTAGAGATTCATTTTTGGTAATCTGTAATAACACCATCAATGTTTAATTGATGGATAGTGTTATTTTTAGAGTGAAATTTCTCAAGTCTAAAGAAATAGGATGAATTCTGTTCTCCCTCCTCAATCCATTTTTTCCTCAATCTAATAAAGGCTCTGTCTGCTTTTAATTTCTATATATTATCCAGTTTATTTTGGAACTCAATTAGTTCCAGCTTCTCCTCCCCGAGAGGTCAGCTGGGGACCTCTGAGAAAGGGAAGTTATCTTAATGATCACCTTTTCCTCCTCAGCTCTTCTGGTTTTAGCAAGATTACTACCACATTTTCTAAGGTATTTGGACACCTCAAATGTAAAGAGCTCCCAGTTCTTGCAATAACATTTTTCTTCACAAGCCCTTTCAGTTTCTGCCCAACTTCATACCTAAGATTTTTTATAGCTACATCAAGATAGACCAGAGCCTGTCGTGTCCAATGGGAATAAATTAATCCGAGTGAGCGGAACAAGCAAAGAGATGGGCAGAGCCAAGCATCAGCTAGTGAAATCCTACTGGCGCGTTCTAGCACGTATTTCAATTTTTCCGTTAGGGGACGCCCACTCTGAAGTGCGCGTGTGCAGCAACTCGATTCGCCTTGGCACTCCTAAACCAATTTTTTGAAACTTGAAAAGGGTCAAGCCTGCAAAACGCAGTCCACTCTTACATATTTTAGTTTTGGAAACAGAAAACTGTATGGAGATGAAATGTTTCATCAATGAGAAAATGTGAAGAATTTCGGCCCAAATCCATCTCGCTACACCTTCTCATTACCTTGTTGAGTAGTGAGCGGAAATGCTTCATATTTATACATCCGGTGCAATTTCTGGCTCATTGTTCTGTCTTTCACGATCATGATTTACTTTCAGGACACTGACATAAAACAATACATTGTCAAACCCTAGCCGCACCAACGATTAGACACTTGTATTGTCATGCAACTGCCGTGACATGTTTTCCCCTCCAACTATAGAGCAGTTGTATAGATGTGAAGATGGTGAACGCAATTAACCCTGTGCTGCTTCCAGGTTGAGTACGAGAACAGAATGGATAAAGTGCAAATGGATAGAGCTATTCTGACATTGTTTCAGAAAATCATTAAATAATGCAACAAAAGATGAGGTTGAGATTTAATTGGATATTAGACAGACGAGGCCCGCCAGTGAGCAACTGCAACCACATGGCTGGGGTTTACTCATTACATCTTGCAATGGAAACAATTTACGAATCAAATGGGGGACCTACCTGAATCTGTCCAATAGAATCTGTCTAGTTTTCATTTGGAATATTGATTACACCCCAGTACTACAGGTCAACAGTACAAATGAGAATGATGTCTTAGAGTTAACAGACACACACTTTTACATGCCAGCCACCATAAAGAGTTAACTCCCACTCCAACATCTGCACATCAGAGACAGTCTCCACTGGACACATGCATCCAGAGGAATTCAAAGCCCTTAGAACAATTACCCACAGTGCAATTAATCTAGCTATACAGATATTTATTAGATAGAGATATATATACACACGCACACACCTCTCCATCTCATTGGGAACTCGATAAAACAGTTTTATTAACATTTCAAAATCTTCATAAATAATTAGTGAAAAAAACAACCAAACCAAAAAAAAGAGTTATCCATGTCCTCGTATTAGTTAGGTCCTTTAATGTGAAAATGGTCCCCAGAAAAATAAAATTATTTGTCCAACAGTCCGTTCTTCGGACATTTAAAGAAAAAAACAAACAAAAGGAACAATAATAATAAAAGCCATTTAGCAGACACATAAATGAGAGGAAATTGGGAGGAAGGAGGTAAACCAATACTCAAGCACACACAGGACGAAAGCGTCACTACATTTACAAAGCGCATTTATAAGGGTTTGGCTAGTTGACGACTGTACAGGAAAAGACTGGAATAGGAGACGCTTTTCACTTCACGCCCAATCTCAAATCACGCCGTGTCCCAAATCTTGAGTTTGACCAGAGCACAATATAACTCTGGTCAATAGTGCACTATTTAGAGAAGAATATGGTGCCATTTGGGACACAGCCCTTAACACCTCAAGATGCCTCCCTCGTAGATCTGACAGGCATGAATGTAGGAGTGGCTTTACCATTTTATTTTTTTATATATTTTTTTAACCTTTATTTAACCAGGCAAGTCAGATAGATACAAATTCTTATTTTCAATGACGGCCTAGGGTTAACTGGGTTAACTGCCTGTTCAGGGCAGATTTGTACCTTGTCAGCTCGGGGATTTGAACTTGCAACCTTCCGGTTACTAGCCCAACGCTCTAACCACTAGGCTACCCTGGCGTCCCAAAGAGATGGCAGACCAAGAGATGGCTAACACTCATTCAAACCTATTAGATCTACAAAGGACTCGGTAGTGTCACTAGGAAAGAAGTGGCTAAAGGGAGTCGATTTGGAACCAGGCGTAAAGGCATGCTCTCCAATTTGTTCTTTATTTCTTAGATGTTTATATATGGAATGGATGACGTAGCGTTGACTCGACGTACACAGACGGACAGATGGACTTTGCTCTCTCTATTTTGTGGAGAGGATGAGAGCCACAATAAGACCGTAGAGCCCCAGGACCTCTGCAAAGATCAGGATGAGGATCATGCCCACGAAGAGCCTGGGCTGCTGGGCCGTGCCCCGAACACCTGCATCGCCCACAATGCCGATGGCGAAACCAGCCGCCAGCCCACTCAGCCCCACACTCAGCCCAGCACCCAGGTGGAGGAAACTCCTACAGGAGAGAGGTGAGGGATAGAGAAAGATGGAGAGAGGGTAGAAAAAGTGAGGAGGGATAGAAAGATGGGAGAGATGGATGGTTGGGAGAGATGGAGAAAGAGATGGGGAGGGAAAGAGAGGAAGATTTATTCAAAACAATTGCAGTCATAGCATCCCAAAGAGATGGCAGACCATCAGTTTACAGATGTAGTACATCACTAAAATACTTCTAAAAAAACAATAGTGAAAAATCCACCACTATCAAGTGGAGCCAATACCATATTACTACCAATCAGATTGTTTCAGACACGCAGTGCCTAGCGGTAGACTTGAGAATGGGTAACTAGCATCTGCAATGTCTGCGCTCTTACTTGTAGAGGGTGACTTTCTCTGAAATGTTGTTGGCGATGAGCACCGCCACCACCAGCCCGTAGATGGCGATGATACCCGCCATGACCACAGGAATGATAGACTTCATGATGAGCTCCGGCCGCATCACCGACATGGCAGCGATGCCCGTTCCGCTCTTAGCCGTGCCATAGGCCGCCCCCAATGCTGGAGGAGAGAATTTTGCATTTTGAATTTCAAAAACACAGAATTCCAAGACCATCCTAGTTGGTCAACAGAACACACTTGAAACATGAAAAAAACAAAAACATGAGAACCAGAGATTAGATTGTTATAGAGCGTGGGGGTATTAAAAGCAATGGAGTTGACAGTACAGTGTGAGCTTATTGATCAAAGCCCGTTTGTCACAGGTAAGCCTCCCTTTCAATGCTTCGTAGCTCTAGGAAAAACTGAAATCTATGAGGAGAACTCAATAGATCAACAAATGCATTAGCACAATGGTAATGCCCATCACAATGGTTTCAGGAGTTTGTGTGCGTTTAAAGGGATAGTTTGGGATTTTGGCAAAGAAGCCCTTTAATTACTTCCTCAGAGTCAGATTTACATGTGGATATCATTTTTATGTCTCTGCATCCAGTATGAAGGTACAGTCACGAGCCAATGCTAACTAGCGTTAGTGCAATGACTGGAATGACTGTTCCCATAGCATAATTGGTAACTAATGTTAAGTCTAACGCTAGTTAACAACTCCCTTCAAACTGAATGCAGAGACATAAAAATGATATCCACAAGTTCATCTGACTTTGGGGAAGTAGATAAAGGGCTTCCTTGCCAACATCCCAAACTATCCCTTTAACTCTGAGGCTCACACCCATCTGTGATTGCAAAGGTTCCCAAATTCTTGAGAGCCTATATGGCTACCTTAATAGCTTAAAAATCAGTCATTTTCTCCCCTTCAACTGTACTGATTGCCAAAGAGTTGACAGGTAAACAATTCAGCTCATCATTAGGATGGCTTTCACCTGGTCCGTTCTTTCAGCGAGGATTTAAGGAAAAACATTTAAAAAGGAGCATCGTCTTAAGAGGCATGGGAAAGAGGTAAACTGAACAAAAATAAATGTAACAACTTCAAAGATTTTACTGAGTTACAGTTCATAGAAGGAAATCAGTCAATTGAAATTGGATATCACGAAATTGGGGATTTAAAAAAAAGTATTATGGTAGAGAAATTAACATTCAATTAAACCGGAGACATCTGTGGCATTGTGTTGTGTGACAAAAGTGGCCTCTCACTAACAGGGACATTTATTTTTTCACCTTTATTTAACCAGGTAGGCCAGTTGAGAACAAGTTCTCATTTACAACTGCTACCTGTCCAGGATAAAGCAAAGCAGTGCGACAAAAACAACAGAGTTACAAACAAGCGTACAGTCAATAACACAATAGAGAAAGATTTTTCTATTTATGTACAGTGTATGCAAATGTAGAAGAGTAGGGAGGTAGGCAATAAATAGGCCATAGAGGCGAAATAATTACAATTTAGCATTAACACTGGAGTGATAGATGTGCAGATGATGATGTGCAAGTAGAGATACTGGGGTGCAAAAGAGCAAGAGGGTAAGTAATAATATGGGGATGAGGTAGTTGTGTGTGCTATTTACAGATTGGCTGTATACAGGTACAGTGATCAGTGAGCTGCTCTGACAGCTGATGCTTAAAGTTAGAGAGGGACATATGACTCTCGAGCTTCAGTGATTTTTGCAATTCGTTCCAGTCATTGGCAGCAGAGAACTGGAAGGAAAGACAGCCAAAGGAAATGTTGGCTTTGGGGATAACCAGTGAAATATACCTGCTGGAGCGTGTGCTATGGTGACAAGTAAGCTGAGATAAAGCAGGGCTTTACCTAGAAAAGACTTAGAAATGACAAACACATTTGTGCCCAAAATTTGAGAGAAACAAGCTTTTTGTGCATATGGAACATTTCTGGGATCTTGTATTTCAGCTCATGAAACATGGGACAAACACATTGCATGTTGCATTTATATTTTTTTTCAGTGTAAATAGCCACAAAAGGACAAAGTCTCCCTTCAGAAGAGTTTTGTTTTAAGTAAATTAGATAAACTTTTATGCCTGTGTGCAACGCTTCTAAAAATGAATCTTTCAACTCAGCTCTTCACATTAGAGGTCGACCGATTAATTGGAATGGCCGATTAATTAGGGCCGATTTCAAGTTTTCATAACAATCGGAAATCGGTATTTTTGGGCGCCGATTTCCGATTATTATTATTTATTTTTTTAAATACCTTTTATTTAACTAGGCAAGTCGGGTAAGAACACATTCGTATTTTCAATGACGGCCTAGGAACGGAAGGTTAACTGCCTCGTTCAGGGGCAGAACGACAGATGTTCACCTTGTCAGCTCGGGGGATCCAATCTTGCAACCTTACAGTTAACTAGTCCAACGCAATAACGACCTGCCTCTCTCTCGTTGCACTTCACAAGGAGACTGCCTGTTACGCGAATGCAGTAAGCCAAGGTAAGTTGCTAGCTAGCATTAAACTTATCTTATAAAAAACAATTATAATCACCAGTTAACTACACATGGTTGATGATATTACTAGATATTA
Source organism: Oncorhynchus mykiss (assembly GCF_057628025.1). NCBI lineage: Eukaryota > Metazoa > Chordata > Actinopteri > Salmoniformes > Salmonidae > Oncorhynchus > Oncorhynchus mykiss. Next base: position 63,044,624 of record NC_143033.1, on the reverse strand, counting down.
CCTAGCGTGTCCTGCGTTGCATATAATCTGACTAAGCATTCAAGTATCGAACTGAGCGGTGGTAGGCAGAAGCAGGCGTGTAAACATTCATTCAAACAGCACTTTCGTGCGTTTTGCAAGCAGCTCTTCGTTGTGCGTCAAGCATTGCGCTGTTTATGACTTCAAGCCTATCAACTCCCGAGATGAGGCTGGTGTAACCGAAGTGAAATGGGTAGCTAGTTAGCGCGCGCTAATAGCGTTTCAAACGTCACTCGCTCTGAGCCTTCTAGTAGTTGTTCCCCTTGCTCTGCATGGGTAACGATGCTTCGATGGTGGCTGTTGTCGTTGTGTTGCTGGTTGGAGCCCAGGGAGGAGCGAGGAGAGGGACAGAAGCTATACTGTTACACTGGCAATATTATAGTGCCTATAAGAACATCCAATAGTCAAAGGTATATGAAATACAAATGGTATAGAGAGAAATAGTCCTATAAATACCATATTAACTACAACCTAAAACCTCTTACCTTGGAATATTGAAGTCTCATGTTAAAAGGAACCACCAACTTTTATATGTTCTCATGTTCTGAGCAAGAAACTTAAACGTTAGCTTTTTTACATGGCACATATTTTTACATGGCACATATTACTTTCTTCTCCAACACTTTGTTTTTGCATTATTTAAACCAAATTGAACACGTTTCATTTATTTGAGGCTAAATTTATTTTATTGATGTTTTATATTAAGTTAAAATATGTGTTAATTCAGTATTGTTGTAATTGTCATTATTGCAAATGTTAAAAATTAAAATAAAATCGTCTGATCAATCGGTATCGGCTTTTTTGGTCCTCCAATAATCTGTATCGCCGTTGAAAAACCATAAATCGGCCAACCTCTAATCTGCACACACAGTGAGGCAAAGACTTTTGGAGGATGGCCTGGTGTCAAGAAGGGCAGCAAATAAGCCACTTCTCTCCAGAAAAAACATCAGGGACAGACTGATATTCTGCAAAAGGTACAGGGATTGGATTGCTGAGGACTGGGGTAAGGTCACTATCTCTGATGAATCACCTTTACGGTTGTTTGGAGCATCCGGAAAAAAGCTTGTCCGGAGAAGACAAGGTGAGTGCTACCATCAGTCCTGTGTCATGCTAACAGTAAAGCATCCTGAGACCATTCATGTGTGGGGTTGCTTCTCAGCCAAGGGAGTGGGCTCACTCACAATTTTGTCCTTAAGAACACAGCCATGAATAAAGAATGGTACCAACACATCCTCCGAGAGCAACTTCTCCCAACCATCCAGGAACAGTTTGGTGACGAACAATGCATTTTCCAGCATGATGGAGCACCTTGCCATAAGGTAAAAACTATAACTAAGTGGCTCGGGGAACAAAACATCGATATTTTGGGTCCATGGCCAGGAAACTTCCCAGACCTTAATCCCATTGAGAACTTGTGGTCAATCCTCAAGAGGCAGGTGGACAAACAAAAACCCACAAATTCTGACAAACTCCAAGCATTGATTATGCGAGAATGGGCTGCCATCAGTGTGAATCAGAAGTTAATTGACAGCATGCCAGAGCAGATTGCAGAGGTCTTGAAAAAGAGGGGTCTACACTGCAAATATTGACTCTTTGCAACAACTTCATGTAATTGTCAATAAAAGCCTTTGACACGTATGAAATGCTTGTAATTATACTTCAGTATTCCATAGTAACATCTGACAAAAATATCTAGACACTAAGGCAGCAGACTTTGTGAAAAGTACAAAAATGTATGCACTCTACTGTAAGTCGCTCTGGATAAAAGTGTCTGCTAAATGACTCAAATGTAAATCTACAACACTTTATTTTCCAAGGTCAGCGATGGAACATTGTAGCATTAACCAAAAAAGGCCTCTGTATACGACAACACCAAAGATGGTTTATAACGTTGCCCTTCTGCCACGTTCAAAACAACTGAACTCTGATATCTCAGACTTCCGAGCACTCAAGACAAATGTGAACTCATAAAAATATATATTGGAACGTTCATCCAAGTCAGAAACTCTGGCATCTTTCTAGAGCTCCGACTTTCCGACGTGAAGATTACTGATGTCATGATTTGGGAACTTTGAGCTCCCTGTTGCCTTGACCTCCCTGTTGCCTTTGACCCACTCGCCAGAACCAGTCATTCACCCGCAGTCATAGGACTCATAAGCTTAACGGCGGCCAGGGACTTTCCACTAGGGAACGATATATTGGTGAACATATCGGAATTGTCCGATATTAGCTAAATATACCAACATAGGTATCGGCCCATCTAGTTTAACGCCGATGTCGAGGCTGACGTGGATACCTATATAAACGTAGGTACATGACGTAATGATGCCACGTAAAATGTTGCGCTACACGTGCAACACAGCATTCCTAACCTAGCCCACAATGTCTGCTGTGTGGATCGAGGAGTCAACAAGTCGTGCAGTCATTTGAAAGAGTAAGAACATTTCAGCGAAACAACTGAAAGGCAAAATCCATTAACCTGTTGAATCTAGGGGGCATTATTTTCATTTTTGGAAAAATAACATTCCCAAAGTAAACAGGCTATTTTGTCAGGACAAGATGCTAGAATATGCATATAATTGACAGCTTAGGATAGAAAACACTCTAACGTCTCCAAAACTGTAAAAATATTGTCTGTGAGTATAACAGAACTGATATTGCAGGCGAAAGCCTGAGAAAAATCCAATCCGGGAATTGACTCATGTTTTGAAAGCTCTGCGTTCCTATGCGTCCCTATTGAGCAGTGAATGAGATCTCAACCAGGTTCCTTTTTCTATGGCTTCCCTAGTGTCTAGTGTCACAGTGCATAGTTTCAGGCTTTTATTTTGAAAAATGAGGCTGAACGTCAACATTGCATCAGTGGTCAGCTGGTGGCTCTCAAAGTGTTTTGTGCGTGCGTATAAGACAAATGCGGCCATTGTTTCTCTCTTTCCTACTAAGAAGCCACCTGTCCCGGTTGATATATTATCGAATAGATATTTGAAAAACACCCTGAGGATTGATTATAAACAACGTTTGCCATGTTTCTGTCCATATTATGGAGCTAATTTGGAATATTTTTCGGAGTTGTCGTGACCGCAATTTGCGGCCGTTTTCTCAGCCAAACATGAAGAACTAACGGAGCTATTTTTGGCTACAAAAATATTTTTTTTGGAAAAAAGGAACATTTGCTATCTAACTGGGAGTCTCGTGAGTGAAAACATCCGAAGCTCATCAAAGGTAAACGATTTAATTTGATTGCTTTTCTGATTTTCGTGAACAGATTGCCTGCTGCTAGCTAGGCATAATGCTATGCTAGGCTATCGATAAACTTACACAAATGCTTGTCTTGCTTTGGCTGTAAAGCATATTTTCGAAATCTGAGATGACAGGGTGATTAACAAAAGGCTAAGCTGTGTTTGAATATATTTCAAATGTGAATTCATGAATATGAATACTTTCTAGTAAGATTTTTTGTCCGTTGCGTTATGCTACTTAGTGTCAGTTGATGACAATTCTCCCGGATCCGTGATGGGTAGATGCAAGAGGTTAACGCCTAGATAATGGGATTCATTGCCCTTGACAATCAACCCTTCTCTGTCGTGGGTGATGTTTTCGCGACTGGTCGAGCACCGGTACACACTAACGTTACCAAGTACACTATTGTTCAAATGTTTCTCTACCGGAGTTACACAGTAACAACGTCACTGCTATTAGCTTCATGACATACTATGGAAGGCAGTTTGGGTCTTTGCTTGTCAAAAAAAACACGTCAAATAACACTATTTGATGCGTTAAATGAGCTTTTAATATGACACGTCAAATAACACTGTTCTATTATAGAATGTTGTATGTTCTGAATTTGCATGTGCAAGCCAAGCGCCACCACTACTATCAGTAGCAATGTCAAAGCTGTACAAAGAAGTCTGCTAACAAACAAACACCGGCCACGAACGATGTGTTTACAATACCACATTGGTAATAAAGCATTATTTGTTCGACAGCAACTTCTGGAGTAGCTAGCTAGCTTAAGCTAGGTACCAAGCTAGCACCAATAGAACCAGCCTGAAAACAATGACCAGTAGAAACTGCAGTCATTTTCACTATTCTTAACAATGATTTAGGAATCCTTGTGAGTAATTATTAGCTAGGTAGCCATTTGTTTGCCTATTGAAATTGAACTTCATGAAAATAAATAGCTAGCCAGCTACTTAACCCTGTTGCCAAAAGCTAACGTTATAAGCAGCCAGCTAGCTTCATCTGGCTAGTGAGGCTCGACCTGACCAGGTTATGTGTTGTGAAGCTAGCCACAATAAGGATAAGGCACAATAGTGGGATTTTCAGTTTGCCCTCAAAATAAAAGTACCTCTTGAAAGTGCTGCAGAAGGTTACAATTGGTGGAATCATGCCATATTTAGACTAAATAATGTTAAACAAGATTGAAATGTAAAGCAATGAAATGGGGTATCAGTCTACTCGGTGACACCCACAGAACACAACTGTGAAGTTTATGCAAAAATGTGTCTTGTAGCTCTTATCGCGGGACTGTGACTGAAATCACCTCTCCGGTCAACCTATTGTGTGTATTGACATTCAAATTGCACTGTACAGCTTTACCTAAGGATTGGGGATCAATGAAATGGGTTATCAGTCTACTCAATACCCAATATATTTTTCCCCAACGTCCTCAGAGTTAGACTCCACAACATCCACGCAGTACCGTTTTTCCTCAGGAATAGTGTTCAATTCACATAGTTTGACAAATGTGGCTCAATTCACAGTCCCGCAATAAGAGCTGCAATGCTAATGTACTCTTGGTGTCACTGAGTAGACTGATGCCATGTCATTGATCCACAATCCATGCGTAAAGGCTGTACCAGTGAAATAAGTATGGCCCCAATGCAATTCTAAAGTATAATACATCAGTGTGATTTCAACCGATTAGTCAAATTAACAAATTAGTCTTTTGTTGATTTTATATAACATTCCACACTCGTTTAGCATGACCTATTTAATTATTGCATAATTCTACTATTTGTATTAATTTGAATCACTGTCAATGACATACTTTCATTTTGAAGGTTAACCAAAGTCCACTATTGTGGCTAATCCATAGTGGCAAACTTCACATAGATGGGTCCAACCACCCCTAATCAAATAAGAACTGTCTTATAAATTAAGGTTATTTTAGATGATGACCTAGCTATATAGTTAGCTAGCTAACTGAAACAGATTGTTGTTTTGCTACGTTTTTGGGGAAGAACATTGTTTGCATCCATGAGCTAGCTAGCTTTTTTAATGACCAGCACTGTAGATGCGCAAGACAACTTACCACAACTTACCACCACTAATCAAATAAGAACTGTCTTATAAATTAAGGTTATTTTAGATGATGACCTAGCTATATAGTAGCTAGCTAACTGAAACAGATTGTTGTTTTGCTACGTTTTTGGGGAAGAACATTGTTTGCATCCATGAGCTAGCTAGCTTTTTTTATGACCAGCACTGTAGATGTGCAAGACAACTTACCAGCATCATAGCATACGTATCGATGAATCATTGTGACATACGAAATACGAGTGATAGTGTAATCAATGTGTAATAACTACTACTACTAAAAATGTATGAACGAGTTACAATTATTATGTGACATGCAGTCATTATCAGGTCCTGATTGGTCAACAAGCTTATTTGACACGGCAAATAGTGTTATTTGACGTGTATCTTTTTTGACATGCAAAGACCCAAACAGCGTTCCATAGAAATCCTGCATGAGAATGAAACGACTGAACAAATGAACAACGAAACAGCAAGTAAGTGAAAGAAATTGGTTTTGATTATGTTTTACTGGTAATGGGGACATATGTAAATGCCATCAAAATAACTTTTTAATCAGTGTGGTGTGTGTGACCTTTATTTGACTAGGCAAGTCAGTCAAGAACAAATTCCTATTTACAATGACGGCCTACCCCGGCCAAACCCGGACAACGCTGGGGCAATTGTCCGCCGCCCTATGGGACTCCCAATCACGGCCGGATGTGATACGGATTCGAACCAGGGACTGTAGTGACACCTCTTGCACTGAGATACAGTGCCATAGACCGCTGTGTCCGTATGTGTGTTAACTATAGAAGAATGCTTAAAAGGCCGCTAAAATGGTAAATATCGGATATCGGGTTTTTTGGCAAGGAAAATATTTTATATCGGTATTGACCAAAAATGTCATATTGGTGCACCACAAATGTAAAACTATGTTCTCTAGAGTGCATAAAAATAAGTCTGATGATTTAAGCATATGTACTTTGGATGTTGTCCATATTGATTGTGTCCCTGCTTACAAATATCTGGGCATCTGGTTAGATGAAAAGCTGTCTTTTAAAAAGCATATTCATGAGTGAAGAACCTGAGAATAAAAATGGGCTTCTTCTATAGAAATAGGTCCTGCCTCTCGCTAAATACTAGAAAGTAGATGATTGATTCAGTCCATGTTCCTATCTGTCCTATACTATGTTCCCATCTGTCCTATACTATATACTATGACATCTGTATGATGTCACAGTCTTTTGAAACTTGAATGAGGATTCTACTATAAAGGAGGGGCTCATGAGACCTCAGTCAGTGGTCTGGCAGAGAGCCTTGGTCTCATGACACGTGCTCCCAACAGAGTTACCTCGCGTTGCAGTGCTTTTCTGAAGACAAAGGAATTCTCCGGTTGGAACATTGATGTTTTATGTTAAAAACATCCTAAAGATTGATTCCATACAGTCCTTTAGAAACATGTCAAACGATGTAACGAAACTTTTCAAGTTTTTGTCTGGATGAAGTGCCTGCGCCTCATGAAGATGGATTACTGGGCTGAACACGCTAACAACAAGTGGCTATTTGGACATAAATGATGGAACTTTATGGAACAGATCAGTCATTTCTTGTCGAACTGGGATTCCTGGAAGTGCCTTCTGATGAAGATCAAAGGTAAGTGAATATTTATGGTGTTGTTTCTAACTTTGCTGATTTCGAAATGGCGGATATTCCTCTAGCTGATTTGGGTTCTGAGCACCGTTCTCAGATTATGCTTTTTCCGTAAAGTTTTTTTAAAATCTGACACAGTGGTTGCATTAAGGAGAAGTCTATCTTTAATTCTGTGAATAACACTCATATCTTTTATCAATGTTTATTATGAGTATTTCTGCAAAATCACAGGATGTTTTGGAATCAAACATCCAATCTAAACAGATTTTTGGATATAAATATGCGCATTATCGAACAAACCATACATGTATTGTGTAACACAATGTCCTATGAGTGTCATCTGATGAAGATCAAAGGTTAGTGATTAATTGTATCTATATTTCTGCTTTTTGTGACTCCTATCTTTATCTGGAAAAATGGCTGTGTTTTTTCGACTTGGCGGTGATCTAACAATCATATGTTGTGCTTTAGCTGTAAAGCATTTTTGAAATCGGACACGATGGGTAGATTAACAAGATGTTTATCTTTCATTTGCTGTATTGGACTTGTTAATGTGTGAAAGTTACATATTCCGTAAAAATATTTTTGAATTTCGTGCACTGCCTTTTCAGCGGAATGTTGTCGAGGGGTTCCGCTAGAAAGGTTAAGGGCTTGTAAGTAAGCATTTCACTGTAAGGTGACAACACATGTCAAATTTGATTTGATCATATTTGTGAAACAATCCTCAATTTTCTTCAAATTTGATGTTATGGTGCAATTCAAAAGGCTGATTGAGGACCTTATTACTGATGAATGTGTTATTTTATGACCATGTTCTTTCGGCATGCATTTTGTATTTATATTGATATGCATTTCCTGTAATTCTGGGCTCATCTGTAAAATAGACATTGGTCCAAGTTTGACTACCTGATAAAGTGCAGGTTAAATAAAATTGATTTAAAATATATATTTTTTAATCACCATATTTGGTTGTGAGAGGAAATTATAACTGGAAGCTTCAGATGTATACATCCGGTGAAACATATGGCACATTGTTCTATCTGTGGTTGAGTAGCCTAGGTGAGCAAGCTAGTTAAAGTTAGGCATCTTGCTGCTAGTCGACATGATGACCAACCTCATGCGCCAAACGTCATTATTTAATGTATCGAATGTCTCCATTGAACTATTAGTTAACACATAAATACCTACATCAAACTGTATCCATAGAAATTGGCCAGCTTCTTACGTCAATGGCAACGTCACATGTTACGATGGAAATCTCAAGGCAATTTTGGACCCCCTTGTGGCTCCCTAATTGTAGAGTATGAAATCAGTTTTACATAACACGTTTTTGCTATTGTTCTTTTTTTACATCCGTTATTAGACAGTGGCAATGATGATGATTATGAACATGGTATTTTGTGTGAAGAAAACGATATGACAAAAAATAACGTATATTGTAACTGCCCCCCCTCCCCGAGATTAAATGGTCTAGAACCGCCACGGTCTCTCACATCAGTTATCTAACATGCAACCGCATCCTCTAGGCTTTTTTGACTTGCCCGCTCTATATTCAACACAAAATTCCTTAGTAGTAGACATTTCGGGCGAGTGTAAAACACACACACACACACACACACACACACACACACACACACACACACACACACACACACACACACACACACACACACACACACACACACACACACACACACACACACACACACACACACACACACACACACACACACACACACACACACACACACACACACACACACACACACACACACACACACACACTTTATGATTGAACAAGACATATGACTGAACGAGGGTGTTGTGATAGTTAACGTTACCGCTGAAGACCATAGCCGCAGAGGCTCCCATCACTGCGAAGAACGGGGAGTATTCGGGGCTTTCTGACGACATTCTTACAGGAAAGCTACTGACAGAGAAAGCGTAAATGTTTCTGTCGATTCTCAACACTGTCAATTGCAAGGCCCTTTCATGCAGCACAAGGACGACAGTCGAAGAATCCACCTCTTTACAGGAACAGTGGTGTAGCGGTAGAAAATGGCGACATGGAAAATGTCACATGATCAGTCCACTGGGCATGTCCCATTATGTCAATGTAGGGGGCATCCAAAACATCCTGCGTGTCATTTCATGTCCATTTCGTTCACGTAAGAATTAAAATAATATAATTTGTTGCCAAGAAAGGTACAAAATGTACCAGTTAGTGTGAAAGAAGAGACTAAAGATGGCAGAACACCCAAAATAAATTAAATTAGATGATATCCCTCATTTGATCTTAATAGTGGTATGGTCCGCTGAAGGCTGTCTATGTTCTATGCCTGCCAGGTTCATGCCTGCCCCATTGTTTACTATGAGAAGGCTCAGTGGCGCATCTGAAGATCAATGAAGTATCGTTTCAGCGTGTCATCTTGCTAAAAGGAGGAGTTTTTGGATTCATCGCATGCACAGTTTGAGCTACTTTAGGAAGTGACGTTGCAGGCTAGGTCAGTGCTGCCCCGTCTTATTGAGTATATCAAATTGAAGGCCGACCGAGGTACTGCAGGCTGCCATTAGCGACTTCGTCTGTGTGTGATTTTAAAGTAATCGATTGAAGGACACAGAGTGCCTTCGGAAAGTATTCAGACCCCTTGACTTTTTCCACATTTTGTTACGTTACAGCCTTATTTTAAAATATAGATATGTTTTATTTTATTTAAATCAGCAACCTACACACAATACCCCATAATGACAAAGATAAAAATGTTTTTGAGCAAATAAAACACAAATACCTTATTTAACATTTCTGCGGCATTCAAGGTCCCCAACAACACAATGGCCTCCATCATTCTCAAAATGAAGAAGTTTGGAACCACGAACCACCTTCCTAGTACTGGATGCCCGGCCTCACTCATGCACAGACCGTAGGTGCCGTCAGCCTTTCTCCACACGTTGAGGCTGTCATAGTACTCTGTGCGGTAGGTGAACAGGATGATCTCACGGCTGCCTGTACCAGCTCGGTGGCCAGCCGTACCAGCTCGGTGGCCAGCCGCACGCACAGGGTGAAGGCTTCCATAGAAAGACTCTTCTGAGGGATACATGTCTATGGGTGACATGAAAGTAGGTAGGGGAGAGTGGAGTAAGTTTAGACACTTCTACATTCAGCATCACTCCGTCAAGGGAAATATATTATTCTCTCTAACAAAGATATCTACATAGAGTATATGTTAGGATGCTGTGTATCCATGGAAATAATCAGAATTCATTCAAGTTGTGCCAAGTGGTGTCTGGGTATGGGGTAAGTTGAGCCGCGGGATAGGATAAGTTAAGGTTGTTAAAACATAAAAATCTTAACTCTTAAGCAGAAATTAATACGTGCTCATGTTGCCCCTCGTGGATGGTATTGAAGGCATCTAGACAAACGTTGAATACTGAGATCTATCTGTTGTGATCTCCTAGCAACAACAGGGATACAAGGCGCAAAGACTGAGAGAATAGTGCAGAAGCGCAAAATCAGGTGTGTAAGTCTGATATGCGATGGATTTGGTGTTATAATGTCACAATACTGGTCACAATAAACAGTGTGGTAGTCTTTTCAATATTTTATTGAGCAAAATCTGTGTGCATTAAGGAAATAGATGCCTGGCTCAAATAGAAGCCAGCCCCTAATAAGCGCCGGTTGTGTACAGTGATTGAGGCAAATAAGCAAATGGCAGCGATTACAGCCTAGAGTCTTCTTGGGTGTGACGCTACAAGCTTGGCACACCTGTATTTGGAGAGTTTCTCCCATTCTTCTCTGCAGATCTTATTAAGTTCTGCCAGTCCCTGCCACTTAAAAACAACCCCACAGCATGATGCTGCCACCACCATGCTTCACTATAGGGATGGTATTGACCAGGTGATGAGCGGTGCCTGGTTTCCTCCAAACGTGACACTTGGCATTCAGGCCAAAGAGTTCAATCTTGGTTTCATCAGACCAGAGAATCTTTTGGAAAAACTCCTTTTGGAAAAACTCCAAGCTAGCTGTCATGTGCCTTTTACTGAGGAGTGGCTTCCGTCTGGCCACTCTACCATAAAGGCCTGATTGGTGGAGTGCTGCAGAGAGAGGAACACTGGAGCTCTGTCAGAATGATCATAGGGTTCTTGGTTACCACGCTGACCAAGACCCTTCTCCCCCGATTGCTCAGTTTGGCCGGGTGGCCAGCTCTAGGAAGAGTCTTGGTGGTTTAAAACTTCTTCCATTTAAGAATGATGTAGGCCGCTGTGTTCTGGGGACCTTCAATGCTGCAGACATTTTTTGGTACCCTTCCCCAGATATGTGCCTCGACACAATCCTGTCTCAGAGCTCTACTGACAATTCCTTAGACCTCATTCACTGTCAAATGTGGGAACGTATATAGACAGTTATGTACCTTTCCAAATCATGCCCAATCAATTGAATAGACCACAGTTGAACTCCAATCAAGTTGTAGAAACAGCTCAAGGATTATCAATGGAAACAAGACGCGATTTTGAGTCTCATAGCAAATGGTCTGAATACTTATGTAAATAAGGTTATTTCAGTTATTATGATTATTATTTTTTTTAACCTGTTTTTTCTTTGTCATTATGTGGTATTGTGTGTAGCTTGATGAGGGAAAACAACTTTATTTAATCAATTTTAAAATAAGGCTATGTTAGGTTCTAATTTTCATAGTAAATAACTCACGGGCACTAGAGAAGCTTAACCAAGCTTAATTCTTCCCAAAGGGTCGATACAGCTGTAATTCAGACAACCGACATTTCACACAAGCACTGATATTTAACCCGTTCTCCTAGGCTGAGTCTCCTCCTCCACAACTGAACAGTCAATTTATCTCTGTTGCTAGACCATAGTGATATCTGTCTCACACCCTGACCATAGAGAGCCCTTGGTTCTCTATGGTGTTGTAGGTCAGGGCGTGACTAGGGGGTGTTCTAGTCTTTTCATTTCTATGTTGGTGCTCTTGGTATGGTTCCCAATTAGAGGCAGCTGATGTTCATTGTCTCTAATGGGAATCATACTTAAGGTGTCCCTGTTCCCACCTGCTTTGTGGGATATTGTTTTGTGTATGTGCATGTTACACCACTACTTTCACATTTCGTTGTTGGATTATTGTTTTGTAGAAGTTTCACTTAAATAATAGATGTGGAACACTAATCACGCTGTGCCTTGGTCCGTCTTTTATCACGAACGTGACACTGTTCTTCCTCACTTCATCTAACCTGACCTCTACCCCAAAGTGCTTACTCCTCCCTAACTCAAGGCTGTCATGGTTATTGATACCAGACTGTGTCTCTTCTCCTCCCAGAGGATCCCTGATGGCTAACAATAACATATCCTGACATAATGTAAACGTTATACATTACCCTCTATCCCTCAGTGACATTGTTAGTTTCTAAGATCTCCACCCGTCTCCCCTTATCAATGTCTGCCACATGTAATCGCTTCCCTGAACTCAACACATTCCAAGCTTAGTTGCACACACTATATACCTTCCTCCTCTAACCCTTAACTTCTGGTGTAGACCCTCTAAACCTTAGCACTCAAACAGTGACATGAATAAGTATATTTCACATTCTCAAAACCCAACAGCTGTAACATAACAAAATGGTGAAAAAGTGAATGGGTCTGAATATTTTCCAAATATACTGTAGGTCTCAATAAAAATACATTCAATTCAACCGCTGGAAACCCACTTGCTGGCCAACCGATTTTCTCTCTTCATTCAATAGGATTTTCAGTAAATTTATCTTAAGCCATCCTTTTAAATACAATGTACCTTTAAATATAATTTTATCTAGAGAATACACAGGGAGAATGGGTTCAGAATATTGGGATCAACGAAAGAAAGTGTTGTGGAAATTCACCACTAAGGACTCAAAGTAAATGAAGCAATCTTTAATATCGCGGTTCACAAACTCAATACAAGCTTAATGAAAACTCCAAAGGGGAGGTTCCCTTTCAGTTCCTTTATACTGTGACACAAACAAGTCATATAAGCATGGTTGGGTCCTGCATGTGGTTGGGTCCTGACTGATACCACATCAGGTTTCTTACTTTGAAACCGAGACATTGTATCACTCCTTCTAGTTACCAGAGCAATGTGCTGGGCATACTGCCAAATTGCTTTAATCCTTTGCACAGTCAACTCGCCACTCGCATGAACCCAACCAATACAGGTTATTACAAAAGCAGCATTGTGCTAAACTAAACATACACACAATAACATTTCCATCACAAAAGCCATCCATTTCAGCACCAACTAGTCAATTTAAAAATACTCTGATCTTGTAGATTATTTAGGAAAATATTTTTGTTAGGAAAGTATGTATGAATCATAAAAAAATAGGTCTGGAGAGCCTTCACCCATGAAATATATTGATGAATCAAAAATAAAGTGGTTTGATTAATCCTAAAAGTTGGAAGGTGGAAAAAGGTGTACAATAAGGGTGAACAATAGTACTATAAATCTACCCTAATCCATGGAACTGTATGACAACGGTCCAGGTGTCGTGAACCGTGTGCCAGGCTCCAGGTTTAACCTGCTACTTGTGGTCTGAGTTCCATAATGATTCAAATAGGCTACAATTTTCCAAATTATTTCACAACGTTAGCCTAATTAAATCCACTAACGCTAGCGACCCTCAGGAACAACTACACAAATCTGACAGAGGAAAAAAAGGTAAACATAATGGAATGAAATGATGCAAAATTGAAGCTACAAATACTAAAGTGACAGTCATAAATGTATGTGTGTATTACTGACAGTGGCTCCCAATAGTAGCTAATATTTAACAAGATACAAATTGTAAAATAAAACCGAGAAAAGCCTGGGTATATAATTAAAACATTCTAAAGCGCATACATCAACCCGGCAGGTTCAGCCCTACAGAAGCCTCTCCAAATTTCCTCCACGCAAATTATGAGGGCACACAAATAAAATGCTGGAGAACGGCACAACTATTTATAGCCTACTTCACTGTGGAAAAAGGGACGCAATACATATCATGCCATGTTGATGTGATTTTAAATTTAGTGAATTAAGTCAAGGTCAGAATACAGCATATCTGAATACACACCGCCGCCACACCTTCATTTCTTGGATCTCCACCCCGAACGATTAGCAGGTGAATAGCATGATATTCTCATGCTTAAGTACAGCGCGTGTTACTCGGGTCGGAATCGGCCCCTATACAGTGGGGCAAAAAAGTATTTAGTCAGCCACCAATTGTGCAAGTTCTCCCACTTAAAAAGATGAGAGAGGCCTGTAATTTTCATCATAGGTACACTTCAACCATGACAGACAAAATGAGGAAAAAAATCCAGAAATTCACATTGTAGGATTTTTACTGAATTTATTTGCAAATTATGGTGGAAAATAAGTATTTGGTCACCTACAAACAAGCAAGATTTCTGGCTCTCACAGACCTGTAACTTCTTCTTTGAGAGGCTCCTCTGTCCTCCACTCGTTACCTGTATTAATGGCACCTGTTTGAACTTGTTATCAGTATAAAATACACCTGTCCACAACCTCAAACAGTCACACTCCAAACTCCACTATGGCCAAGATCAAAGAGCTGTCAAAGGACACCAGAAACAAAATTGTAGACCTGCACCAGGCTGGGAAGACTGAATCTGCAATAGGTAAGCAGCTTGGTTTGAAGAAATCAACTGTGGGAGCAATTATTAGGAAATGGAAGACATACAAGACCACTGATAATCTCCCTCGATCTGGGGCTCCACGCAAGATCTCACCCCGTGGGGTCAAAATGATCACAAGAACGGTGAGCAAAAATCCCAGATTGAGATAAACTTTTGTTATTGACCTTATTGAGCTACAGTAAATGTATTGTTGTATTGTTCCATACACAACAATTTATGCTGTGTAAGAACTGCCATCCTAAGACTTTTCACACCTTCTGCAGCCCCTTAGCCCATTCACTTGGTTGACTGATCTTTCCTCTCAAAAGCAGCTCCCAATATCCCTCATTATCCCTAAGCAATACTCTAGTCTGTTTATAAACACTTAGGTCCGAATCTGTTGACACTTGCTGGCACTGCACGTCTCCTGGAAAGACATGGTTGTGGTGTTACTATTTTACACTTTTTGTGGAAGGGACGTAGGGCAACACACCTTTGTTGGAATAAATCTTCTGCAAGAGGTCCAAACAGTTCATGGTTAAGGTCAGCTGGCTGTACACCGGACCATTCCTTTCGGACAAGACCATTCGCCATAAGCACAAGGAGTCTCAGCTTCCACAGCCCACCATACCAAACACCATTGTCAGCATACTGGAGCCGGATAAAGGACTATGACCACTCCTTCGCCGTGGCCGCGGGGGTAAAACATTTAAACGTGTTAATTCTCGCAAGACTGCTGTCCCAGATGGCATCCCTAGCCGCGTCCTCAGAGCATGCGCAGACCAGCTGGCTGGTGTGTTTACGGACATATTCAATCGCTCCCTATACCAGTCTGCTGTCCCCAAATGCTTCAAGATGGCCACCATTGTTCCTGTACCCAAGAATAAAAAGATAACTGAACTAAATGACAACCGTCCCGTAGAAATCACTTCTGTCATCATGAAGTGCTTTGAGTCAAGGATCAAATCACCTCCACCTTACCGGCCACCCTAGACCCACTTCAGTTTGCATACCGCCCCAACAAGTCCACAGACGATGCAATCACCATCAAACTACACACTGCCCTATCCCATCTGGACAAGAGGAATACCTATGAAAGAATGCTGTTCATTGACTACAGCTCAGCATTCAACACCATAGTACCCTCCAAGCTCATCATCAAGCTGGAGGCCCTTGGGTCTTAACACCGCCCTGTGTAATTGGGTCCTGGACTTTGACGGGCCGCCCCCAAGGTGGTGAAGGCAGGAAACAACATCTCCACTTCGCTGACCCTCACACTGGGGCCCCACAAGGGTGCGTGCTCAGCCCCCTCCTTTACTCCCTGTTCACCCACGACTGCGTAGCCATGCACGCCTCCAACTCAATCATCAAGTTTGCAGACGACGCAACGGTAGTAGGCTTGATTACCAACAACGACAAGACAGCCTACAGGGAGGAGGTGAGGGCAGGAAAACAACCTCTCACTTAACATCAACAAAACAAAGGAGATGATCGTGGACTTCAGGAAACCGCAGAGGGAGCACCCCCCTATCCACATCGAAGGAACAGTAGTGGAGAATTTGGAAAGTTCCTCAGCGTACACTTCACAGACAAACTGAAATGGTCCACCCAGACAGACAGTGTGGTGAAGAAGGAGCAACAGCGCCTTGAACAACCTCTGGAAGCTGAAGAAATTTGGCTTGTCACCCAATACCCTGACAAACTTTTACAGATGCACAATCGAGAGCATCCTGTCTGCCTCTATCACAGCCTGGTATGGCAACTGCACCGCCCTCAACCGCAAGGCTCTCCAGAGGGTGGTGCGGTCTGCACAACGCAACACCGGGGGCAAACTACTTGCCCTCCATGACACCTACAGCACCCGATGTCACAGGAAGGCTAAAAAGATCATCAAGGACAACAAGCACCCGAGCCACTGCCTGTTCACACCGCTACCATCTAGAAGGCGAGGTCAGTACAGGTGCATCAAAGCTGGGATCGAGAGACTGAAAAACAGCTTCTATCTCAAGGCCTTCAGACTGCTAAACAGCAATCACTAACTCACAGAGGCTGCTGCCTACATTGAGACCAAATCACTGGCCACTTTAATAAATGGATCACTAATCACTTTAAATAATGCCATTTTACCCATGTTCACATATCCTACATTACTCATATCATATGTATATACTGTATTTTATACCTTCTATTGCACCTTGCCTATGCCGCTCATCCATCTTTCATCCATATATTTATATGTACATATTCTCATTCACCCCTTTTTAGATTTGTGTGTATTAGGTACAGTAGTTGTTGGTTAATTGTTAGATTACTTGTTAGATATTACTGAACTGTCGGGAACTAGAATCACAAGTATTTCGCTACACTTGCATTAACATTTGCTAATCTTGTGTATGTAGCCAATAAAATTGTATTTTATTTGAACATCTTTAAGTTGTCCTTTGTAAATATGGTGACACCTCCACCTCTGCCAACTCTGTCAGATCTAAAAACATTAGAACCAGTCAGAGACACATCAGTATCCTGCACATAATTATAATCAGATATTACCAGAATGTACATATTAGTTTGAGAGGTTATAATAAAGTCAATTTTCGAGATCAAACTAATGGCATTTACATGAATCAGTCCAGAACAGAACTGTACCATTGGGGCTATGCCTTGAGCGAGGACGTGGGTTAAAACAAGAGTCAATGATAATATCCTGTTTGCCGGCCTGCAGTATGATGATAATGCTGGTAATTTATGTTTAGGATTACCTGAGCAGGACTTGGGATGTTGATAAATCAATGTCTCAGTGCAGCCTTGAAATGCGAGGACAGGCATCATGATGATTTGGATGGACTCCATCCTCTCTGTAGAGCAGTGGTCACCAACAGCTGTTCTCAAGGTACAAACTGCCTTCCCAGAGGGCCTGGGCGGAGCAAATCAAGTGCATGTAGACCTACCACTGGCCAATCAGATGGCTCAGATTACCGTGTCTGCAGTAACATACTGTAGCAGACATTAAAGAAAGCTACAGCAAAGTTGATACTGTGACATTTATAAACTTTTAAAGAAAGACTGTCAACGAATACAGCAAAGAGCTGCTGTTTTTATGAGTGAGTTAATGTTCAAGTTTTCACTCAGCTCTGTCAACACTTTCTATTCAGCACTTTTGTAAGCCATAAAATGTGTGTTCTCCCTACTTCCACTCACGCTAAAACTAGAACTGCAGCTGCAATGAATGAGTAGGAAAGTGTTATTGTTATTATTAACGGCTTGGGTGTTTTTTTTACATCAAGGAATATTTAACTTTCTCTGGCCATAGGAGTAAGTAACAACATGAATTTGTGCATGAGGCAGAAAGAATGCGGTGCAACTTGAGTTTCACCCTCAGCTGGAAGATGGTGTCCCTTTTTTGTCAGCGGAGGAAAGGGAGAGAGAAGGGACGTTGAGACACAGACACCTCAGTCTGCTGCCCATTCCCAAAGCTGATACTGATCATCAGATGCAGGCTCCATCAGCCCAGTAAAATCAAGTAAAAGAGCTAATTATATATACAGTGCCTTGCGAAAGTATTCGGCCCCCTTGAACTTTGCGACCTTTTGCCACATTTCAGGCTTCAAACATAAAGATATAAAACTGTATTTTTTTGTGAAGAATCAACAACAAGTGGGACACAATCATGAAGTGGAACGACATTTATTGGATATTTCAAACTTTTTTAACAAATCAAAAACTGAAAAATTGGGTGTGCAAAATTATTCAGCCCCTTTACTTTCAGTGCAGCAAACTCTCTCCAGAAGTTCAGTGAGGATCTCTGAATGATCCAATGTTGACCTAAATGACTAATGAGGATAAATACAATCCACCTGTGTGTAATCTAGTCTCCGTATAAATGCACCTGCACTGTGATAGTCTCAGAGGTCCGTTAAAAGCGCAGAGAGCATCATGAAGAACAAGGAACACACCAGGCAGGTCCGAGATACTGTTGTGAAGAAGTTTAAAGACGGATTTGGATACAAAAAGATTTCCCAAGCTTTAAACATCCCAAGGAGCACTGTGCAAGCGATAATATTGAAATGGAAGGAGTATCAGACCACTGCAAATCTACCAAGACCTGGCCGTCCCTCTAAACTTTCAGCTCATACAAGGAGAAGACTGATCAGAGATGCAGCCAAGAGGCCCATGATCACTCTGGATGAACTGCAGAGATCTACAGCTGAGGTGGGAGACTCTGTCTATAGGACAACATATGTATATTGCACAAATCTGGCCTTTATGGAAGAGTGGCAAGAAGAAAGCCATTTCTTAAAGATATCCATAAAAAGTGTTGTTTAAAGTTTGCCACAAGCCACCTGGGAGACACACCAAACATGTGGAAGAAGGTGCTCTAGTCAGATGAAACCAAAATTGAACTTTTTGGCAACAATGCAAAACGTTATGTTTGGCGTAAAAGCAACACAGCTGAACACACCATCCCCACTGTCAAACATGGTGGTGGCAGCATCGTGGTTTGGGCCTGCTTTTCTTCAGCAGGGACAGGGAAGATGGTTAAAATTGATGGGAAGATGGATGGAGCCAAATACAGGACCATTCTGGAAGAAAACCTGATGGAGTCTGCAAAAGACCTGAGACTGGGACGGAGATTTGTCTTCCAACAAGACAATGATCCAAAACATAAAGCAAAATCTACAATGGAATGGTTCAAAAATAAACATATCCAGGTGTTAGAATGGCCAAGTCAAAGTCCAGACCTGAATCCAATCGAGAATCTGTGGAAAGAACTGAAAACTGCTGTTCACAAATGCTCTCCATCCAACCTCACTGAGCTCGAGCTGTTTTGCAAGGAGGAATGGGAAAAAATGTCAGTCTCTCGATGTGCAAAACTGATAGAGACATACCCCAAGCGACTTACAGCTGTATTCGCAGCAAAAGGTGGCGCTACAAAGTATTAACTTAAGGGGGCTGAATAATTTTGCACGCCCAATTTTTCAGTTTTTGATTTGTTAAAAAAGTTTGAAATATCCAATAAATGTCGTTCCACTTCATGATTGTGTCCCACTTGTTGTTGATTCTTCACAAAAAATACAGTTTTATATCTTTATGTTTGAAGCCTGAAATGTGGCAAAAGGTTGCAAAGTTCAAGGGGGACGAATACTTTCGCAAGGCACTGTATATTCACTTAGCTGTGCCTCGAAAGTAATTCAACAACTGATATATTACCGATGTGATCATATAGCTTACCTCAAATGTTGAAATATAGATATTTTGAGCCTATTGAGCCTAGTGCACAAACCTCATTACTACAGTTTTTAATAGGTAAAAAAATGTTTTACGCCACATCTTGGCTTGCATTTTAACTCCGAAAGTAATCTCGACTCAAAAGAGGTTGGTGACCACTGCTGTAGAGCATCTTCTGTTTCCAAAAGGTGTCAAAGTTATCCACAAAAGTAACTCCAAAATAGCTATAGTAGACTGGTAGACAGTCGTGTAGTGACAGCAACCTACTGAATCCTTCGCTGCCAAGAATCAGTGATGGCACTGGGCCTGAAATAATTGGACGCTTGTTGGAGCCTTTCAGAGTTCCAATCAGTTCTTTAAAATCTGAGTCCGAGACAGAATCGGGGGAAGAATCCCCCTGGGAAGGAGTTCAGATAGAGGGCGATGGCGCGGGAACCTCTGAAGCCAGGAAGGCGAAGCTGTTCGAAAACTGAATTTGGGCCGAGCTTCTCAAGCCAAAGAAGCCCCACAGGCCACTTCTCTTCATTTGGCTTTTGGCAGGTGATGTGCTTCCATGGCTGGGCAGCAGAGTTGGTGACAGTATTCTTCGGGGAGGGTTCACTGGAAGGCATTTGACCATTCAATCAAGGAGTGTTGACATAGCGGTGATACTTTCAACACATCGGAACAGCGTCCTGCCTGTGGTGTAGCCTTTAGAAGGAGAAGGTGGGTGGGGGTACTTTCCCCAGTAGATTGTGCAAGTTCTTAATCAGTTTGCTAAGAGTAGTCACTTTTTCACTATAGTTTTTCACTATAGTCCTCAGCGAGTAAACAGTTGTTACATCGGAATTCCGGTCAGTCCACATTGTCCCGGAAAAGAGTATAGTAAATAGTGCATGAAACGCTTGCTTTTTCCTCTGAACGGGAAGCCTCCATGAGAAGAGACATAGCAACTCAATCCGATAGCGAGGACAAGGGTTTATTTCTAGTGATTTGTTTCTGTTCTTGTTAGCTAGGCAGCTGGCTAGCCATCAGTTTATGTCAAGAACTGCAACACTGCTGGGTTTTTGACATCAGCCCTGGTGAATCAGACGCTCATCCAGATGTTTAATTTTCTCAAGCAATGTAATGATCTTCTTCTTGGCAACATTTAGTTTGTGGCATTTGACACAGGTGAAGTTTTCAGAAAAGCCCTTCACTGGGATGACTGTGAACATGTCACACAAAATGCATTTAATGGCCTCATGATCAGCGATAGAGTCAAAGGAGTTTTTTTGTGTAGAATCAGGAGAACACCCTTTACTCAATTCAGCCATTTTGCTTGCTAGCCAATAGGCTACTAAAAGGCTACTGAAGGGATCCAGGGACAATGCTAACGGTCCCAGCACTGTGGCTATCCAAGTCGCTGGATCCAAAATTAATGATAAAAACTGGATATAAAATACAAGATATAAAAATAAATAATTATATAATTATCAAATAATTAAAAGTATTCACTAAAACCGTTTGTTAGAGGACCACCACGGCAGCATTCATCAGCTGCTTCAGATGATAAACCGGAAATGTGGAGTGTATTACAATGATAATTACAAAAATAATAAATATATTATTATTACAAATATTATGATTATGAAGTGCTTTTCAAAACACTCAAAGTCAGTTTATAATAGTCAGCTAGAAGTGAATAAATAACACAAATGTGCATGCATTCTAACACAGAAGTGACGTTCATAGAAATCGAATGAGAGACACCAAAGATGAGAGTTGCCAGCAGCCCCATTTTATCCAACCTGTGAAGACAAATGCATTATAAATATACATAAATCTAAATAAAATCTAAATAAATTACATCAGAGACAGTTTTATATGTTTTTATGTATTTTTCAGGTCACAACAAAGTAGTATTATTATATACAATACACACATGAACGTAAATGGCATTTGGGCTTAACGAGATATTAGGTAATTCAAGAAATTGAGTTGTCTACTTTCCATTGTTGATCCGTCTTATCAAATGTCTATTGAGTGAGTGTGCCTCATACACATTGAGTGTACAAAACATTAAGAACACCTGCTCTTTCCAGGACATAGACTGACCAGTTGAATCCAGGTGAAAGCTATGATCCCTTATTGATGCCACTTGTTCAATCCACTTCAATCAGTGTAGATGAAAGGGAGGTCGTCCATCACCTAAACAACATCTAGCCAACTTGACACAACTGTGGGACCCAGTGTCAGTGGCATATTAGCTAGCCACTAGATGGCCTAGTTGCTGTTTAAGCTGTCTATGTCCCATAAAAACACCCATGTTATATCCAAAATGGGACCCTATTCCCTTTATAGTGCACTACTTTTCACCAGTGCTCTGGTCAAAAGTAGCTCACTGTGTAGGGAATAGGTTGGCATTTGGGACAATGTCACAGACAATCATGTTACTTTACTTGATCTGTTTATATCCTAATCAAACCCACCACACACACACACACACACACACACACGCTTGTTTCCTTTGTTTATCTATTATGTGTTTACACACACAGAGAACCAGTCCAAACTGCCTACCTGAGCCATGTTCATGCTTGTGTTTAACTTCAGAGTTACTTTTTTCATAATGAAGGCTAATCTGGGAAAAGCAAGGGCACAGGCACAGGGGCAAGGCTGACACTTTCATTACAGGAATCATGAGGATAATGCACTTCACTGTTTGACCAAATCATGGTTTTAGCCACCCAAAAAATAGGAAGTTTTTTCAGTGAAGTGATCATGTCGAATGTGCTCTTTCTGTGTTTATAGGCAAATGTTCAGTTTTTTACAATCTGTGATCTTGGCCACTGATTATCAAAAAGCTCATTGTAGATTAGTATACCAGAGAAATTGCGCAAAAATCTTTAAAAGGCACACTTTTGTCCAATTTCGACCAGCCCACCCAACTAAAAAATGTTCCAGCCCATCTGGCATTTGCAAGAATTGCCAGATGGCCAATCCAATGTTTAAGGAGAAAAATATTTAATCATGATCTCTAACAACCCCAAAGTTAATCAACATTAATAAAAGTAGGCCAATATAAGTTAGGCTACCAAAGGCACAATCTGCATTTTCAAAAGCCTGACCTTGACACTTTGTTTGTTAAACTGAGTGGTTCGCTGGGGACAGAGCTATGGATGTGTAACAGAGGTGTTTTGCTGAAACTACCTAACCCAATTCTCTCCATCTCTGTAGCTGACAGGTCGTCGCGTAGTATAATATATCCGGAAGTCTATTTATGTAATAAAAACCACACCACGGATATAGCCTTATCAGCATCTTGCTCTGCAGCCGAGAACCGTACCATGCATACTGTATGTTCTGCGTCAGACCGAGAGAGGGACACACACACACACACACACACACACACACACACACACACACACACACACACACACACACACACACACACACACACACACACCATTGGTCTTTTCACACATAGTTTGAAATGTTTGAGACATGTTTGACTATTATGGAAACATCTCAGGAATGGTGTGCCTAGTCTACACAATGCATGGCCTCATTGGCGGTTCACATTCATTATTTGCTCGCTCTCTCCCTCTCCCTCTCTCTCTCTCTCTTTCTCTGTGTCCTCTCCAAGCCTTGTCTATCAGCTGTGTTTTTCCACGTGTCAGGAACAAGGTTGTTTAGTTCTTAAGAGTGATGATATTCCAAATGGCACCATATTCCCTTTATAGGGCTCTAAACAAAATAAGTGCACTATATAGGGAATATGGTGCCATTTGGGTTAGAACTTCAGAAAGTTATTGAGCCCATAAAATGTCACATTTTCACACCAAAACGCACGTAAAAAATGATTGTATTGGATGCTTTTAAAAAGTTAACAGATGTCGCTGTCATACAATTCAGGCCTATATGGAAATATGACTCTCTTGGCAAATTAAAGACAAAATTAACCTCTTAACGAAACCATTTTTATTGATACTTTTTATTAGCCTTCAGAGAAACACATATAAACATCTATACATAATCATAGTTTTATACTAACAATGGCTGTGGTAATAAATTAAATAAATAAAAACTGTTAACAGTAGCCTATACCGTGATACACTCTCCATCCCGTGCCAGACATAAAAAACAAAAAAACTCCCAAACTTTGTCAAGTCAACTTTGTGAAGACGTTCATGTGTTCATGTACATGTTCCATTTTCCAATTCCAATTGAAATTGCCCCTATCACGCTTGATGTAAGCTATTGCAGCTACATGTTTACACGTTTATATGTGAATGTAATAGCTTTTTAATTAACAAAATCCGATTTTGTATGATGAGGGTTTAATTAAATTTGAATGGAAATAGTTTTACCCCGAGTTAAATAGGCCTATTCTACACAGGAACACTTGCATTCGGATATGATGGGGTATTGAACCTGTATCCACATGCAGTATTTCTTTTGGAGAAAGCCCTGGCAGTACCAGCGGAGGAATGTCTTGGTGACTGACTTGTCGGGCATGCAAAACATCCCCGCCGGGAACGAACAAGAGCGCTCATTCAGACACTGTCCCTCCTTGACGTAACGCGGCCAGAACCTCACGCCCAAGTCCTTCCATACATAGCCCACGGGGCAGTGCGTGTATGCCCACAACCACTGTGTAAACTTCCGACGGGCTTTCTTGCCCACTGTCACCAGGTCCAGCTGTTTCAGCTGGTTGGGAATAGGTCCCATCAGTCTGGACTGTGCTTCAAGGGCAGTCCGGTTCTCCACAACAGGGGGGCTGTTGATTGACATGAAGACGGGGTCAAAGTTTCTCCCGAGTTTCCTCTTCAGTGTCCGTTCGGCCAGGTCCTGTTTCATCGGGTCGTATTTTGGGTCAGGGTCCTCTTTAAGACCGGGCACTGGGAGATGCTCGCTGGGCGAAGGGCGCAGACGCAAAAAATGCTGAGAGACACCGAGGTGGATGGTCGCTATGACATAGAGCAGAGCCGCCGGAGAAATCCCCATGTTCTATAGCTCGAGCTGTTATTTACGCAAATTATTTTCACTTACAGCAAAAGAGCAAGTGCTGCATTAGTGTCTCACTTTGACATTTGGATTGGAGAGGTGGTGTGTGCTTAAATAAGATATCCGTCCCAGTTGCAGCGCAGAAATCGGCAATGTATTTTTTGTTTGTTGACAAGTTACTAAGTGAGGAAGAGAACGGTAACCATCACTAAACTGAATACATCAATACAGACCATTCCCTTTGACCATAGAGCGCATGAGCGTCCTAAATTCATTAAATGGATATAACGGATTTCCATCAATGTTCCACCACACACAAACTCAGTAGAGTTTTCTTTTTTTCTCTTCTCATCTGTGCCTCCTCTCAGTGCTTTGAGGATAAATAAGCCAAAACTTCCTAAACAAACATGCCTTTAGAAAACTCAGAATCCTTATCACCGGAGGAGATGCCACCCGAGATTAAGATGCATTACACCTCTGTTTCTGAATGTAATCCATTCATGGAGAGTCTTGTCGTGAATGCTGTAGCCTATAGGGTAGTTGCTTCTATTTTATAGTTATATTTTGCTGAAGCTCCTAGACACCTTCACCCATTTCCAAGGCGGGAGAGTAACTGCTTCTGTAGAAAGTGGACCCCACTCTCAAGTTAAATATCCCATTCCGAAGTGTCAAGCAGTCAACACCGTCACTTTCACTATGATTGACAGCGCGCACGGCTACATGGTCCTAAACACAGACGGGTTACAAACGGCGTGCTCTGGAGTGGTCCTGAGGTTGACATGGCGCTAATAGTTACCACCTTGTTTTGGTGGTATTGACAGAGTTTAATTTTTGTATATTCATGACAATTGGGATATATTGTGAAAGTTAATGGGGAAATTATAGGGTTTTGGGATATACACCGAAAATAAGGTCAAGTGTAAGAGATCTTATACGTTTTGTTCTGAGATAATATCAGTCAGTTAACACATCCTTTTTGAATTATGAAGCCTTTATGTACATTTTTACATGACATAAATGCTTTAAAATTCACAAAAAGTAAGGTTAGCTGATGAAGATTATCTCAGAACAAAACGTTATAAGATCTCCTAAGCCTACATTTCCACAGAGGCTTTGTCCAATGAACCATGGTGGAATTAATGCTTACCAAAAGATGGAATTACTATTTTTCTCTATAATATGACAAAATATGGAAAAATTACACAATGTGGCTTTAAACATCACACTATGAATGGTTACAGGCATGTGATAACCTGTCCATATAAAACAATGTGTTTGTTGTGCTGCATATTATAGATGCTATGGCGCAAAATAGAATCACTAGAGGGGACTGTTCTTTCGCAATGGTTGACACACCTCCTTCTCCATACCTCACGGTGGGAAATACACATGCGGAGATCATCCGTTCACCTACTCTTCGTCTCATAAAGACACAGCGGTTTGAACCAAAAATCTCAAATTTGGACTCATCAGACCAAAGGATAGATTTACACCGGTCTAATGTCCATTGCTCGAGTTTCTTGGCCCAAGCAAGTCTCTTCTTCTTATTGGTGTCCTTTAGTAGAGATTTCTTTGCAGCAATTCGACAATGAAGGCCTGATTCACCCAGTCTCCTCTGAACAGT
Source organism: Oncorhynchus mykiss (assembly GCF_057628025.1). Lineage (NCBI taxonomy): Eukaryota > Metazoa > Chordata > Actinopteri > Salmoniformes > Salmonidae > Oncorhynchus > Oncorhynchus mykiss. Next base: position 63,018,180 of record NC_143033.1, on the reverse strand, counting down.
TGAGGTTGAGATGTATCTGTTACTTGAACTCTGTGAAGCATTTATTTGGGCTGCAATTTCTGATTTCTGAGGATGGTAACTCTAATAAACTTATCCTCTACAGCAAAGGTAACTCTGGGTCTTCCTTTCCTGTAGTGATGAGAACCAGTTTCATCACAGCACTTGATGGTTTTTGCGACTGCACTTGAAGAAACTTTCGAAGTTCTTGAAATGTTCTGTTTTGACTAACCTTCATGTCTTAAAGTTATGATGGTCTGTCATTTCTCTTTGCTTATTTGAGCTGTTCTTACCATAATATGGACTTGGTATTTTACCAAATAAGGCTATCTTCTGTATACCACCCCAACCTTTTCACAACACAATTGATTGGCTCAAATGCATTAAGAAGGAACAAAATTCCATAAATTAACTTTTAACAAGGCACACCTGTTAATTTAAATGCATTCCAGGTGACTACCTCATGAAGCTAGTTGAGAGAATGTCAAGAGTGTGCAAAGCTGTCATCAAGGCAAAGGGTGGCTACTTTGAAGAATCACAAATATAAAATATATTTGGATTTGTTTACCACTTTTTTGGTTACTACATGATAACATATGTGTTATTTCATAGTTATGATGTCTTCACTGTTATTTTAAAATGTAGAAAATGGTAAAAATAAATAAATAAATGGAATGAGTAGGTGTGTCCAAACTTTTAACTGGTTAAAGTATATTCCGGACTCGTTCTGATATTTCTTAATTTCTTATTTTGTACTTTTTGGATTATGTGTGCATTGTATATTGTTTAGTATTGCTCAGAATTACTGCACTGTTGTAGCTGGAAACATAAGCATTTCACTTCACCTGTGATAACATCTGCAAATCTCTGTACGCAAATAATACACTTTTTGATTAATTATTTTATTTCTATGGAATCAGATCTCTCTGTACTTCTGACCAGGCCAGATTAATCTTTCAGGGCTATTTGTGGAGTTTTCTGGAATGTTTCCCAGAGATGTATTGGAGGGTGCCAGGAACTGGAATTAGCATTATGCCTCTTCCTGGACTAGACTACTAATTTCTAAATTAGAAGGTGTCACAATTTGGACACAACCCACCCAATAAATGTACTGATCCCGTATCGTTTTGTGTGGTATAAATTGTGACCTGTTATCTGACCAAATAACAACCAACATATGACGTCTTTCCCTGACATCCACTGGGGTACTTGATGAGGAAGATTTCATTTAGATGATGATTGCCAATGTACCGCTCTTTTGTTCTTAATATGGCAAACTAGGAATTATTTCATCAAGATAAGGACCTGCTGTACTCTTTCTTCTCTTCGAGCTCAGAAATACAAGAACAGGTACGCATTGAGATAGCAGCGAGTCCAGTCTATTTGGCATGACAAAGCCAAAACAGACTGACACCCAGGTTAGACAGCTAGTAGAGCTATTCCTGGCTACTTGAAGATTTATTTCATAGGTTAAACTTAACAGAAGAACCTACAATGATGGAACACTAACAATACGCTAAAGCAATGGCTGCTATGTAGCATGTTAAATTGTAGCAAGAAATTAACTTTGTAGCAAAGTTAAAAAGTTGGACGCAAAGTTGTAGCAGGAGAGAAGCAGAGAGGGCGGAAGGGGGTGGATGAAGGAAAAGTCAGTAGGTAACAGTGAGGTAAAGTTAAAAGGAGAGTAAAAAGATAAAGGAGATGCTGCTGCTGCTGCTGAGGCGGTTAAATGAGAGAGAGAGAGAGCAACGAGAGGGTGAGGGGAAACAGATATTGTGTCTTGCTCTAAATGTGGCGGTTAGAGGGAAAGTGAAATCTGATACTTGGCACCAGACAGACTGGAGGCAGACACACACGCACGCACGCACGCACGCACGCACGCACGCACACGCACACGCACACGCACACACACACACACACACACACACACACACACACACACACACACACACACACACACACACACACACACACACACACCCTGAGGGGAACACACACATAGTCTCTGAGCTCATGTTGTTTGCTTATGATGCTGGAGACCCAATTAGTCCCATTCTAGAGAAAAGGTCACGCCTGTCTCTAGCTGGGTCTGAAATAACATCCTATTGCACTACTTTTAGGGCTCTGGTCAAAATTAGTGCACTATATAGGGAATAGGGTGCCATTTCAGTTGCTTTACTACTCTCAAAATGATAGAGGCTTTCTTTCGTTTCTCAAAAGTTTCTCCTCAGTATTGTGCCTTGAGTACCCCTGCATTAGGGGCCCCTGCGTACCTAGGAGGACCACACAAGCCACCAAGAAGACCCATTAAGGATGCCCACTTTACCACCTAGGCAGGTCTTTTTTCCATCAACAAGGAGGCACACTCTAGTCACCAAAGTAGCTCTCTTTACCTCACTGAGGAGGACCACTCTAGCCACCAAGGTAGCTCTCTTTACCACACTGAGGATACTGTATTGCCATCAAGGTTGTGTTTATCATGACTATAATTGCATTGGGGCATTCCACGTACCTACACTATACAGTGTATATACAAAAGTATGTGGACAGCCCTTCAAATTAGTGGATTCTGCTCTTTCAGCCACACCCGTTCTTGACAGGTATATAAAATTGAACACACAGCTATGCACTCTCCATAGACACACATTGGCAGTAGAATGGCCTTTCAACATGGCACCGTTATAGGATGCCACCTTTCCAACAAGTCAGTTCGTAAAATGTCTGCCCTGCTAGACCTTCCTCGGTCAACTGTAAGTGCTGTTGTTGTGAAGTGGAAACTTCTAGGAGCAACAATTGGTCAGCAGCGAAGTTGTAGGCCACTCAAGCTCACAGAACATGACCGCCGAGTGCTGAAGCGTGTAGCTCGGTCGCAACACTCACTACCGAGTTCCAAACTGCCTCTTGAAGCAACGTCAGTACAATAACTGTCCGTCGGGAGCTTCATGAAATGGGTTTCCATGGCCGAGCAGCCGCACACAAGCCTGAGATCACCACGTGCAATCCCAAGCATTGGCTGGAGTGGTGTAAAGCACGCCGCCATTGGATGCTGGAGCAGTGTAAACGCATTCTCTGGAGTGATGAATCACACTTCACCATCTGGCAGTTCGACTGACAAATCTGGCTTTGGCGGATGCCAGGAGAAAGCTACTTGCCCCAATGCATAATGCCAACTGTAAAGTTTGGTGGAGGAGGATGGGGATTTTTCATGGTTCGGACTAGGCCCCTTAGTTCCAATGAGGGAAATCTTAATGCATACAATTACATTTTAGATGATTCTGTGCTTCCAACTTTGTGGCAACAATATTGGGATGGCACTTTCCTGTTTCAGCATGACAATGCCCCAGTGCACAAAGCGAGGTTCATACAGAAATGGTTTGTCGAGATAGGTGTGGAAGAACTTGACTGGCTTGCACAGAGCCCTGACCTCAACCCAATTGAACACTTTTGGGATGAATTGGAACACCGACTATGAGCCAGGCCTAATCACCCATCATCAGTGCCTGACCTCACTAATGCTCTTGTGGCTGAATGGAAGCAAGTCACCTCAGCAATGTTCCAACATCTAGTGGAAAGCATTCACAGAGGAGTGCCTGTTATAGCAGCAAAGGGGAGACCAAATCCATATTAATGCACATGATTTTGGAATGAGATGTTCGACGAGCAGGTGTCCACATACTTTTGGTCATGTAGTGTATACAGTGCCTTGCAAAAGTATTCACACAACTTGGCATTTTTTCCTATTTTGTTGCATTACAACCTGTAATTTAAATGGGTTTGGATTTCATGTAATGGACATACACAAAATCGTCCAAATTGGTGAAGTGAAATGAAAAAAAATGGAAAAGTGGTGCGTGCATATGTATTCACCCTGTTTGCTATGATGCCCCTAAATAAGATCTGGTGCAACCAATTACCTTCAGAAGTCACATAATTAGTTAGATTGCACACAGGTGTACTTTATTTAAGTGTCACATGATCTGATACATGATCTCAGTATATATACACCTGTTCTGAAAGGCCCCAGATTCAGCAACACCACTAAACAAGGGGCACCACCAAGCAAGCGGCATCATGAAGACCAAGGAGCTCTCCAAACAGGTCAGGGACAAAGTTGTGGAGAAGTACAGATCAGGGATGGTTTATAAAAAACTATTTGAAACTTTGAACATCCCACGGAGCACCATTAAATCCATTATTAAAAAATGGAAAGAATATGACACCACAACAAACCTGCCAAGAGAGGGCTGCCCACTAAAACTCACGGACCAGGCAAGGAGGGCATTAGTCAGAGAGGCAACAAAGAGACCAAAGATAACCCTGAAGGAGCTGCAAAGCTCCAGGGCAGAGATTGGAGTCCCTGTCCATACGACCACTTTAAACCGTACACTCCACAGATCTGGGCTTTACGGAAGAGTGGCCAGAAAAATGCATGTGGGAGACTTCCCAAACATATGGAAGAAGGTACTCTCCATCAAGAAAAATGCTGTCTAAGCACAAACCCAACACCTTTCATCACCCAGAGAACACAATCCCCACAGTGAAGCATGGTGGTGGCAGCATCATGCTGTGGGGGTGTTTTTCATCGGCAGGGACTGGGAAACTGGTCAGAATTGAAGGAATGAAGGAAGAAGCTAAATACAGGGAAATTCTTGAGGGAAACCTGTTTCAGTCGTCCAGAGATTTGAGACTGGGACAGAGATTCACCTTCCAACGGGACAATGACCCTAACCATACTGCTAAAGCAACACTTAAATGGTTTAAGGGGAACATTTAAATGCCTTGGAATGACCCAGTCAAAGCCCAGACCTCAATCCAATGAGAATCTGTGTGATGACTTAAAGATTGCTGTACAGTCGTGGCCAAAATTTTTGAGAATGACACAAATATTAATTTTCACAAAGTTTGCTGCTTCAGTGTCTTTAGATATTTTTGTCAGATGTTACTATGGAATACTGAAGTATAATTACAAGCATTTCATAAGAGTCAATATTTGCAGTGTTGACCCTTATTTTTTCAAGACCTCTGCAATCCTCCCTGGCATGCTGTCAATTAACTTCTGGGCCACATCCTGACTGATGGCAGACCATTCTTGCATAATCAATGCTTGGAGTTTGTCAGAATTTGTGGGTTTTTGTTTCTCCACCCACCTCTTGAGGATTGACCATGAATTCTCAATGGGATTAAGGTCTGGGGAGTTTCCTGGCCAAGGACCCAAAGTATTGATGTTTTGTTCCCCAAGCCACTTAGTTATCACCTTTTGCCTTATGGCAAGGTGCTCCATCATGCTGGAAAAGACATTGTTCGTCACTAAACTATTCCTGGATGGTTGGGAGAAGTTGTTCTCGGAGGATGTGTTGGTACCATTCTTTATTCATGGCTGTGTTCTTAGGCAAAATTGTGAGTGAGCCCACTCCCTTGGCTGAGAAGCAACCCCACACATGAATGGTCTCATGATGCTTTACTGTTGGCATGACACAGGACAAATGGTAGCGCTCACCTTGTCTTCTCCGGACAAGCTTTTTTCCGGATGCCCCTATTCAATCGGAAAGGGGATTCATCAGAGACAATGACTTTACCCCAGTCCTCAGCTGTCCAATCCTTGTACCTTTTGCAGAATATCAGTCTGTCCCTGATGTTTTTCCTGGAGAGAAGTGGATTATTTGCTGCCCTTCTTGACACCAGGCCATCCTCCAAAAGTCTTTGCCTCACTGTGCATGCAGATGCACTCACACCTGCCTGCTGCCATTCCTGTTCAAGCTCTGTACTGGTGGTGCACCGATCCCGTAGCTGAATCAACTTTAGGAGACGGTCCTGGCGCTTGCTGGACCTTCTTGGGCGCCCTGAAGCCTTCTTCACAACAATTGAACCGCTCTCCTTGAAGTTCTTGATGATACGATAAATGGTTGATTTAGGTGAAATCTTACTGGCATCAATATCCTTGCCTGTGAAGCCCTTTTTGTGCAAATAAATGAGGACGGCATGTATTTCCTTGCAGGTAACCAATGTTGACAGAGGAAGAGCAATGATTCCAAGCACCACCCTCCTTTTTAAGCTTCCAGTTTGTTATTTGAACTCAATCAGCATGACAGAGTGATCTCCAGCCTTGTCCTCGTCAACACTCACACCTTTGTTAACGAGAGAATCACTGACATGATGTCAGCTGGTCCTTTTGTGGCAGGGCTGAAATGCAGTGGACATTTTTGGGGTGATTCAGTTCATTTGCATGGCAAAGAGGGACTTTGCAATTAATTGCAATTCATCTGATCACTCTTCATAACATTCTGGAGTATATGCAAATTGCCATCATACAAACTGAGGCAGCAGACTTTTTGAAAATTCATATTTGTGTCATTCTCAAAACTTTTGGCCACGACTGTACACCAGCGGAACCCATCCAACTTAAAGGAGCTGGAGCAGTTTTGCCTTGAAGAATTGGCAAAAATCCCAGTGGCTAGATGTGCCAAGCTTATAGAGATATACCCCAAGAGACTTGCAGCTGTAATTGCTGCGAAGGGTGCCTCTACAAAAGGAACCCTTGACTTTGGGGGGGGGGGGGGGGGGGGGGGATAGTTATGCACGCTCAAGTTTTCAGTTTTTCTTGTATTATTTCTTGTCTGTTTCACAGTGAAAAATATGTTGCATCTTCAAAGTGGTAGGCATGTTGTGTAAATCAAATGATACGAACCCCTAATTATTTTTAATTCCAGGTTGTAAGGCAACAAAATAGGAAAAATGCCAAGGGGGCTGAATACTTTCACAAGTCACTGTATGCCAACCGACGGCTTTGCTGACTACAACTATGCTGACTCCAGCAGCAGTCATAGAGTTCGGCTCCTTTCCCTCTCCCTGGATCTGCCGAGGCCCTGTCTGCTGTGGGAGGTCTGGACCTATCGCCTGGATTAGCGAACGTAGGCTAACCTGCTTCTCGTGGGCCATAGTTAAACGAATTGTGGGAGACGTAGGAATGGGTGGATTTCCCCATCCCATGTCTCAGTCCCTGGAGCAAAAACATTGTGCTATCCAGGAGCACGAGTACAGATCAATAAGCTGCTTCCAAACATTTTAAACCAGCATCAAAATTGAGTCTATCATAGTTCATGTGGGATTCAATGACATTATGAAGGGCAGCTCAGAACAGCTGAAGATGGATTTTAAATAACTGATTGGCCCTGTGCCCTCCCTAAATCATGGTAGTGAATGTTTCAGCAGACGTTTAGACCTCCATAATTGACTACGAGATGATTGCAGCTCTATGGGTGTAACACTTATTGACAAGTTTGATACATTCTGAAAACAAAGATTGTTTTATAAAGAGGATGAGATCCACCCAAATAATTTGGGCTCCTGGATCCTTTCAAGCCTGCATTGAGACAATGACTTATCAATGACCCAAGCCCAGCTCAGTTAATCCCTACCATTGTGTTGCTGAGTTGTCATAATGCTTCAGCAAATGTACATTATCCCAGGGGCATTGGAAGACACAATGTGTCTTCCAATTGATGATACAGTGGTAGCAATACATTGTTATAACATCTACAGAAAAGACAGAAATGCAGAAGGAGGTGTTGCCACATTCAGAACCACAGTCCTACATATACATATATAGAGTTACATATTGTTGAAGTAATATGGCTACAGGTTCATCTGCCACACCTAAAGCCCATACTGGTGCAAAGCTGCAATAGACCACCACCACATGTTAACAGTCAGTATCTGGGTAACATGTGAAATGCTTGATAATGTATGTATTTTTATTTACACCTTTATTTAACTAGACAAGTCACTTACGAACAAATTCTTATTTTCAATGACAGCCTAGGAACAGTGGGTTAACTGCCTTGTTCAGGGGCAGAACAACAGGATTTTACCTTGTCAGCTCAGGGATTTGATCGGTTACAAGTCCAACACTCTAACCACTAGGCTACCTATGTATTTTCTGGGTTATTTAAATATGGATTGGCTTTCATCAAGCTGCCCACTCAACAAAAACCTTCAAACTGTAACTAGTGCTTGCAACCTGCTTCAGGTTATCAGCTTACCAGGGTAGTTACAAACAGCAGAGTAATGAAATCATCAACCTGTATTGATCACATATTTTCTAATGTTGCAGAACATTCCTTTAAAGCTGTTTCAAAATGCATCGGATGTACAGTGCCTTGCGAAAGTATTCGGCCCCCTTGAACTTTGCGACCTTTTGCCACATTTCAGGCTTCAAACATAAAGATATAAAACTGTATTTTTTTTGTGAAGAATCAACAACAAGTGGGACACAATCATGAAGTGGAACGACATTTATTGGATATTTTAAACTTTTTTAACAAATCAAAAACTGAAAAATTGGGTGTGCAAAATTATTCAGCCCCTTTCCTTTCAGTGCAGCAAACTCTCTCCAGAAGTTCAGTGAGGATCTCTGAATGATCCAATGTTGACCTAAATGACTAATGATGATAAATACAATCCACCTGTGTGTAATCAAGTCTCCGTATAAATGCACCTGCGCTGTGATAGTCTCAGAGGTCCGTTAAAAGCGCAGAGAGCATCATGAAGAACAAGGAACACACCAGGCAGGTCCGAGATGCTGTTGTGAAGAAGTTTAAAGACGGATTTGGATACAAAAAGATTTCCCAAGCTTTAAACATCCCAAGGAGCACTGTGCAAGCGATAATATTGAAATGGAAGGAGTATCAGACCACTGCAAATCTACCAAGACCTGGCCGTCCCTCTAAACTTTCAGCTCATACAAGGAGAAGACTGATCAGAGATGCAGCCAAGAGGCCCATGATCACTCTGGATGAACTGCAGAGATCTACAGCTGAGGTGGGAGACTCTGTCCATAGGACAACGATCAGTCGTATATTGCACAAATCTGGCCTTTATGGAAGAGTGGCAAGAAGAAAGCCATTTCTTAAAGATATCCATAAAAAGTGTTGTTTAAAGTTTGCCATAAGCCACCTGGGAGACACACCAAACATGTGGAAGAAGGTGCTCTGGTCAAATGAAACCAAAATTGAACTTTTTGGTGTAACAGTACAAATTTAGACCGTCCCCTCGCCCATACCCGGGCGCGAACCAGGGACCTTCTGCACACATCAACAGTCACCCTCGAAGCATCGTTACCCATCGCGCCACAAAAGCCGCGGCCCTTGCAGAGCAAGGGGAACTACTACTTCAAGGTCTCAGAGCAAGTGACGTCACTGATTGAAACGCTATTTAGCGCCCACGCTAACTAAGCTAGCCGTTTCACATCTGTTACACTCACCCCCCTTTTGACCTTCCTCCTTTTTTCCCGCAGCAACCAGTAATCCGGGTCAACAGCATCAATGTAACAGTACAAATTTAAACCGTCCCCTCGCCCATACCCGGGCGCGAACTAGGGACCTTCTGCACACATCAACAGTCACCCTCGAAGCATCGTTACCCATCGCTCCACAAAAGCCGCGGCCCTTGCAGAGCAAGGGGAACTACTACTTCAAGGTCTCAGAGCAAGTGACGTCACTGATTGAAACGCTATTTAGCGCCCACGCTAACTAAGCTAGCCGTTTCACATCTGTTACATTGGCAACAATGCAAAACGTTATGTTTGGCGTAAAAGCAACACAGCTGAACACACCATCCCCACTGTCAAACATGGTGGTGGCAGCATCATGGTTTGGGCCTGCTTTTCTTCAGCAGGGACAGGGAAGATGGTTAAAATTGATGGGAAGATGGATGGAGCCAAATACAGGACCGTTCTGGAAGAAAACCTGATGGAGATTTGTCTTCCAACAAGACAATGATCCAAAACATAAAGCAAAATCTACAATGGAATGGTTCAAAAATAAACATATCCAGGTGTTAGAATGGCCAAGTCAAAGTCCAGACCTGAATCCAATCGAGAATCTGTGGAAAGAACTGAAAACTGCTGTTCACAAATGCTCTCCATCCAACCTCACTGAGCTCGAGCTGTTTTGCAAGGAGGAATGGAAAAAATTTCAGTCTCTCGATGTGCAAAACTGATAGAGACATACCCCAAGCGACTTACAGCTGTAATCGCAGCAAAAGGTGGCGCTACAAAGTATTAACTTAAGGGGGCTGAATAATTTTGCACGCCCAATTTTTCAGTTTTTGATTTGTTTGAAAAAGTTTGAAATATCCAATAAATGTCGTTCCACTTCATGATTGTGTCCCACTTGTTGTTGATTCTTCACAAAAAAAATACAGTTTTATATCTTTATGTTTGAAGCCTGAAATATGGCAAAAGGTCGCAAAGTTCAAGGGGGCCGAATACTTTCGCAAGGCACTGTAGTAATCACAATATAGTAGCAATTTCTATGAAAACCAAAGTTCCAAAGGCTGGGCCTAATATAGTGTATACGAGGACATGTGCTGATGTAGTGATTCCTAATTTGTTGAATATTTGTTGGTCTGTGGTGTATAATGAGGAGCAACCATAAATTGGTTATTCCAGTTACTAATAACCATGCACCCATTAAGAAATTGACTGTAAAAAAGGTTAAATCCCAGTGGATTGAAACTACACTATGAAACTACATTAAACTACACTATGAAACAAATATAAATGACATAAAGAATAATAGTAAAAAGGTTTGGAGAACCTTAAATTACATTCATTATATCAGATGGCTTATTCATCACAAAATCCACTGATATTGCCAATTACTTTAATAATTTTGTTCATTGGCAAGATAAGCAAACTTAGGCATGACGTGCCAGCAACAAACGCTGACACTATACATGGAAGTATAACTGATCAAATAATGAAGGACAAGCATTGTCATTTTGAATTCCGTAAAGTGAGTGTGGAAGAGGCAAAAAAATGATTGTTGTCTATCAAAAATAACAACAATGACAACAACAATGACAAGCCAGACAAGCCAGACAACTTGGATGGAAAATTACTGAGGATAAAAGTGGACATTGTTGCCACTCCTATTTGACATATCTTCAATCAAAGCCTACTAGAAAGTGTGTGCCCTCAGGCCTGGAGGGAAGCAAAAGTAATTTTGCTACCAAAGAATAGTAAAGCCCACAATTAGCCAACGAATCAGCTTGTTACCAACCTAAACTTTTGGAAAAAATTGTGTTTGACTAGATACAATGCTATTTTACTGTAAACAAATTGACAACAGACTTTCAGCACGCTTATAGGGAAGGACATTCAATAAGCACAACACTTACATAAATGACTAATGATTGGCTGAGAGAAACGGATTATAAAATGTATTGTAGGATATGTTTTGTTAAACTTCAGCGAGGCTTTTGACATTATAGATCATAATCTTCTGATGGAAAAATGTATGTGCTATGGCTTTACACCCCCTGCTATATTGCGGATAAAGAGTTACCTGTCTAACAGAACACAGAGGATGTTATTTCATGGAAGCCTCTCCAACATAATCCAGGTAGAATCAGGAATTCCCCAGGGAAGTTGTCTAGGCCCTTTACTTTTTTCAAGCTTTACTAATGACATGTCACTGCCTTTGAGTAAAGCCAGTGTGTCTATGTATGCGGGTGACTCAACACTATACACGTCAGCTACTACAGCGAGTGAAATCACTGCAACACTTAACAAAGAGCTGCAGTTAGTTTCAGAAAGAATGGCCATGAATAAGTTCACTAAACCCTAAGCCACAACAAAATCTTGTAATAAATCATGTGGAAATTGAGCAAGTTGAGGTGACTAAACGGCTTGGAGTAACCCTGGATTGTAAACGGTCATGGTCAAAACATGTTGATGCAACAATAGCTGAGATGGGAGAAGTCTGTCCATAATAAAGCGTTACTCTGCCTTTTTAACAACTCTATCAACAAGGCAGGTCCCACAGGCTCTAGTTTTGTCATACCTGGTCTACTGTTCAGTCGTGTGGTCAGGTGCCAAAAAGAAGAACCTCTGAAAATTTCAATTGGCTCAGAACAGGACATCATGACTGGCCATTGAAAGTACACTTAGAGCTAACATTAATAATATGCATGTACATCTCTTATGGCTCAAGGTTGAGGAGAGATTGACTTCAGCACTACTTGTTTTTGTAAGAAGTGTTGACATGCTGAATGCACCGAGGGGTCTGTTTATACTACTAGCACACAGCGCATACACCGATGCATACCCCACTATACATGCCATGAAAGGTCTCTTCACAATCCTCAAGTCAAGATCAGACTATGGGAGTCGCACAGTACTACATAGATCCATGGCTGCATGGAACTCTTTTCCACATAAGGTAACTGATGCAAGCAATAGAATCAGATTTTTAAAATGATAAACAATACACATTATGGAACAGCGGGGACTGTGAAGAGACACACACACAGGCACACATACACATACATGTGAAGAATTGCGAAGAACGAGATAGCTGCCGTTTTACGATCCCGTAACCAATTGCGCTAATGTGTATGTTTTTCCCCCGTTATTTGTTAGCCAACGTACGATCAATCGATAATCAAATAGACAAACTACGATCAAATATTTCCTACCAACGGGATATTAAAAACTGTAATATCTTATGTTTCCCCAAGTCGTGGCTAAACGATGACATGAATAACATACAACTGGCAGGTTTTAAGCTTTTTCGGCAGGATAGAACAGCGGCCTCTGGTAAGACAAGGGGTGGCGGTCTATGTATATTTGTAAACAACAGCTGGTGCACGAAATCTAAGGAAGTGTCGAGGTTTTGCTCACCTGAGGTAGAGTATCTCGCCCTCCATTTGGCAAATCTGGTCATAATTCTATCCTCCTGCCTCCTGCTTACAAGCAAAAACGAAAGCAGGAAGCACCAGTGACTCGTGAATAAGAAAGTCGTCAGATGAAGTAAATGCTAAGCTACAGGACTGTTTTGCTAGCACAGAATGGAATATGTTCTGGGATTCTTCCGATGGCATTGAGGAGTACACCACATCAGTCACTGGCTTCATCAATAAGTACATTGATGACGTCATCCCCACAATGACTGTACATACATACCCCAACCAGAAGCCATGGATTACAGGCAACATCCACACTGAGCTAAAGGGTAAGCATTTTGCTACACTAACAATAGCATCTGCTAACCATGTGTATGTGACCAATAACATTTTATTTAATTTAGAGCTGAAGCTTTCAAGGAACGGGTCTCCAACCCGGAAGTTTATAAGAAATCCCGCTATGCCTTCTGAGGAACCATCAAACAAGCAAAGCTTCAGTACAGGACTAAGATTGAATTGTACTACACTGGCTCCGACGCTCGTCGGATGTGGCAAGGCTTGCAAACTATTACAGACTACATAGGGAAGCACAGCCTTGAGCTGCCTAGTGACAAGAGCCTGCCAGATGAGCTAAATTACTTCTTTGCTCGCTTCGAGGCAAGTAAGCCTGAAGCATGCGTGAGAGAATCAGCTGTTTCGGGCGACTGTGTGATCACGCTCTCCGTAACCGATGTGAGTAAGACCTTTAAATAGGTCAACATTCACAAGGCCCGCAGGGCCAGACGGATTACCAGGATGTGTATTCTGAGCATGCGCTGGTCAACTGGCAAGTGTCTTCACTGACATTTTCAACCTGTCCCTGACTGAGTCTGTAATACCAACATGTTTCAAGCAGACCACCATAGTCCCTGTGCCCTGTTACTAAGGTAACATGCCTAAATGACTACCGACCCGTAGCAATCACGTCTGTAGCCATGAAGTGCTTTGAAAGGCTGTTCATGGCTCACATCAACACCATTATCTCAGAAACCCTAGACCCACTCCAATTTGCATGCTGCCCCAACAGATCCTCAGATGATGCAATCTCTATTGCACTCAACACTGCCCTTTCCCACCTTGCCATAAGTAACATGCATGTGAGAATTATTTTCATTGACTACAGCTCAGTGTTCAACACCATAGTGCCCTCAAAGCTCATCACTAAGCTAAGGACCCTGGGAGTAAACACCTCACTCTGCAACTGGATCCTGGACTTCATGACAGGCCGCCCCAGATGGTAAGGGTAGGTAACAGCACATCCGCCACGCTGATCCTCAACACTGGGGCCCCTCAAGGGTGCGTGCTCAGTCCCTTCCTATACTCGCTGTTCACTCATGGCTGCATGGCCAGGCACGACTCCAACACCATCATCAAATTGCAGATGACACAACAGTGGTAGGCCGGATCACCAACAACGATGAGACAGCCTATAGGGAGGAGGTCAGAGACCTGGCCATGTGGTGCCAGGACAACAACCTCTCCCTCAACGTGATCAAGACAATGGAGATGATTGTGGACTAGAGGAAAAGGTGGACCAAGCACACCTCCATTTTCATCGACGGGGCTGCAGTGGAACAGGTTGAGAGCTTCATGTTCCTTGGTGTCCACATCACCAACAAACTCTCATGGTCCAAACACACTAGGAACGTCATGAAGAGGGCACGACAAAGCCTATTCCCCCTCAGGAGATTGAAAAGATTTGGCTTGGGTCCTCAGATCCTCAAAAGGTTCTACAGCTGCACCATCGAGAGCATCTTGACTGGTTGCATCACTGCCTGGTATGGCAACTGCACGGCCTCCGACTGCAAGGCACTAAAGAGGGTAGTGTATACGGCCCAGTACATCACTAGGGCCAAGCTTCCTGCCATCCAGGACCTCTATACCAGGCTGTCAGAGGAAGGCCCTGAAAATTGTACCAAGTCTAGGTCCAAAAGGCTTCTTAACAGCTTTTACCCCCAAGCCATAAAACCCCATAACAGCTAATGAAAGGGCTGCCCAGACCCCTCTCTTACGTTGCTGCTACTCTCTGTTTATTATCTATGCATAGTCACTTTAACACTTTAACTGTACTACATGTACATATTACCTCAATTACCTCAACTAACCAGTGCCCCTGCACATTAACTCCAAACTGGAACCCCCTGTATATAGCCTCGCTATTGTTATTTTACTGCTGCTGTTGAATTATTTGTTACTTTTATTTTCTATTTTTTACTTAACACTTTTTTTTCACAACACTTCTTAAAGAATTGTTGGTTAAGGGCTTTTGTTGTACGTATTTGGCGCATGTGATTTGATGTTAAGACACTCTACACACACAAACACATGGATGTTGTATTGTAATATGTGATAGTGGAGAAGTAGCCTGAGGGAACACACTAAATATATTGGCTAAAGTGTTGTGAAATGTAAGGTCTTGTAATATTTGTTGCTGGACCCCAGAAAGAGTAGCTGCTGCCTTGGCAGAAACTAATGGGGATCCTTAATAAATGTAAATACGCTGAGGCACCTGAAGGCTATTGATGTCAGTACAGCAGCCTGTTGTCTTTTACAGTAAGGCTGATGACAATGGAATGAATGAGCAGGGTGTAAACTTCTCATTTAGTTCATATTCTACAACTCTATTCTTCTGCCTCTGTGCCACATTATTTTAAAAGGGAACTAGAGTAATGATGCTACTCATCAGCTTAAATTAATAAATTAGGTCACAGGACAACCTCTGACCTGTAAAATTATTCTAACCATTTACAGTGCCTTCAGAAAGTATTCATATCCCTTGACTTATCCCATTTTTTTTGTGTTACAGCCTGAATTAAAAATGGATTAATCAAATCAATCAAATTTATTTATAAGGCCCTTCTTACATCAGCTGATGTCACAAAGTGCTGTACAGAAACCCAGCCTAAAATCCCAAACAGCAAGCAATGCAGGTGTAGAAGCACCGTGGCTAGGAATAACTCCCTAGAAAGGCCAGAACCTAGGAAGAAACCTAGAGAGGAACCCGGCTATGAGGGGTGGCCAGTCCTCTTCTGGCTATGCCAGGTGGAGATTATAACAGAACACGGTCAAGATGTTCAAATGTTCATAGATGACCAGCAGGGTCAAATAATAATAATCACAGTGGTTGTCGAGGGAGCAACAGGTCAGCACCACAGGAGTAAATGTGAGTTGGCTTTTCATAGCCGATCTCTACCACTCCTGCTGTCTCTAGAGAGTTGAAAACAGCAGGTCTGGGACAGGTAGCACATCCGGTGAACAGGTTAGGGTTCCATAGCCGCAGGCAGAACAGTTGAAACTGGAGCAGCAGCACGGCCAGGTGGACTGGGAACAGCAAGGAGTCATCAGGCCAGGTAGTCCTAAGGCATGGTCCTAGGGCTCAGGTCCTCCGAGATAGAGAGAAAGAAAGAGAGAAAAAGGGAGAAAGAGAGAGAGAGAATTAGAGAGAAAGAGAGAGAGAATTAGAGCGAGCATACTTAAATTCACACAGGACACCGGAAAAGACAGGAGAAATACTCCAGATATAACAGACTGACCTTAGCCCCCCGACACATAAACTACTGCAGCATAAATACTGGAGGCTGAGACAGAAGGGGTCGGGAGACACTGTGGCCCCGTTCGACGATACCCCCGGACAGGGCCAAACAGGCAAGGTATAACCCCACACACTTTGCCAAAGCACAGCCCCCACACCACTAGAGGAATATCTTCAACCACCAACTTACCGTCCTGAGACAAGGCCGAGTATAGCCCACAAAGATTTCCGCCACGGCACAACCCAAGGGGGGGGGCACCAACCTGGACAGGAAGATCATGTCAATGACTCAACCCACTCAAGTGATGCACCCCTCCTAGGGACGGCAGAGAATCCCAGTGTAGAGAGGGGAAGCGGTCAGGCAGAGACAGCAAGGGCGTTTCGTTGCTCCAGTGCCTTTCCGTTCATCTTCACACTCGAGACCGAGTCCTCGTCTCTCACATGGATAGGCAAACCATTCCATAAAAATTGAGCTCTACAGGAGAAATCCCTGCCTCCAGCTGTTTGCTTAGAAATTCTAGGGACAGTAAGGAGGCCTGTGTCTTGTGACCGTAGCGTACGTGTAGGTATGTACGGCAGGACTGAATCGGAAAGATAGGTAGGAGCAAGCCCATGTAATGCCTTGTAGGTTAGCAGTAAAACCTTGAAATCAGCCCTTGCCTTAACAGGAAGCCAGTGTAGAGAGGCTAGCACAGGAGTAATATGATAATTTTTTGGGGTTCTAGTCAAGATTCTAGCAGCCGTGTTTAGCACTAACTGAAGCTTGTTTAGTGCTTTATCCGGGTAGCCAGAAAGTAGAGCATTGCAGTAGTCTAACCAAGAAGTGACAAAAGCATGGATTCGTTTTTCTGCTTCATTTTTGGACAGAAAGTTTTTGATTTTTGCAATGGTACATAGATGGAAACAAAGCTGTCCTTGAAACAGTCTTGATATGTTCATCAAAAGAGAAATCAGGGTCCAGAGTAACACAGAGGTCCTTTACAGTTTTATTTGAGACGACTGTACAACCATCAAGATTATTTGTCAGATTCAACAGAAGATCTCTTTGTTTCTTGAGACCTAGAACAAGCATCTCTGTTTAGTCTGAGTTTTAAAGTAGAACATTTGACGCCATCCACTTCCTTATGTCTGAAACACATGCTTCCAGGGAGAGCAATTTTGGGGCTTCACCATGTTTCATCGAAATGTACAGCTGTGTGTCATCCGCATAGCAGTGAAAGTTAACATTATGTTAATCATCACCGAGAGGTAAAATATATAGTGAAAACAATAGTGGTCCTAAAACGGAGCCTTGAGGAACACCAAAATGTACAGAGACAAACTGATATCTTTCCAACAGATAATATCTAAACCAGGTCAGAACTTGTCCTTGTAGACTAATTTAGGTCTCCAATCTCTCCAAAAGAATGTGGTGATTGATGGTATCAAAAGCAGCACTAAGGTCTAGGAGCACGAGGACAGATGCAGAGCCTAGGTCTGACGCCATTAAAAGGTAATTTACCACCTTCACAAGTGCAGACTCAGTGCTATGATTGGGTCTAAAACCAGACTGAAGCGTTTCTCATACATTGCTTGTCTTCAGGAAGGCAGTGAGTTGCTGCGTAACAGCTTTTTCTAACATTTCTGAGAAGAATGGGAGATTCGATATAGGTCAATAGTTTTTTTATATTTTCTGGTTCAAGGTTTGGCTTTTTCAAGAGAGGCTTTATTACTGCCACTTTTAGTGAGTTTGGTACACATCCGGTTCATAGAGAGCTGTTTATTATGTTCAACATAGGAGGGCCAAGCACAGGAAGCAGCTCTTTCAGTAGTTTAGTTGGAATAGGGTCCAGTATGCAGCTAAACAGCAGCTTAAAATGGTGGTCCGATAGTCCAGGAGTATGAGGAAAAACATGAAGACGAGATATTTTTAAAAATCTCAACCATCTACACACAATACCCCATAATGACAAAGTGAAAATATGTTTTTAGAAATGTTTGCAAATGTATTGAACATGAAATGGAGAAGTATTCACACCTGAGTCAATACAGTACATGCTTTTTTTACTCATCTACCAACAGGTGCCCTTCTTTGCGAGGAATTTGAAAACCTCCCTGGTCTTTGTGGTTGAATCAAACTATCAAGATATGATATCTTGATAGATATGATATATTGTATCATATCATTGTATCATAAAAAACACACCTCACTGTTAACATAGCTACAGATAAGACATGTGAAGCACCAAAGCTGGTGAGTCGAAGTCTGGTCCCAGGTCAGTTCGTGCTGTCTTGACAAAAACATAACAGATATGGGACCAGGGCAGTTGAGTCCTACCTGAGTTTAAGATAAAGATCACGCCAGGGATGCTTGAGATCAATTCAATTTAAGTGTAATTCCTGAATTGACTGAATAGAAATGGAATTGACCCCAACCCTAGATTTCACAAGCCAGGGTTCTCAGACACTCACTCAGGACCTCAACTACTAATGTTCCCACAACTTTAGAGAATGTTCCCTGTAGAGTCTCATTAGGTCATTAACTAAAGTTTTCATAGGAATGTTCCCGTAATGTGCAAGGAATGTTTCCAAGAGACCATTCCCTTAATGTCAAATAGAATAGTGGTTAGAGCGTTGGACTAGGAAGGTTGCAAGATCGAATCCAAGATGCTGACAAGGTAAAAATCTGTTGTTCTGCCCCTGAACAAGGCAGTTAACCCACTGTTCCAAGGCCATCTTTGAAGATAAGAATTTCGGAGGGGTAGGAGAATAATCCATCAAATTCCCCCCAAACATACACAGAACATGGTTGCTATGTTCTCAGAACATAAGATATTAATGCTCTAGACACTTTTGATGGGAATATTGCAAGAGCATTCATGTGTCCAGTTTTCTGAGGGTTAGGAGAATATTCCATGAACGTCCCTCCAAACATACACAGAACATGGTTGCCATGTTCTCAGAATATAAGATATTAATGTTCTAGACACATTTAAATTTTAATTACATTTTTAATTTGTGACCCGTTTCAGGAATCTAGGCATATTGTCGCAAGTCACGACTTCACAGGAGAGCCGTTTGAACGTAAAAAATATTTTTTTGCAAAATGCGCTTTTTGGCAGAAATGCCTTCTCGAACATGTGAACTTTCATGTGACTTAATAACAAAGTTTTATGCCATCTTTAAATATGAAAAAAGTTGCTAAATTATGAGCCCAGTTGGTTTAGCCAAAGAAAAAGACAGGAACCTTCCCGCTAGCCATGATTGGCTGAGATAATGAGTGGGCTGGACATGCTGAGAGATGAGTTTCAGATTGATCTGTGAGCTGCTCGTTATGCATAGATAATCCTTTCTACTGCAGTTTGTTCGAAAGATATAATGTTAGCAATGGAGAGCTGCAAATATGTTGCTACTGCTCTCAATAACATTGCTGCCCTGAATTTATCAGGTGTTATAGACAGGTCAGTGGGAAAATGTTATGATGGACTACTTTCTGGAGGACGATCGTGCCATGCTGACTTTCTCTGAGCTGTGCAAACTAAATGGAAACGACACAGGTCGTGTTATTTAATGAAAGGGGTTGCAATCTGTCGTGAAGCTTTCATCCATGTATACTGGTAAGAGTCTAGCAACAGTTTCAGATATTATACGTTTCTAAATTTGTCCGAAATTTGTTTTCATTGCATGTTAAAGCATGCTGTAAACTAGCCAGCTGAAGTTCGATGGCTGGCTTGCTAGCTAACATCGAACCTATTTGGTTAACTTTAGCTAGCTATGACAATCAGTTTGTTTTGCTAGTACTCTATGGATTGGGATTATAGTTCATTGTTTAGCTAGCTAGCTAACGTTAACGTTATATGTCTAAACAAAATACCCAAGTTAAAGCTTGCTGTTAGCTATTTAATGTTAGCTAGCAAGACAGCCATCTAACCTCAGCTAACACTAATTTATGTGTATGAACTGTGTGTAACGTTTGTGATGTTTTCTTAGAATGCCATTTCGCATTGCTAGTTATAGCTAGGTAACATTACGTGTATGAACTGTGTGTGGTGATGTTGTCTCAGAATGCCATTTCGCATCTATTGTATAATAATGCTAAAATATTTGTATCTGGAATTTGTCTTTCAGCATCAGTAGAACACTCCTGACTCTCCTCCACCAGTCATACAAGGAGAATGGTCTAAATGGTCACAACATTTCTATAGGATTGAGGTCATGGCTTTGTGATGGCCACTCCAATACCGTGACTTTGTTGTCCTTAAGCCATTTTGTCACAACTTTGAAAGTATACTTGAGGTCATTGTCCGTTTGGAAGACCCATTTGCGACCAAGCTTTAACTTCCTGACTGATGTCTTGAGATGTTGCTTCAATATATCCACATAATTTTCCTCCCTCATGATGCCATCTATTTTGTGAAGTGCACCAGTCCCACCTGCAGCAAAGCACCCCCACAACATGATGCTGCCACCCCTGTGCTTCAAGGTGGGGATGGTGTTCTTTGGCTTGCAAGCCTCCCCCTTTTTCCTCCAAAAATAACAATGGTCATTATGACCAAACAGTTCTATTTTTGTTTCATCAGACCAGAGGACATTTCTCCAAAAAGTACGATCTTTGTCCCCATGTGCAGTTGCAACCCGTAGTCTCTCTTTTTTTATGGCGGTTTTTGAGCAGTGGCTTCTTCCTCCAATTGACTCAAATGATGTCAATTAGCCTATCAGAAGCTTCTAAAGCCATGACATCATTTTCTGGAATTTTCCAAGCTGTCTAATTAAAGGCACAGTCAACTTAGTGTATGTAAACTTCTGACCCACTGGAATTGTGATACAGTGAACTAACTATAAGTGAAATAATCTGTCTTTAAACAATTGTTGGAAAAATAATTTGTGTCATGCACACAGTAGATGTCCTAACCGACTTGCCAAAACGATAGTTTGTTAACAAGAAATTTGTGAAGTTGTTGAAAAACAAGTTTTAATAACTCAAACGAAGTGTATGTAATCTTCTGACTTCAACTGTATATACAGTGCCTTGCGAAAGTATTCGGCCCCCTTGAACTTTGCGACCTTTTGCCACATTTCAGGCTTCAAACATAAAGATATAAAACTGTATTTTTTTGTGAAGAATCAACAACAAGTGGGACACAATCATGAAGTGGAACGACATTTATTGGATATTTCAAACTTTTTTAACAAATCAAAAACTGAAAAATTGGGCATGCAATATTATTCAGCCCCCTTAAGTTAATACTTTGTAGCGCCACCTTTTGCTGCGATTACAGCTGTTAGTCGCTTGGGGTATGTCTCTATCAGTTTTGCACATCGAGAGACTGACATTTTTTCCCATTCCTCCTTGCAAAAGAGCATTTGTGAACAGCAGTTTTCAGTTCTTTCCACAGATTCTCGATTGGATTCAGGTCTGGACTTTGACTTGGCCATTCTAACACCTGGATATGTTTATTTTTGAACCATTCCATTGTAGATTTTGCTTTATGTTTTGGATCATTGTCTTGTTGGAAGACAAATCTCCATCCCAGTCTCAGGTCTTTTGCAGACTCCATCAGGTTTTCTTCCAGAATGGTCCTGTATTTGACTCCATCCATCTTCCCATCAATTTTAACCATCTTCCCTGTCCCTGCTGAAAAGCAGGCCCAAACCATGATGCTGCCACCACCATGTTTGACAGTGGGGATGGTGTGTTCAGCTGTGTTGCTTTTACGCCAAACATAAAGTTTTGCATTGTTGCCAAAAAGTTCAATTTTGGTTTCATCTGACCAGAGCACCTTCTTCCACATGTTTGGTGTGTCTCCCAGGTGGCTTGTGGCAAACTTTAAACAACACTTTTTATGGATATCTTTAAGAAATGGCTTTCTTCTTGCCACTCTTCCATAAAGGCCAGATTTGTGCAATATACGACTGATTGTTGTCCTATGGACAGAGTCTCCCACCTCAGCTGTAGATCTCTGCAGTTCATCCAGAGTGATCATGGGCCTCTTGGCTGCATCTCTGATCAGTCTTCTCCTTGTATGAGCTGAAGGTTTAGAGGGACGGCCAGGTCTTGGTAGATTTGCAGTGATCTGATACTCCTTCTATTTCAATATTATCGCTTGCACAGTGCTCCTTGGGATGTTTAAAGCTTGGGAAATCTTTTTGTATCCAAATCCGGCTTTAAACTTCTTCACAACAGTATCTCGGACCTGCCTGGTGTGTTCCTTGTTCTTCATGATGCTCTCTGCGCTTTTAACGGACCTCTGAGACTATCACAGTGCAGGTGCATTTATACGGAGACTTGATTACACACAGGTGGATTGTATTTATCATCATTAGTCATTTAGGTCAACATTGGATCATTCAGAGATCCTCACTGAACTTCTGGAGAGAGTTTGCTGCACTGAAAGTAAAGGGGCTGAATAATTTTGCACGCCCAATTTTTCAGTTTTTGATTTGTTAAAAAAGTTTGAAATATCCAATAAATGTCGTTCCACTTCATGATTGTGTCCCACTTGTTGTTGATTCTTCACAAAAAAATACAGTTTTATATCTTTATGTTTGAAGCCTGAAATGTGGCAAAAGGTCGCAAAGTTCAAGGGGGCCGAATACTTTCGCAAGGCACTGTATATATACAGTATATCACAAAAGTGAGTACACCCCTCACATTTTTGTAAATATTTGAGTATATGTTTTCATGTGACAACACTGAAGAAATTACGCTTTGCTACAATGTAAAGTAGTGAGTGTACAGCTTGTATAACAGTGTAAATGTGCTGTCCCCTCAAAACAACTCAACACACAGCCATTAATGTCTAAACCGCTGGCAACAAAAGTGAGTACACCCCTAGGTGAAAATGTCCAAATTGGGCCCAAAGTGTCAATATTTTGTGTGGCCACCATCATTTTCCAGCACTGCCTTAACCCTCTTGGGCATGGAGTTCACCAGAGCTTCACAGGTTGCCACTGGAGTCCTCTTCCACTCCTCCATGACGACTACTTGTTGGAATACTGCCCTGCGGCCCAGTCTCCGAAGGGAGGGGATCATGCTCTGCTTCAGTATGTCACAGTACATGTTGGCATTCATGGTTCCCTCAATGAACTGTAGCTCCCCAGTGCCGGCAACACTCATGCAGCCCCAGACCATGACACTCCCACCACCATGCTTGACTGTAGGCAAGACACACTTGTCTTTGTACTCCTCACCTGGTTGCCGCCACACACGCTTGACACCATCTGAACCAAATAAGTTCATCTTGGTCTCATCAGACCACAGGACATGGTTCCAGTTATCCATGTCTTTAGTCTGCTTGTATTCAGCAAACTGGTTGCGGGCTTTCTTGTGCATCATCTTTAGAAGAGCCTTCCTTCTGGGACGACAGCCATGCAGACCAATTTGATGCAGTGTACGGCATATGGTCTGAGCACTGACAGGCTGACACCCCACCCCTTCAACCTCTGCAGCAATGCTGGCAACACTCATACGTCTATTTCCCAAAGACAATCTCTGGATATGACTCTGAGCACGTACACTCAACTTCTTTGGTCGACCATGGCGAGGCTTGTTCTGAGTGGAACCTGTCCAGTTAAACCGCTGTATGGTCTTGGCAACCGTGCTGCAGCTCAGTTTCAGGGTCTTGGCAATCTTCTTATAGCCCAGGCCATCTTTATGTAGAGCAACAATTCTTTTTTTCAGATCCTCAGAGAGTTCTTTGCCATGAGGTGCCATGTTGAACTTCCAGTGACCAGTCAGTATGAGGGAGTGTGAGAGCGATGACACCAAATGTAACACACCTGCTCCCCATTCACACCTGAGACCTTGTAACACTAACGAGTCACTAACGGGAAAATTGCTAATTGGGCCCAATTTGGATATATACACTGCTCAAAAAAATAAAGGGAACACTAAAATAACACATCCTAGATCTGAATGAATGAAATATTCTTATTAAATACTTTTTCTTTACATAGTTGAATGTGCTGACAACAAAATCACACAAAAATTATCAATGGAAATCAAATTTATCAACCCATGGAGGTCTGGATTTGGAGTCACACTCAAAATTTAAGTGGAAAACCACACTACAGGCTGGTCCAACTTTGATGTAATGTCCTTAAAACAAGTCAAAATGAGGCTCAGTAGTGTGTGTGGCCTCCACGTGCCTGTATGACCTCCCTACAACGCCTGGGCATGCTCCTGATGAGGTGGCGGATGGTCTCCTGAGGGATCTCCTCCCAGACCTGGACTAAAGCATCCGCCAACTCCTGGACAGTCTGTGGTGCACCTTGGTGTTGGTGGATGGAGCGAGACATGATGTCCCAGATGTGCTCAATTGGATTCAGGTCTGGGGAACGGTCGGGCCAGTCCATAGCATCAATGCCTTCCTCTTGCAGGAACTGCTGACACACTCCAGCCACATGAGGTCTAGCATTGTCTTGCATTAGGAGGAACCCAGGGTCAACCGCACCAGCATATGGTCTCACAAGGGGTCTGAGGATCTCATCTCGGTACCTAATGGCAGTCAGGCTACCTCTGGCGAGCACACTCTGGCGAGCCCCAAAGAAATGCCACCCCACACCATGACTGATCCACCGCCAAACCGGTCATGCTGGAGGATGTTGCAGGCAGCAGAACGTTCTCCACGTCGTCTCCAGACTCTGTCACGTCTGTCACATATACTCAGTGTAAACCTGCTTTCATCTGTGAAGAGCAAAGGGCGCCAGTGGCGAATTTGCCAATCTTGGTGTTCTCTGGCAAATGCCAAACGTCCTGCACGGTGTTGGGCTGTGAGCACAACCCCCACCTGTGGACATCGGGCCCCCTTTCCACCCTCATGGAGTCTGTTTCTGACCGTTTGAGCAGACACATGCACCTTTGTGGCCTGCTGGAGGTCATTTTGCAGGGCTCTGGCAGTGCTCCTCCTTGCACAAAGGCGGAGGTAGCGGTCCTGCTGCTGGGTTGTTCCCTCCTCCACGTCTCCTGATGTACTGGCCTGTCTCCTGGTAGCGCCTCCATGCTCTGGACACTAAGCTGACAGACACAGCAAACCATCTTGCCACAGCTCGCATTGATGTGCCATCCTGGATGAGCTGCACTACCTGAGGCACTTGTGTGGGTTGCAGACTCCGTCTCATGCTACCACTAGAGTGAAAGCACCGCCAGCATTCAAAAGTGACCAAAACATCAGCCAGGAAGCATAGGAACTGAGAAGTGGTCTGTGGTCCCCACCTGCAGAACCACTCCTTTACTGGGGGTGTCTTGCTAATTGCCTATAATTTCCACCTGTTGTCTATTCCATTTGCACAACAGCATGTGAAATTTATTGTAAATTAGTGTTGCTTCCTAAGTGGACAGTTTGATTTCACAGAAGTGTGATTGACTTGGAGTTACATTGTGTTGTTTAAGTGTTCCCTTTATTTTTTTGAGCAGTGTATATATATATATATATCTATATATATGGGAGGCAGGCAAATCCTTTTCACTGAGCTGTGTAAAGACAGACTGACAGGGACGAGACAATTGATTGTAATTTATCTTAATTAATGTTCTTTTGTTGTTTGCAGGTCCACTATCCTTCTGACTCTATGCAGCCAGGTCCCATCTACTTTTTAACTCCTTGCAAGTGTGGCTTGTTTGGTGTCTGCTGTGAAGGAATTCCACAACAAGTCAACTACTTGATTGATAAAGGCATGTCATCCAGCATTGATCCAGCATGTCATTAACTACATGCACCATTTCTTCACCAACTACGGAGTTGGGAAACACGTGTGGCCCTGAATTGTGATAACCGCAGTGGCCAAAACAAAAACAAGTTTGTGCTCTGGTATTATGCCTGGCAGAGCATGCACAAGCTCCACCAGAGTCTCGCCCTTCACTTTGTGATCACAGGCCACACCAAGTTTGCCCCCGACTGGTGCTTCGGCCTCATCCAGCAGCACTTTAGAAAGACCAGAGTGAACACTTTGTCTGAGATTGCTGGTGTTGTGAAGGACAGCACTGTGATAGGGGTCAACATCCCACAGCTGGTTGAACTGGAGGATGTTACAGTGCTGGTGGAAAGCTATGGCTGGCAACAACACCTGACTCCGTACTTCAGGCTGCTGCCACAGATCAAGCAGTACCAGCACTTCAGGTGAATATAATTTTCATAGCATTGTATGAGGTTATTTTTCTTATCTAAACTTGGGAGGTGAATTGATGTTGTGCAAGGTTGTAATGTCTTCACATTTCTTTTTGTTATTTCCTATTTTACAACTTCAATGCTCTGGAGCCTGGTGTTGTTGTCGCCAAGGAGCGTTGGGACTGTCGGGACCCTTCCTCCCATATATGGTCTGCCTGTACAAGCACCACCTGGCCTGGACACAGCTACAGAAATGTGTATTTTTGAGAATATCAGGGAGTTTTGCGACGAAGAGGCTATGGACATCACATGCCCTGCACCAAAGTCAAGAGCAGGACAGAAACAGGCTCACCGAACATAGATTTCTTTGTTCATGTGTGTTTCGGACAGACCAGTCACCAGCACAATCTGCAGTGCCTCTATTCAAATGACTCTCTCATGACACAGATATTGACACTATCTATTTCTGATATTGCTACTATGCAAGTAGCCATTTGGCTGTACCGTTTACACCTTCTGTAGAGACCCATCTTCTTAGCAAGATGTGGCCTGTTGTGTAAAGTACCTAAGTAAAAATACTTTAAAGTACAAAAGTATTTTTTGGGGGTATCTGTACTTTCTTTACTATTTATATTTTGGGCAATTTTTACTTTACTACATTCCGAAAGAAAATAATGTACTTTTCACTCGATTAATTTTCCTTGACACCCAAAGGTACTCGTTACATTTTGACTGGAAAATTGTCCAATTCCCTGGTCTTCCCTACTTTATCTGATCTGGAAGACTCATTAAACACAAATGCTTAGTTTGTAAATTATGTCTCAGGGTTGGAGTGTGCCCCTGGCTATCCGTCAATAAAAAATAGAAAAGAAAATTGTGCCGTCAGGTTTAATTTAAGGAATTTTAAATTATTTATAATTTTACTTTTGCCACTTAACTACATTTGAGCAATTCCATTTACTTTTGATATTTTTAAAACCAAATGCTTTTAGTATTTTACTGAAGTAGTATTTTACTGGGTGACTTTTACTTTTAGTTGAGTAATTTTCTTTAATTTTTCTTTACTTTTACTCAAGTATGACAATTTAGTACTTTTTCCACCACTGGATGTGACTGGGGGTTATAGCATTTATTTCACATGGCCCATCAATTTAGACAAGTGTGTCAGGGTAAGCGTCATCTAATATTTTAAAAATATTTTTATCTGCACACTTTCTGTTTACATGGACTTTTTCCTTATTGTAGGCTAATACTTTTACCACTTTTAGTCTAAATCGTTACTACACTACTCACTGTTTAGGACATGACCTCACATGTGAATCCTTAAAGAGATGGGTGGGGCTGGCTGAAGAGGGTGTGAACAATGCTGAATGGGTGTAGACAAAGGAGAGCTCTCCAGTAGGTACCAAAACATTCAAAGGCCATTTTCTCAAAAGTGAGTTTACAAGTTTATCAACTTTTAAAGCAGAATTACTTTCCGATTGTTCCTCAAAAATGCAATGTATGATATACCAGTTTATAGCGCTGAGTCTCTACTTTTATCCAATATAAAAAACAACATTACAAATTTTGATACATAAGACCGATTTGAGACGGTCGGTCAAATGTTATAAACATTTTTGGGGGGTAAGTCAATTGAGTCAGGGTGTTGAGACTTACCCTATCATTTACAATTGTGCCCTTAGGACACAAATTACATCGATACAGCAACAACAACATAAAAAATACTTTACCACAGGTTATTACAACAAGTTATAATAATCAATTGGATCATGAGAACGTTGCAGGGACATTTCTGTGTATCAGTTGTCACGAAATTGCCTGATGTTCCCAAAGAAACATTCTTTCACACAAAAAAACAATTACACATCACACCTTGTTACTGTTTGTATTTTGTATTTAATAGGGATCCCCATTAGCTGCTTCCATTGCAGTGGGTACTCTTCCTGGGGTCCAAAAACATTAAGGCACTTACATTACCCATAAAACAAAAGATAAAACAGTACATCATATGACATTATTACACCACTACATATCTACAATAACGAATGTATAATACCATCATACAATGTAATTTCAATGTATGTGTGTGTAGAGTGCTAGTTACCTGATGTGGAATAGAGTTCCATGTAGTCATGCTCTATGTAGTACTGTGCGCCTCCCATAGTCTGTTCTGGACTTCGGGATAGTGAAGAGACCTTTGGTGGCATGTTTTGTGGGGTATGCATGGGTGTCCGAGTTATGTGCTAGTAGTTTAAACAGACAGCTCAGTGCATTCACCTTGTCAACACTTCTTACAAAACACGTTGTGATGAAGTCAATCTCTCCTCCACTTTGAGCCATAAGAGATTGACATACATATCATTAATGTTATCTCCCTGTGTACATTTAAGTGCCAGCTGTCCTGCCCTGTTCCAAGCCAATTGTAATTTTCCTACATCCCTTTTTGTGGCACCTGACCACACGACTGAACAGTAGTCCAGGTGTGACAAAACTAGGGCCTGTTGGACCTGCCTTGTTGATAGTGTTGTTAAAAACGCAGAGCAGTGCTTTATTATGGACAGACTTCTCCCCATCTTAGCTACTACTGCATCAACATGTTTTGACCATGACATTTTACAATCCAGGGTTTCTCCAAGCAGTTTAGTCTCCTCAACTTGCTCAATTTCCACATTATTCATAACATCATTTAGTTGGGGTTTAGGATTTAGTGAATGATTTGTCCCAAATACAACGCTTTTAGATTTTGTAATAATTAGAAAACGTATTCCTTGCCACCCATTCTGAAACTAACTGCAGCTCTTTGTTAAGTGTTGCAGTCATTTCAGTCGTTGTAGTAGCTGATGCTTGTAGTGTTGAGTCACCCCCATGCATAGACGCACTGGCCTTACTCAAAGCCAGTGGTATATCGTTAGTAAAGATTGAAAAAAGTAAGGGGCCTTGAGAATTCCTGATTCTACCCGGATTATGTTAGAGAGGCATCCATTAAATAACACCCTCTCTGTTCTGTTAGACAGGCAACTCTTTTTCCACAATATAGCAGGGGGTATAAAGCCATAACACATATGTTTTTCCAGCAGCAGACTATGATCGATAATGTCAAAAGCCGCACTGAAGTCTAATAAAACAGCGCCCACAATCTTTTTATCATCAATTTCTCTCAGCCAATCATCAGTAATTTGTGTTAAGTGCTGTGCTTGTTGAAGTGTGCTGAAAGTATTTTGTTCATTTTTTTACTGTAAAATTGTTTTGCATCTTGTCCAACACAATTTCTTCCCGAAAGTTTAAAAAGGGTTGGTAACAGGTTGATTGGTCGGCTATTTGAGCCGACCAGGGGACAATTTTAGGACTCATTGTAGTCTGTATAAAAATGTGTGATGGACCTTCCTGTCTCTTTTGTTTATTTACAAAACATCTTACAAAAACGTCCCTCATATGCAACTTCATTAATTAAGGCCATAAGTTACCAAATCTGTTCTCAGGAATGGATAACACTAGAGATTATTTCAGTCTCCACAGATTTGGGAAAATATGCGTTTTGTTTTTTTGCCCCTAGTTTGTGGAACAATCTGCAGAGTTCACTGCAGTTAGATGTGCTGGTGCCACTCAGGCACTTGACATTATTGATTGAGGACCTCTATGTAGTTTAATGTGACTGCTTTTATAAAAATTGGTTATTTTGTTATTGTGTGCTGAATTATATTGTTTTATACACATGTGTATGTTGTTTTATTATTCTGTGGGGCTCATTTGTAAAATAGATTTTTAATCTCAATGTGACTTCTTAAAGGTAATAATACAATTAGAAAAGGGGGGGCTTTACTGTTCTTAGGTAGCAGAATGACTTGTGCCTCCCTCCAGGACTGAGGGCACAAACTTTGTAGTAGGCTTAATAAATTGAATATATGACAAATAGGAGTGGCAATATCGTCTGTTATTATCCTCAGTAATTTTCCATCCAAGTTACCAGGCCCCGGTGGCTTGTCATTGTTGATAGACAACAATAATGCCTTCACCTCTGTTGCCTAGCCAATCAAATCAAATCAAATCATATTGTATTGGTCACATACACATATTTAGCAGATGTTATTGCGGGCGTAGTGAAATGCTTGTGTTCCTAGCTCCAACAGTGCAGTAGTATTTAACAATTCACAACAATACACAAATCTAAAAGTAAAAGAATGGAATTAAGAAATATATAAATTTTAGGACGAGCAATGTCGGAGTGGCACTGACTAAAATACAGTAGAGTAGTATACTGTTCAAAAGTTTGGGATCACTTAGAAATGTCCTGGTTTTGGAAAGAAAATACATTTTTTGGTCCATTATATTAACATCAAATTGATCAGAAATACAGTGTAGACATTGTTAATGTTGTAAATTAGTATTGTAGCTGGAAACAGCTGATTTTTTATGGAATATCTGCATAGGCGTACAGAGGCCCATTATCAGCAACCATCACTCCTGTGTACCAATGGTGTGTTGTGTTAGCTAATCCAAGTTTATCATTTTAAAAGGGGGCGGAAGGTAGCCTAGTATTTAGAGCGTTGGACTAGTAACCGAAAGGTTGCAAGATCGAATCCCCGAGCTGACAAGGTCAAAATCTGTAATTCTGCCTCTGACCAAGGCAGTTAAACCCACTGTTCCTAGGCCATCATTGAAAATAAGAATTTGTTCTTAACTGACCTAATTAAATAAAAAATAAAACCCTTTCGCAATTATGTTAGCACAGCTGAAAACTGTTGTTCTGATTAAAAAAGCAATAAAATTGTCCTTCTTTAGACTAGTTGAGTATCTGGAGCATCAGCATTTGTGGGTTCGAAATGGCCAGAAATAAAGAACTTTCTTCTGAAACTCATCAGTCTATTCTTGTACTGAGAACTGAAGGCTATTCCATGGGAGAAATTGCCAAGAAACTGAAGATCTCGTACAATGCTGTGAACTACTCCCTTCACAGAACAGAGCAAACTGTCTCTAACTAGAATAGAAAGAGGAGTGGGAGGCCCCAGTGCTCAACTGAGCAAGAGGACAAGTACATTACAATGTCTAGTTTGAGAAACAGACGCTTCGCAAGTCCTCAACTGGCAGCTTCATTAAATAGTACCCACAATACACCAGTCTCAACGTCAACAGTGAAGAGTCGACTCTGGGATGCTGTCCTTCATAAAAATTGTGGTAAATTGTGGTAAATTCAATTGATTGGACATGATTAGGAAAGGCACACACCTGTCTATATAAGGTCCCACAGTTGACAGTGCATGTCAGAGCAAAAACCAAGCCATGAGGTTGAAGGAATTGTCCGTAGAGCTCAGAGACAGGATTGTGTCGAGGCACAGATCTGGGTTATGGTAACAAAACATTTCTGCGGAATTGAAGGTCCCCAAGAACACAGTGGCCTACATTATTCTTAAATGGTACAAGTTTGGAACCACCAAGACTCTTCCTAGAGCTGGCCGGATGGCCAAACTGAGCAATCGGGGGAGAAGGGCCTTGGTCAGGGAGGTGACCAAAAACCCGATGGTCACTCTGATGGTAGAGTGACCATCAGAGTTCCTCTGTGGGAGAACCTTCCAGAAGGACAATCGTCTCTGCAGCACTCCACCAATTAAGCCTTTATGGTAGAGTGGCCAGACAGAAGCCCCTCTTCAGTAAAAGGCACATAACAGCCCGCTTGGAGTTTGCCAAAAGGCACCTAAAGACTCTCATGCCATGAGAAACAAGATTCTTTGGTCTGATGAAACCAAGAATGAACTCTTTGGCCTGAATGCCTAGAGTCACTTCTGGAGGAAACTTGGCACCATCCCTACGGTGGTGGCAGAATCATGCTGTGGTGATGTATTTCAGGAGCAGGGACTGGGAGACTAGGCAGGATCAAGGAAAAGATGAACAGAGCAAAATACCAACATACAGAGAGATCCTTGATGCGCTCTGGACCTCAGACTGGGGGAGAAGGTTAATCTTCCAACAGGACAATGACCCTAAGCACACAGCCAAGACAATGAAGGAGTGGCTTCGGGACAAGTCTCTGAATGTCCTTACATGGCCCAGCTAGAGCCTAGACTTGAACCCGATCAAACATCTCTGTAGCTGTGCAGTTACGCTACCCATCCACCCTGACAGAGCTTGAGAGGATCTGCAGATAAACTCCCCAAATACAGGTGTGCCAAGTTTGTAGCATTATACCTAAGAAGATTCAAGGCTGTAATCGCTGCCAAAGGTGCTTCAACAATTTACTGAGTAAAGGGTCTGAATACTTATGTAATTGTGATATTTTTTTATACATTTGCAAAAAAAACTGTTTTCACTTTGTCATTGGGTATTGTGTGTAGATTGATGAGGGGAAAAAAATCATTTAATCAATTTTAGAATAAGGCTGTAATGTAACAAACGTGAAAAAGTCAAGGATTCTGAATACTTTCCAAATGTAAGCTGAAAACACTGTTAAAAGCATTGTGTGTGAGTATCCCTAACCTTGCCAACAGACGAAGAGCTGTGAATGGGTCAGTGGTTCACCACTCAAGGCCTTGACTGGTTCGGCAACAGAAACAAGGAGTAATGTCAATTATAATTTTTTGGTGGAGAACATTTCTTTGGTTCCATCAGGAGACAACTGATACACAGAAATGTTCTTGCAACGTTCCCATAAAATGTGTCTAGAACATTAATAATTATTTTCTGAGAACATTAATAACTGTGTGTGTTTGGTGGGATGTTGATGGGATATTCTCCTAACCCTCAGAAAACTGTACAGTACCAGTCAAAAGTATGACTCATTCAAGGGTTTTTCTTTATTTTTACTTGTAATGTGGACACTGGGAGTCGGGAAGCAAGTGCAAGTGGTGAGTTTAATAATAAACATGCAACACAACAGTGCAAGATACACAAGTAGCGTACAGACATGAAACACATCGTCAATACTGCCTGGGGAATGGAACTAAGGGAGTGAAAGATATGGGGGAGGTAATCAGTGAAGTGATGGAGTCCAGGTGTGCCTATTGATGAAGCACAGGTTCACGTAATGATGAAAGCCAGGACGGGTGGTTAGTAAACCGGTGACGTCGAACGCTGGAGGGGAGGAGCGGGATTTGATGTGACATTACTATTTTCTACATTGTAGAATGTAGATTCCTCGAAGTAGCCACCCTTTGCCTTGATGACAGCTTTGCACACTCTTGGTATTCTCTCAACCACGAGTTCCCACATATGCTGAGCACTTTTCCTTCACTTTGCGATCCAGCTCATCCCAAACCATCTCAATTGGGTTGAGTTCAGGTGATTGTGGTCAAATAGTCCTTACACTGCCTGGTGATGTGTTGGATTATTGTTCTGTTGAAAATCAAATGATAGTCCCACTAAACGCAAACCAGATGGGATGTTGTATTGCTGCAGAATGCTGTGGTAGCCATGCTGGTTAAGTGTGCCTTGAATTCTAAATAAATGACAGTCACTTACTCTGCGTCTCACAAAGCCACGGTGGTTGGAACCAAAAATCTCAAATTTGGACTCATCAGACCAAAGGACAGATTTCCACCTGTCTAATGTCCATTGCTAATATTTCTTGGACCAAGCAAGTCTCTTCTTCGTATTGGTGTCCTTTAGTAGTGGTTTCTTTGCAGAAATTCGACCATGAAGGCCTGATTCATGCAGTCTCCTCTGAACAGTGGATGTTGAGATTTTTGTCTGTTACTTGAACTCTGTGAAGCATTTATTTGGGCTGCAATTTCTGAGGCTGGTAACTACGATGAATTTATCTTCTGCAGCAGAGGTAACTCTGAGTCTTCCTTTCCTGTGGCGGTCCTCGTGAAAGCATGTTTCCTGCTTGGTGGTTTTTGCGACTGAACTTGAAGAAACTTTCTTGAAATGTTCTGTATTGACTTCATGTTTTAAAGTAATGGTGGACTGTCATTTCTCTTTGCTTATTTGAACTTTTCTTGACATAATATGGACTTGGTCTTTTACCAAATAGGACTATCTTCTGTATACCACACCTACCTGTTCACAACACAACTGATTGGATCAAACGCATTAAAAAGGAAAGAAATTCCCCAAATTAACTTTTAACAAGGCACACCTGTTAATTGAAATGCATTCCAGGTGACTGCCTCATAAAGCTGGTTGAGGGAATGCCAAGAGTGTGCAAAGCTGTCATTAAGGCAAAGGGTGGCTACTTTGAAAAATCTCAAATCTCAAATATATTTTGATTTGTTTAACACCTTTTTGGTTACTACATGATTCAAGGCAAAGGAGATGATTGTGGACTACTAGAAAAGGAGGACCGAGCATGGCCCCATTCTCAACGACAGGGCTGTAGTGGAGCAAGTTGAGAGCTTCAAGTTCCTTGGTGTCCACATCACCAACAAACTAACATGGTCCAAGCACACCAAGACAGTCGTAAAGATGGCACGACAAAACCTATTCCCCCTCAGGAGACTGAAAAGATTTGGCATGGGTCCTCAGATCCTCAAAAGGTTCTACAGCTGCACCATCGAGAGCATCCTGGTTGCATAACTGCCTGGTATGGCAACTGCTCAGCCTCCGACCGCAAGGCATTACAGAAGGTAGTGCATACAGCTCAGTACATCACTGGAGCCAAGCTTCCTGCCATCCAGGACCTCTATACCAGCCTGTGTCAGAGAAAGGCCTTAAAAATTGTCAAAGACTCCAGCCACCCTAGTCATAGACTGTTCTCTCTGCTACGGCAAGCGGTACCAGAGCGACAAGTCTAGGTCTAATCGGCTTCTAAAGAGCTTCTACCCCGAAACCATAAGACTCCTGAACATCTAATCAAATGGCTACCCAGACTATTTGCATCGCCCCCCCACCCCCCTCCCCTCTTTTACACCGCTGCTACTCTCTGTTATTATCTATGCATAGTCACTTTAATAACTCTACCTACATGTACACATTTACTTGTTCCTTTTATTTCTTATTCTTATTTTTTAAACTGCATTGTTGGTTAGGGGTTTGTAAGTAAGTAAGGTCTACCTGTTGTATTCGGCGTGTGACTAATTATTTTTTATTTAAAATGTATTTTATTTGATTCCATATGTGTTATTTCATAGTTTTGATGTCTTCACTATTAATCTACAATGTATAAAATAGTAAAAAATAAAGAAAAATCCTGGAATGAGTAAGTGTGTCCAAACTTTTTAGCTGTCTGTTCTTGCAACGTCCCATAAAACGTGTCTAGAACATTAGTATTGCATATTCTGAGAACATTGTAACCACGTTCTAGATAAGTTCAGCTTGACATTAAGGGAATGTTCTAATTTTAACATCACAACATAATAAAAATGTTTGCAGGTTTTTCTTCCCCTAACTAAAGCAAAGCTGGATACTCAAACATTAGGGGAACATTACGTCTAACATTACAAAACGTTCTCTCATCCTAGAATTGTTAGCTGTTCAGCTCCAATAAACACCGGTGCATAACGCCACGGTGAAGACGTGTCACTAAAAACAGCACGGATACCCAGTTTTCCTGTGACATTCAAGGTCTGAGTGGGTGGTGGTCTCAGGTTTCTGCTTGGCCGCGTCTGCGTGGCCCGTGTGTAAAAAGGTGCTGAAGAGGAAGTGGTGGATCTTAATATAACTTTTATGATACGTAGATGTAGATGGACGATGGTGGTTTGGCTGTGGCAGTGAAGAATAGATATACCAGGATATACTAGGAAGGCCAACCCGTCCCACACTGACACGTCTAAATGGGAGAGAAAAAGGAATGAATGAGGGGACAGAGACAGGGGATAGAAAAGGGAGAGAAAGAGATGAGAGGGGACAGAGACATACATAAAATTGGATGATGATGGGGGTAGCATGACAGACAGATATTGAAGGGGACAGTCAGGGCAGGGGACAGCTGAAGTCCCCCATACAGGATAAAGGGGTTAAGCCCCCCCCACCCCTGTGACCCACCACCCCAAACACCCTTGATCTCTGATTCTTTCATCTCCAGCCCCCCTCCCCCACTCCCTGAAACAGACGCACCACAAAGGAGAACACACACACACACACACACACACACACACACACACACAGAAGAAAACAGAAGGATAATAATCCAATAATCCACCCAAAATCCTCAATGGATATTCACTGGAACACACACCAAAAAACATCAAACACTGAGCATATTTTCCACTTATTTCCTAGCGAGTGTGTGAATATTAGCAGTAATACCCTGATGCTTAATGCTAAAGTTAGCCTCAAAGTTGGGTACAAAAGATAGAAGTTGTTTGATCATCGCTCTTTATGTTAGCACCCCTGCACTAATTTCAGTTTATAGGGCTCTGGCTGCAGCTTAGTGAAGCTCCCGGACGCTCCAGAGGGCATTGGCAACTCCAGACAGCCTTGAGCATCCCAGAATAGACCTATCTCACAGCAATAGTGACCAGTGTGAATGGGTTCGAAACCTGGGGCTGCGAACCAATGGGATCGAAACCTGGGGCTGAGTCCCGAATGACACCCTATTCCCAATGCACTATTTTTGACCAGAGTGGCTTATTTGGGACATTACCTGGGTCCAGTGCCCTACGCGCCACATGACTGTGTTAGCTCTCTAAGAGGGATAGGCATGCGCTCAGATGCTAAAGTGAGTCTTTAGGTATCATGCAAGATTACTAAAAGTGTAGGTTACTGTGATATGGCTATAGGTTAATCTGCCTCACCTAAAGAGCAAACTTTTAGGAAACTGCTATAGAACACCAAGTGCTAACAGTCAGTATCTGGATAACGTGTGAAATGCTTGATAATGTAGGTGATATCAACAGGGAGGTATATTTTCTGGGTGATTTAAATATTGACTGGCTTTCATCAAGCTGCCCACTCAAGTGCCTGCAACCTGGTTCAGGTTATCAGTCAACCTACCAGGGTAGTTACAAAAAGAACAGGAATGAAATCATCAATATGTATTGATCACATCTTTACTAATTCTGCAGAAATTTGCTTTAAATCAGTATCCAAACCCATCGGATGTAATTATGACAATATAATATTCATATCTAAGAAAACCAAAGTTCCAAAGGCTGGGCCTAATATAGTGTATAAGAGGTCAAGCAATAAGTTTTGTCATGATTCCTATGTTGATGTAAAGAATATTGGTTGGTCTGTGGTGTGTAATGAGGAGCAACCAGACTCTGCTTATTCCAGTTACTAATAAGCATGCGCCCGTTAATAAAATGACTGTAAAACATGTTAAATCCCAGTGGATTGATGAGGAATTGAAAAATTGTACGGTTGAGAGGGATGGGGCAAAAGGAATTGTCACGCCCTGACCTTATCAGGGCGTGATCTTTGTTTTGTGACATGGGTGGTTTGTTTAGTTTTTGTATTGTCTAGGGTTTTTTGTATGTCTAGGGATTTTTCTAGTCTAGGTGTTTACATGTCTATGGTTGCCTAGATAGGTTCTCAATCAGAGGCAGCTATTTATCGTTGTCTCTGATTGGGAACCATATTTAGGTAGCCATATACCTTGGTTATTTTGTGGGTTGTTATTCTATGTTATTCTATGTTTAGTTACCTGTTACACTAGCCATATTGCGTCACGGTTCGTTTTGTTGTTTTGTTAGTTTTGTTCAGTGTTTGTTCTTCTATTAAATAAGTATGTTCGCTTACAACGCTGCGCCTTGGTCTCCCATTTATGACGACCGTGACAGAACAACCCACCAAAATAGGACCAAGCAGCGTGCTAAAAAGGAGTGGACATCTTGGACCTGGGAGGAGGTAATGGCAGGGGACAAGACCCTGCCATGGAAGCAGATGGAGATAGCACAGGAGGAACGGCGTCGATATGAGGGTACACGGCTGGCACGGAAGCCCGAGAGGCAGCCCCAAGATTGTTTTGGGGTGGGGCACACGAGGAGATTGCATGAGTCAGGTCGGAGACCTGAGCCAACTCCTCGTGCTTACTGTGGAGAGCGTGTTATGCGGTGCAGCGCAAGGTGTCTCCAGTGCTCTACTCTAGCCCGGTGCGCTCTATTCCAGTTCCTCGCATTGGCCGGGCTGGAATGGGCATCCAGCCAGGAAGGAGGGTGCCGCCTCAGCACTCCTGGTCTCCAGTGTACCTCATTGGACCAGGATATCCTGCGCCAGCT
Organism: Oncorhynchus mykiss; assembly: GCF_057628025.1. NCBI lineage: Eukaryota > Metazoa > Chordata > Actinopteri > Salmoniformes > Salmonidae > Oncorhynchus > Oncorhynchus mykiss. Next base: position 62,979,751 of record NC_143033.1, on the reverse strand, counting down.
TTGCGTACTGTGTCTCCGGTGAGTCTACACAGCCCAGTACGTCCTGTGCCAGCGCCCTGCATTTTCAGGGCGAAAATAAACATCCAGCCACGACGGGTTGAGTCAGCTCTACACTCCAGACCTCCAGTACGCCTCCAGGGTCCAGTACGCCCTGTTCCTCCTCCCCGCACTCACCCTGAGGTGTGTGTCAGCAGCCCAGTACCACCAGTGCCGGCACCACGCACCAGAATTCCAGTGCGCCTCCAGGGTCCAGTACGCCCTGTTCCTTCTCCCCGCATTCACCTTGAGGTGCTACAGTGCCCAGTCCAGAGTATCCGGCAACAGTACCCAGTCCGGAGCGTCCGGCGACAGTACCCAGTCCAGAGCGTCCGGCGACAGTACCCAGTCCAGAGCGTCCGGCGACAGTGCCCAGTCCAGAGTATCCGGCAACAGTACCCAGTCCGGAGCGTCCGGCGACAGTGCCCAGTCCAGAGCGTCCGGCGACAGTGCCCAGTCCAGAGCGTCCGGCGACAGTGCCCAGTCCAGAGCGTCCGGCAACAGTACCCAGTCCGGAGCGTCCGGCGACAGTGCCCAGTCCAGAGCGTCTGGCAACAGTGCCCAGTCCAGAGCGTCCGGCGACAGTGCCCAGTCCAGAGTATCCGGCAACAGTACCCAGTCCAGAGCGTCTGGCGACAGTACCCAGTCCAGAGCGTGTGGCGACAGTACCCAGTCCAGAGCGTCCGGCGACAGTGCCCAGTCCAGAGTGTCCGGCGACAGTGCCCAGTCCAGAGCGTCCGGCGACAGTGCCCAGTCCAGAGCGTCCGGCGACAGTACCCAGTCCAGAGCGTCCGGCGACAGTGCCCAGTCCAGAGCGTCCGGCGACAGTACCCAGTCCAGAGCGTCCGGCAACAGTACCCAGTCCAGAGCGTCCGGCGACAGTGCCCAGTCCAGAGCGTCCGGCGACAGTACCCAGTCAGAGCGTCCGGCGACAGTGCCCAGTCCAGAGCGTCCGGTGACAGTACCCAGTCCAGAGTGTCCGGCGATGGTGCCCAGTCCAGAGCGTCTGGTGACAGTACCCAGTCCAGAGTGTCCGGCGATGGTGCCCAGTCCAGAGCGTCCGGCGACGGTGCCCAGTTCATAACGTCCAACGACAGTTCACAGACTGGAACCTCCAATGACGGGCCACAGTCCGGAACCTCCAACGATGGGCCAGATGGCTCGTTCATCACAAAACCCACTGATATTGCCAATTACTTTAATTATTTATTAATTGGCAAGATTAGCAACTTTAGGCATGACATGCCATCAACCAACGTTGACACTACACATCAAAGTATAGTTAATTAAAAAAGACAAGCATTGTAATTTTGAATTCCATAAAGTGAGTGTGGAAGAGGTCAAAAAATGATTGTTGTCTATCAATAGTGACATGCCACCGGGGTCTGACAACTTGGATGGAAAATTACTGAGAATTAGAGCGAACAATATTGCCACTTCTTTTTGCCATATATTCAATCTAAGCCTACTAGAACATGTGTGCCCTCAGGCCTGGAGGGAAGCTAAAGTCATTCCGCTACCAAAGAATAGTAAAGCCCCCTTTACTGGCTCAAATAGCCTACCAATCAGCCTATTACCAACCTTTAGTAAACTTTTGGAAAAAATAGTGTTTGACCAATGCTATTTTTCTGTAAACAAATTGACAACAGACTTTCAGCACACTTATAAGGAAGGACGTTCAACTATCACGACACTTACACAAATGACTGATGATTGGCTGAGAGAAATTGATTATAAAACGATTGTGGGATCTGTTTTGTTAGACTTCAGTGCGGCTTTGAACATTATTGATCCTAGTCTGCTGATGGAAAAGCTTACAGTATGTGTTATGACTTTACACCACCTGCTATAATTGTGGATAAGGAGTTGCCTTTCTAACAAAACACAGATGGTGCTCTTTAATGGAAACCTCTCCAACAGAATACAGGTAGAATCAGGAATTCTCCGGCCATTGTATTGGGCAGTTCAATGGTGAGAAATGTCACAGTCCCTGGATCAAAAATGTTGTGCTGTCCAGGAGCACAAGTACAGGACATCAACAAGCTGCTCCCAAACATTTTAAACCAGCAAAAGGAAATCGAGTCTATCATAGTTCATGTGGGATTCAATGACATTATGAAGGGCAGCTCAGAACAGCTGAAAACCGATTGGGCCTTTACTTGACACCAACAAACGGCCAATAAAATGTGGACCTGTGCCCTCCCGAAATCGTGGCCTTGAATGTTCCAGCAGACATTTAGCCCTCCATAACTGGCTACGGGACGATTGCTGCTCTGTGGTTGTAACATTCATTGCCAATTTTGATACCTTCTGGAAACAACGCTTGTTTTATAAGGAGGATGGGATCCAACCAAATAATTTGTGTTCCTGGATCCTTCCACGGCATTATAAGGCTGCATTGAGAAAATTCCATATCAATGACACAAGCCCAGCTCAGTTAAACCCTACCATTGTGTCACTTAGTTGTCATACTGAATCAGAAAATGTATATTTTCCCAGTGGCGCGTTGGAAGACACAATGTAAGTAACCTTATTTACAGTGCATTCGGAAACTATTCAGACCCTTTGACCTTTTCCACATTTTGTTACATTACAGCCGTATTCTAAAACGGATAAAACTCATAATAATCCTTATCAATCGACACACAATACCTAATAAAGACACCTCCCTGACCAAGGCCCTCTACCCTGTTTTCTCAGTTTGGCCGGACAGCCAGCTCTAGGAAGAGTCTTGGTGGTTCCAAACTTTTTCTATTAAGAATGATGGAGGCAGCTGTGTTCTTGGAGACCTTCAATGTTGCAGAATTTTTTTGGTACCCTTACACAGATCTGTGCCTTGACACAATCCTGTCTCGGAGCTCTACGGACAATTCCTTTGACCTCATGGCTTGATTTTTGCTTTGACATGCACTGTCAACTGTGGGACCTTATATAGACAGGTATGTGCCTTGCCAAATCATGTCCAATCCATTTCATTTAGCACAGGTGACTCCAGTCAAGTTGTAGAAGCATCTCAAGGATGATCAATCGAAACAGGATGCACCTGAAGCTTAATTTCGAGTCTCATATCAAATGGTCTGAATACTTAGTGGCAAGAAAAAGTATGTGAATCCATATGAATTACCTGGAGTTCTGCATAAATTGGTCATACAATTTGATTTGATCTTCATCTAAGTCACAACAATACACAAACAAAGTCTGCTTAAACTAATAACACACAAACAATTATAGGTTTTCATGTCTTTATTGAACACACCATGTAAACATTCACAATGCAGGGTGGTGTAAGGGATTTCGTCCTCTTCTTCCGAAGAGGAGAGGCGAAAAGGATCAGAGGACCAATATGCGGAGTGGTAAGTGTCCATGGTTCTTTTAATACGTAAAGGTACACCTGAACAACTGACTACAAAAACATACTAAACAAAACAAGAAAAGTGAAAACCTAAACAGTCCTATCTGGTGCAAACACAGAGACAGGAACAATCACCCACAAACACACAGTGAAACCCAGGCTACCTAAGTATGATTCTTAATCAGAGACAACTAATGACACCTGCCTCTGATTGAGAACCATACTAGGCCGAAACATAGAAATACCCAAATCATAGAAAAACAAACATAGACTGCCCACCCAACTCACGCCCTGACCATACTAAATAAATACAAAACAAAGGAAATAAAGGTCAGAACGTGACAGGTGGGAAAAGTATGTGAACCCTTGGATTTAATAACTGGTTGACCCTCCTTTGGCAGCAATAACCTCAACCAAACTTTTTCTGTAGTTTAGTATCAGACCTGCACAACGGTCAGGAGGAATCTTGGACCATTCCTCTTTACAAAACTGTTTCAGTTCAGCAATATTCTTAGGATGTCTGGTGTAAACCGCTCTCGAGGTCGTGACACAGCATCTCAATCAGTTTGAGGTCAGGACTCTGACTGGTCCACTCCAGAGGCATATTTTCTTCAGTTGAAGCCATTCTGTTGTTGATTTACTTCTGTGTTTTGGGTCTTTGTCCTGTTGCATCGCCAACTTCTGTTGAGCTTCAATTGGCGGACAGATGCAAAATGTTTTGATAAACATGGGAATACATTTTTTTGTCGATAGCAAGTTGTCCAGGCCCTGAGGCAGCAAAGTAGCACCAAACCATGATGTTCCCTCTACCATATTTTACAGTTGGGATGTGGTTTTGATGATTGTGTGCTGTGCATTTTTTCTCCACACATAGTGTTGTGTGTTCCTTCCAAACAACTCAACTGTAGTTTAATCTGTCCACAGAATATTTTTCCAGGTGCACTTTTGCAAACTTCAGACGTGCAGCAATGTTTTTAGTGGACAGCAGTGAATTCTTCCCTTGAACACCATTCTTGTTTTAGTGTTTTACATATTGTAGACTCGTCAACAGGACGGCTACTACCAAGGAGAGTAGCAACAGTGCTGATCTTTCTCCATTTATTGACAATTTTTCTTACTGTGGACTGATAAACATCAAGGCTTTTAGAGATTATTTTGTAACCCTTTCCAGCTTTATGTAAGTCAACAATTCTTAATCTTAGGTCTTCTGAGATCTCTTTTGTTTGAGGCATGGTTCACATCAGGCAATGCTTCATGTGCGTGCCAAACACATTTTGTGAGTGTTTTTTATATTGCAGGGCAGCTCTAATCAACATCTCCAATCTCGTCTCATTGATTGGACTCCAGTTTAGCTGAGTCCTGACTCTGATTAGCTTTTGGAGAAGTCATTAGCCTTGGGGTTCACATACTTTTTCCAACCTACACTATGAATGTTTAAATTATTAATTCAATATAGACAAGAAGAATTCAACAATTTGTGTGTTTTAGTTTAAGCACACTGTGTTTGTCTATTGTTGTGACTTAGAGGAAGATCAGATAAATTTTTTTGACCAATTTATACAGAAATTCAGGTAATTCCAAAGGGTCCACATACTTTTTCTTGTAACTGTATGTAAACTGTATGTATTTCTGTTTTTTATTCGTAATAAATTAGCAAAACATTATAACCTGTTTTTGCTTTGTCATTATGGGGTATTGTGTGTAGATTGATGTTTTTATTTTTTATTGAATAGATTTTCGAATAAGGCTGTAATGTAACGAATTGTGGAAAAGTTAAGGGGTCTGAATACTTCCTGAATGCACTGTATGGCACATAGTAATTGGAAGAGGGTGTTCAGCAGAGATAGATGGGATGGGCTGAATGAAGCTGAGGTTTGGGATGTGTAGTTGCTGGCTGGGGGATTGTATGACGGTCAAAGATAAAAGTAAAAAAAGTAAAAAGTAAAAGTAAGTTTGAATGACACTGAGGGGCGACGTTGTTACATCTGATACCTGTTTGCCTGAGGCTGATGCCGCGCAGGTGTTTCAACGCGTGTACACATGCATATACACACACTTGCATTCAAATGCACACACACACATACACACATGTAAATGATGCCATACATGCACTCAAATGTATTCAGTTAGCCTTGCTGTTATGATTGTTGTTGTCCATGTCCTTTATTTTTGTATTGTTGTTTCCTTTTGTTTTTCTCTTTTTTCTATTTTGTTCATTTTGTTGGTTATTGGTGCAGTGGTGGATGGTGGCTTGAGGGGTGGGGGGGGGGAAGGTCTCGGATGGTTGAGGGGCAGCTCTCGGGGGAACTGTGTGGGGGCAGGGGGCTGATCTTGGAATGCTGGTGGTCTGGCGTTTGGGAGATTGTGCCGGTGGCTGATAGGTCGCTAGTTCAGGTCCCTGTTTTTGACCTTGTGGGAAATCCGTCAACATGCCCTTGAGCAGGGCGTTGACCCTGGTTGCTTCTGTGGGTCGCTCTGGATGGGAGTCTGTTAGATGACTGAATGTAATGTAAATGTTGAGCGGCTTCACTGCAAGTAGATTGTATGTTTTAATATTCAATAAAAAAAAAAAAGGAAAAACAAATTTAAAAAACAATTTTATTTGTGACAAATCATTGACTAAACACTTAACCCCAACTGAATCTTATAATAAAGAATGTGGAAATTGAGCAAGTTGAGGTTACAACTGCTTGGAGTAACCTTGGATTGTAAACTGTCATGTTCAAAACATGTTTATACAGCAGTAGCGAAGATGGGGAGAAGTCTGTTCATATTAAAGTGTTACTCTGCCTTTTTGACAACACTATCAACAAGGCAGGTCCTACAGACCCTAGTTTTGTCGCACCTGGACTGCTGTTCAGTCGTGTGGAAAGGTTCCACAAAGAGGGACCTCTGAAAATTAGAATTGGCTCAGAACAGGGCAGCACAGCAGGCCATTAAATGTACACAGAGAGCTAACATTAATACTATGCATGTAAGTCTGAATGCACTGAGGTGTCTGTTTAAACTACTAGCACACAGCTCGAACACACATGCATACCCAACAAGACATGCCACCAAAGGTCTCTTCACAATCCCCAAGTCAAGTACAGACTATGGGAGGTGCACAGTACTACATAGAGCCATGGCTACATGGAACTGTATTCCACATCAGGTTAATGATGCAAGCAGTAGAATCAAAACCTTATATGTAACAGCAGGAAACAGCAGAGGGAGCAGCCCCCTATCTACATTGACGGGACAGTAGTGGAGAGTTTTAAGTTCCTCGGAGTACACATCACGGACAAACTGAAATGGGCCACCCACACAGACAGCGTGGTGAAGAAGGCGCCGCATCGCCTCTTCAACCTCAGGAGGCTGAAGAAATTCGGCTTGTTACCAAAAACACTCACAAACTTCTACAGATGCACAATCGAGAGCATCCTGTCGGGCTGTATCACCGCCTGGTACAGCAGCTGCTCCGCCCATAACTGTAAGGCTCTCCAGAGGGTAGTGAGGTCTGCACAACGCATCACCGGGCGCAACTACCTGCCCTCCAGGACACCTACACCACCCGATGTCACAGGAAGGCCAAAAAGATCATCAAGGACAACAACCCCCCCGAGACACTGCCTGTTCTCCCCGCTATCATCCAGAAGGCGAAGTCAGTACAGGATCATTCAAAGCGGGGACCGAGAGACTGAAAAACAGCTTCTATCTCAAGGCCATAAGACTGTTAAACAGCCATCACTAACATTGAGTGGCTGCTGCCAACATACTGACTCAACTCTAGCCACTTTAATAATGGAAAAATGTATGTAATAAATGTATCACTAGCCACTTTAAACAATGCCACTTTATATAATGTTTACAAACCCTACATTACTCATCTCATATGTATATATTCTGTACGCTATACCATCTACTGCATCTAACCATCTTGATGTGATTAAATGTATCACTAGCCACTTTAAACAATGCCACTTTATATAATGTTTACAAACCCTACATTACTCATCTCATATGTATATATTCTGTACTCTTATACCATCTACTGCATCTTGCCTATGCCGTTCGGCCATCACTCATTCATATATTTTTATGTACATATTCTTATTAATTCCTTTACACTTGTGTGTATAAGGTAGTTGTTGTGAAATTGTTAGGTTAGATTACTTGTTAGATATTACCGCATGGTCGAAACTAGAAGCACAAGCATTTCGCTACACTCGCATTAACATCTGCTAACCATGTGTATGTGACAAATACAATTTGATTTGATTTGAGACACACACAGGCACAGACACACATACACATGATAAGACACGCATTCTACACTCGTACACATGGATGTTGTATTGTAAATATGTGATTGTGGAGTAGTGGCCTGAGGGAACACATTAAATGTATTGTTATGAAATGTAATGTTATGTGATATTTTAAATTGTTTATAACTGCCTTAATGTTGCTTGACCCCAGGAAGAGTAGCAGCTAATGGGGATCCTTAATAAATACAAATACAAAAATACAAATAGCCATGATTTACATTTTGTTGAAAGATTTCAATATGATTTTTAAATTTCAGCCTTGCGTTGTCTACTTTCAGAATCCTCTTTTTTTGATTGGGGACCTTCTTACTGATGAATGTAATTGTTTTTCTTGTGCTGTATTTTAGTTTGTTTTACGTTGTATCTGATTTTTATTTAATTTTGTCTGATGAATTGTGTGTGCAGGACTCCCTTGTGAAAGAGACCCTGGTCTCAATGGTGACTCCCTGTTTGAATAAAGAATGAGAAGAATAGGGTGCCATTTAGGACGCATCCACGGAAAGGAAGCTCCCTATGGGCACTGGTCAAAGTAGTACCATTTGGGACAGAGGACCCCTCCTGTATAGTCTAATCAAATTTCACACATGGCTTGGTACTAATGTGTGTGTCAGCCCCTGAGGAGTGTGTGAAGCTGCTGATCTGAGTGGCACCACTCACCTTTAACACCCCCGCGCTTAGTCTGCCACTCTGGCTGCTGAGGCGAGCTCGGTGATGGCCTATGGTGGGCTGCAGGGTTGTTCAGGGCCCCAGTGACGCAGTTGTGGCTGAGTCATCTTCGCGCCACACAGTCACTCACCACGTCTGTCCAGAGGGCAGAGGACAGGACCTGTCCATAATTTTTTTTTACACATTTTATTTAACCTTTATTTAACTAGGCAAGTCAGTTAAGAACAAATTATTATTTACAATGATGGCCTACCCCGCCGATGCTGGGCCAATTGTGCACCACCCAGGACTCCAATCACAGCCAGATATGATACGGATTTGAACCAGGGACTGCAGTGACGCTTCTTGCATTGAGATGCAGTGCTTTAGACCACTGCGCCACTCAGGAGTAATTTCCACAGAATGAAATAGAACTCTGAAAATCAGAATCAGAATAATCTTTATTCACTAAAGACATTTACATGTACCAGGAATTTGACAATAAACAAAATATACAGACAAATAACCAGAATAACTATATGGCTACATTTTATAGTTCTACAGGTTTTTATATTGTATCAGTATGACTTTGGTAATAGTGTTGTCAGGGCAAGAGCTAGGGATGTTCTCTTTTATGATTATTTTAAAGTGCTCCTCTCCTAATAGTACATTGATGATACTACTGTACATATAATTAACCCAAAAGGCTAAGAAAGATGCTAGATTAACCCTCATTATGAAAGGTGTAGTTTAACATAATATGACCTAATAGTGTTACTGGTGTACTGTTAAGTCTATACACCCTTGCACAGTCTCCGCTGCCTCTAAAAAGGGAGTCAATTGGGATCTAAACAACCTACTTGATCTAAACAACCGACTCCAATATTTTGGTCCAAGACAAATTATAGATTTTTTTAATGAATGAAAAACGAAACAAAGAAGTACTGATTGCAAAGGTCTTCACGCCTCTTTCTGTTGCACATTTAAATAAGCACCACACGGTATGGCTCATTATATTGTTCATGCATATTTGTGTTCTGAGGAACATCTAACTTGGTTTCAGAAGAAAATCACTTTACATTTCCTTATGAAGGGGGCTTTGTCCCCAGGCTATTGCATACACAGTACATAAGCCTTGGATATCAGCCATTCAAAGTCAGCCTTAGTGGGAGTGACCATAGAATTCTATGTGAGTGACCTAGCAAAAACATTCCCCCTGGTTGTCACTTGTTAACACACAAAGTCATAATTACGGTTAAATCCCACCCATTTACACAATTACCTTCTTAAAACATTATTTTAAACCTAACCCGAAGCTTAACCCTCACTTTAACCACATGGATAACCTTATGCCTAACTCTAAGGTTAAATTATGGAGGACCAAACCTGCCTTAATTAGAATTAAATGAAATGAACAAATAAATAAACTAAAGAACACTTAAATAGATTAATACATTAATAAATAAATGCACCTATAAATAGATAAATAAACAAATGCACACATAAATAGATAAATAAATAAATGGACGAATTATTGTACACATAAATAAATAACTATTTAAATAATTCATCACACTTTCTTTCATTTTATTAATTTAGTTATTTCTGTATTACTTCCTGATAATGAGGTCAGTGCCATGGCACGTTGATCAATTGCATTTGCCTGGGCTGCATTCAGTATGACAGAACGTGTTCAAAGTTTAAAGGCCATGTTTCACATTAGCAACCCCCAAACAATAACGTGTAGCGCATATAGCTATGTATCAATATGAAGTCACTTTTTCGGGGGAAATTGTATGCTGCTGTGCCACACGTGCACCATAAAAACACACACAAAAAACAAATGTAACATTGTCCTTGCTTGCATATAAACATATTAACAGTTTTGGAACACTGAGCCATGGACGGCCTGCACCAGGTGGCTGTGTGGAATGGGTTGCTTTTGACAATAAGGCACCGGACTATTATTGAACCTAGAAGAAGACCAAGAGAGGGGAGTAGGGAAGAAGGAGTCGATCGCGATGAGCGACAGGAATGTCCGTTTAGCCAGAAAAGCATGGTAAGCTAACGTTACTGAGTATCACGCTAGCTAGCTTGGCTACAACTGATAAAGTCGAGTTGGCAACTTGCTGCATTTTACAGCCAGTTAATTACCTAAATTACAGTTACCATAAACCATTATTATCTAGCTAGCTACGATAGCTAAATATCTGTCAGTTGTAAAGCAAGCAGGATCGTGGCATGTCAGAAGCAATGCATGCTGGCTAGCTCACGTTAACTATTTCACTTATTAAGCAATAGATTTACTTAATTAATGAGCTAGCAACTATCTAACTACAGTCAAATAAGTAGGAGCATGTTGTCATGATGGAATAAATCCTCTATGTGAAGCTAGCCACAATATCGATTAGCCACAATAGTGGAATTTGCTGTTCGCATTAGCAATTGTTAGTGAGGTAAGACGTGGGGCCAAAATATAATTATATTAGCCAGCTATGAATTCACTTGTATGCCATGTAACTACTTTATTGAGGAAAAGTGTACTTACTATGCTTGTATTTGTATTTATTATGGATCCCCATTTTGCTACTCTTCCTGGGGTCCAGCAAAGTGAAGGCAGTTATAATTTAAAAAAAATCATTACAATATATTTACAACAGATTTCACCACATATTAATTGTGTGCTCTCAGGCCCCTAATCTACAACACAAAATCCATGTGTATGTGTGTATAGTGCATATGCTATTTTGTGTTTGCATGCATGTGTCATAGGTCCCTGTGACCAAGAAAGCGAAGGTAACCTGCCTAAATGACTACAGACCCGTAGCACTCACGTTGGTCGCCATGAAGTGTTTTGAAAGGCTGGTTATGGCTCACCATCATCCCAGAAACCCTAGACGCACTCCAATTCGCATACCGCCCCAACAGATCCTCAGATGACTCAATCACACTCCACACTGCCCTTTCCAACCTGGAAAAAAGGAACACGTATGTGAGAATTGTGTTCATTGACTACAGCTCAGCGTTCAACACCATAATGCCCACGAAGCTCATCACTAAGCTAAGGAACCTGGGACTTAACACCTCCCTCTGCAACTGGATCCTGGACTTCCTGAAGGGTCGCCCCCAGGTGGTAAGGGTAGGCAACACATCTGCCACGCTGATCCTCAACACTGGGGCCCCTCAGGGGTGTGCTCAGTCCCCTCCTGTACTCCCTGTTCACCCACAACTCCAAAAGCATCATTAAGTTTGCTGACAACACAATAGTGGTAGGTCTGATCACCGACAACGATGAGACAGGCTATAGGGAGGAGGTCAGAGACCTGGCAGTGTGGTGCCAGGACAACAACCTCTCCCTCAATGTGTGCAAGACAAAGGAGCTAATTGTGTACTACAGGAAAAGGAGGGCCGAACATGCCTCCATTCACATCGAAAGGGCTGTAGTGGAGCGAGACGAGAGTTTCAAGTTCCTTGGTGTCCACATCACCAACAAAGTATCATGTTCTAAACATACCAAGACAGTTGTGAAGAGGGCACAACACCTTTTCCCCCACCGGCAGCGACGGATTTAGGTATGGGCAACATGGGCAGCTGCCCAGGGCGGCATCTTGCCGGAGGCGGCACGGGGTGCCCGCACAATTTTTTTTTGAATGGTGACATTTGCGCGTTAGGGTTTCTATCGCTCATTTGCACATCACGTCAATGATATCATGTCACTGTGTGGGACTGTGGGTCAATTAACCTTGTCGGAGTGGGCGCCCTGATTCTAGTTTGTGAGCTAGGCAGGCTACTGCCAGGGAAGCTCTCCCACTCAGAAGTACGAGATGGGGAGGGCGGTGGGGGTTGGTTGACCTCAGGTCTCCCCACTGGAAGCCCGAGGTAGGGGGAGCGGAGGAATCTATCAAACAATTAGTAAAATCAGTCACACTAAGAAATGCTGCCAAATAAACCACAATTAATTCATAATACTGTGAATATATAGTTTCACAGACATATTGTTGCATTTCTGTTCTGGTTTGTGCGAAATCGTTAAGAATAATATAAAACCGGTCTGCACACCACTAAGGTGAACTGGTTTAGTCTTGACTCTTGGTTGACAGTGTTGGGGGATGGGTAATGTATTGATGCTCGGGTGCCAAATCAAAACAAATGGATAAGAAAAGGTCTAAGCCATCAGGTGCCCAGTTTAGCAAAAAGAGGAAAGAAGAAGAGGAGAAACGCGCAAAAAATAAAGGTATGCAGCTATGTCATCTCTTTATGTGTATAATATTATGCATGTAATGAAATTGGCTAGTATAACACTTATGTTTGTTAGCCTATGTTGCCTGGTATGCTATTACACATAGGGCGACAATATTCAGTTTTCTGTCCAACTAGCTTACATAACATTGGATATAATTTCACACAGTTTCACCATGATAATGTGTGTAGCCTACAGCAAAATGACGACAACTTAGAGTAGCTGCTGAGTAGCTGCTGTGAAAGCAGCAGCTACTCTTCCTGGGGTCCAGCAAAATTTATACAATTTTAAAAACATTACAATACATTCACAGATTTCCCAACACACTGTGTGCCCTCAGGCCCATACTCCACCACTACCACATATCTACAGTACTAAATCCATCTGCATGTATAGTGCATATGTTATTGTGTGTGTATGCATGTGTCTGTGCCAATGTTTGTGTTGCTTCACAGTCCCCGCTGTTCCATAACGTGTCCGAAAAGTCCGAAAAGTTTTTTTTTCAATCTAATTTTACTGCTTGCGTCAGTTATTTGATGTGGAATAGGGTTCCATGTAATCATGGCTCTATGTAGTACTGTGTGCCTCCCATAGTCTGTTCTGGACTTGGAGACTGTGAAGAGACCTCTTGTGGCATGTCTTGTGGGGTATGCATGGGTGTCCGAGCTGTGTGCCAGTAGTTTAGACAGACAGCTCGGTGCATTGAAATACAGTATATGAGTCTGACACCCTAAATACATTTGTTGCACAATTAAATATACATGTTATTGTGCACAATTTATCAAACTTTCAGAGTAGGAACCAAATGAACCATGCAATCTCTTTGGCTAATTCTAGGCATAAGACACCCCAAAAGACTCAATATATCACAAAATATATAAAATATCAGCATAATATTTTAAGTTATCCGACAGCATTTGAAATTCCCCTTACTGAGCTCAGGACCTAGTCAATACAACCACAGAAAACGTTAATGATGTCACCTCAATTTGAAAATTGATTTAAATAACTGATTTCAGCATTAAAAGACTCCAAAAAATGGCCAATAATTTCAGGTCCAGGTACCATCGTTGTGTGCGAAAGATTCAGCAGACTGCTGGCATTACACATCTGGCTAAAAGACTACTGTAGCTCTGCTGGAGTCACATTTATTGATAACTTTGACACCTTCTGGAAACAGAAGATACTCCCCTGCCTCAGCCAATCTGTAATGTCCCCGCGTCTCAGCCGGCGACAGGTTCCCACGCATCAGCAGGGGTGACCGATCCGCTCCGGATCCTTGGGAACGTTCCTTGGGTTGGCATCTTGCGGCTGGAGCCGAACACGCCGGGGAGGGGGTACCGTCAGGTATGCTCTCTCTCCGGCGCTCTAGGTCGCCATGCTCCTGCGTCTTAGCCAGATTGACAGGTTTCCCGCGGCTCTGCAGAGGTGTCCTGTCCGCTCCTGATCCCTGGGATCGTCATTTTGGTCAGCGTCCTGGGGCCGCGCGTCGGGGAGGGGGTACTGTCATGTGTGCTCCTTCTCCGGCCTCTAGGTCATCAGGCTGCTCATTATGGCGCACACCTGTCACCATCATTACGCGCACCTGCGACTCTCAAAGCACATCGTTACAAACGACCTGACCTGGACAATTGGATAATCTGCCCCATCCAGGGAACAGGCCACAATGGACACGAGGACCCTCTTGAATCACATTCGAGTTATGGTTCTCACCCTAAACGAGTAGAAGAGTCACCTGACCTCCTCACAGAACGTGATCTACCTCAGGGTGTCCATAGACTTGGCTCTCATGAGTGCACGTCTCCCTCAGGTGAGAGTGGCAAAATCTTAACCTACCTCAACCGATTTCGGCTCGGACGAGCAGATGGTGTTAGAGTGCCAACAGTTAGTTGGCTTACTGACGGTGACTTCACTGTTGGTTCCGCTGGGCATTCTCAATCAGGCCACTCCCACGGCCAGCACCCAAAACAACACCTTCAACTGTTGGTGATTAGTGCATGTTTGAGGACCCCATCAAAGTGGCTATCCCGCTCCTTCCCGCTAAAGGGGGTGAGCCTGATCACAGACACCGATTAATCTGGTATTGTGATACCATATTGGAGTGATCCAATATAGTGCTACATAATGAAGGTTACGTATGTAACCACGGTTATGTGAGCTATTGGATCACTCCAATCCTCTTTGTCAGTGATCTACAGTGCCTCGAAAAGAACACGAGGTGGAAGTAGTGCGGCAGCAGCTCTTTAAGGGGGTCAGCCGCAGCACTACCCAGTACACGGGACAAATTTGAAATTCTTACTCGGAATGCATCCTGCCGTGCAGAAGGATACCATATTGGAGTGATCCAATAGCTCACATAGCCATGGTTACGTACATAACCTCCGTTTTCAGCAGTGGCCAGCACAGCACTTGTATGTGAAGCTATTCACAATAAAGATCAGCCACAATAGTGGAATTTGCAGTCCACCTTTAAAATAAAAGTCCCTGATTGAAACGGATACAAATAGTGGAATCAGTTCCAAATTTGTGCTAGATAATACTTAACAAGTTTGGAATGTTTTTATATAAATTCAACAACAGACAGTAATGAAAGAATTTGACAAAAAGGAAAAATAATTTAAAATCGCACTGTGGATGTATTAGTCTTCATAATTGAATTGGGGCAAACTTACACTGAGTATACCAAACACGAGGAACACTTTAATATTGAGTTGCACCCCCCTTTTGCACTCAGAACAGCCTCAATTCATCGGGGCATGGACTTTACCAGGTGTTGAAAGCGTTCCACAGTGATGCTGGCCCTTGTTGACTCCAATGCTTCCCACAGTTGTGTCAAGTTGGCTGAATTTCCTTTGGGTGCTGGACCATTCTTAATACACACGGTATACTGTTGACTGTGAAATAGCCCAGCAGCATTGCAGTTCTTGACACAAACCGGTGCACCGGCACCTACTACCATACCCCATTCAAAGGCACTTAAATCTTTTGTCTTTCCCATTCACCCTCTGAATGGCACACATACACAATCTATGTCTCAAGTCTTAAAAATCCTTCTTTAACCTTCCTCCTCCCCTTCATCTACACTGATTGAAGTGGATTTAACAAGTGACATCAATAAGGGACCATAGCTTTCATAGGATTCACCTGGTCAGCCCATGTTATGTTTTGTATACTCAGTGTATATTTCACTGCAGAACTTCACCTATGAATTGTGGATCAATGGAATTGTGAATCAGCCTATTCAGTGACACTTATTTCCTTTCTCATTTATTGAATTATGTCTCGATTTATTTATGTATCTATTTATAGTGATTTTCGGTGCATTTCTGTTTTTTATATAAATTTGTCACAAGTTCTAAAAACCTGTTTTCACATTGTCATTATGGGGTATTGTGTGTAGATTGCTGAGGAAATTATTTATGTAATCCATTTTAGAATAAGGCTGTAACATAGCAAAATGTGGAAGAAGTCAAGGGGTCTGAATATTTTTCAAAGGCACTGTATGTGTGCATTTATTTAATTCTAATTAAATAATTAGAATGACAGGTTTGGTTCTTCATATTAAATTAAAACCAAAAAGCACATTTTAGTTTTCATGAATTTGTACGATATAGTCAATTTTGACTTTGTGTCTGTGTTATTTAGTTATAAAAAAAAAAACAGGTCCTACCTTCCAGCTAGCTAATTAGCAGGGGACAGAGCTAGCTAGTTAATGGCTCCACCGAGAAGAAGAAAGACTACACCCTTCGAAACTGTGGTCGATGTGTGTCAGAGTTACAAACACAATATCTTTATTGCCAATACGAAAGAGGTGCACAAGACATATGGGGGAAGGTGTTGTGGGAGATGATTGGTTTGTAGATTAAGCCAATGAGCAATGTGCCGGGAGATTCTCGGCACTCTGTATTGGTTAACGAAGGCCACGTTTGATGCGTTGGTCCTTGGGACATCAATTGAAGATGAAATGTTAAATTAAGATGACTTTTTTAAATATATTTTTTTATTTAACCTTTATTTATCTAGGCAAGTCAGTTAAGAACAAATTCTTATTTACAATGATGGCCTACCCCGGACAAATATGTGCTGTCCAATGGGACTCCCAATCATGACCGGATGTGATACAGCCTGGATTCGAACCAGGGACAGTAGTGATGCCTCTTTCACTGAGATGCAGTGCCACTCGGGAGCTTTACTTTAGAGCATGTGCCATCCTTCAGCACAACATAATGGACATGTCACATTTGACATTGGCGAATAAATGTCTACTTTTTTATTTTTACCCATCTACCAATAGATGCCCTTCTTTTTGAGTCATTGAAAAACTTCCCTGGTCTTTGAGGTTGAATCTGTGTTTGAAATTCACTGCTCGACTGAGACATTACAGATAATTGTATGAGTGGGGTACAGAGATGAGGTAGTCATTCAAAAATCATGTTAAACACTATTATTGCACACAGAGTGAGTTCATGCAACTTATGTGACTTGTTACTCACATTTTTACTCCTGAACTTATTTTGTCTTACCATAAAAGGGGTTGAATATTTGTTTACATTTGTAAACATTTTGAAAAACATAATTCCACTGACCTTATCTGTGTAGGCGAGTGCCCCCCAAAAATCTCAATGTAACACATTTTAAATGCAGGCTGTAACACAACAAAATGTGTAAAAAGTCAAGAGGAGTGAAAACCTTCTCAAGGCACTGTAGATCTATTTGTTAGAAAGAATATTATATTTCCCTTGATGAAGTAATGTTGAATGTAAAACATGGCTCAACTTACCCCACTCTCCCCGAATTAATGAAATTGATTGGTGACTGTTTTAATTGATGAAGCGAGACACAGAGACAAAGACATCCATCCAGTTTGACTGTGCCCACCCCCTTCACAAGTTCAACGCACTACCCTCCGGCATCCCACTGTAAGAAAAGAAAAGAAAAGGGGGTTTGATAACCACCCTGGAGGTGATGACTGAGAACTCAACCAGCGGGACTAATGCAACACATTTTATAGTAAAGTCCATCACAGATGAGAGAATTTATACAAAGGTACATTGTGCTCTCATGCAACAGACATCAAGATTACATAGCAACAAGTTTCTGTCTCTTGGTCATTTACTGCTTGTTTATACAGAAGTACTAATGTAACATAGACAGCAGGTCATTCCCTCAAACGATTAAGTTCAGCATTCATCTGCCATATGGGAGAGGAAAAGGAGATTTGATGTCCCTGGCACAGACAAACAGGTACACAGACACCAAGCCATCGTAAATCTACTGTCAGTGTTAAAATCTCAGCGGCTCCTCTCAATTCACAGACACAGTTCTAAGAACACTATTATGTTGCCTATTAGATATGACAGTGGGAATGTACTAATATAGGGATACATTCTAATATAAAAGTAATGTGATTAACATAATGTTGTAATTCTACGACACTGGACAGAATTTTTTAAATTTATTTATCCGTTATTTTACCAGGTAAGTTGACTGAGAACACGTTCTCATTTGCAGCAACGAGCTGGGGAATAGTTACAGGGGAGAGGAGGGGGGATGAATGAGCCAATTGTAAATATAAGTGCAACATAAACACAATTCATGCTTTTACTGAGTTACAGTTCATATAAGGAAATCAGTCCATTTAAATACATTCATTAGGCCCTAATTTATAGATTTCACATGACTGGGAATATAGATATGGATCTGTTGGTCACATATACTTTAAAAAAAGTAGGGGTGTGGATAAGAAAACCAGTCAGTATCTGGTGATACCACCATTTGCAGCATGCAGCTCGACATCTTCGCACAGAGTTGATCAGGCTGTTGATTGTGGCCTGTGGAATGTTGTCCCACTCCTCTTCAATGGGCCAGCAGCATACCACCCTGCATCCCACTGCTGGCTTGCCACTGAAGCTAATTAGGGTTGTTCCTGGTTGGTCCCTGGATGGGAGAGGAGTAGGAGGAACTTTTTAGGAAGAAGTCTTTAAGAGGAAGTCTTAAGGAGGAACTCTTTCCTCTGGTCTAAAATAAAATATCTCAATGCCCCAGGGCAATGATTGGGGAACATCGCCTTGTGTAAGGGTGCCGTCTTTAGGATGGGATGTTAAACTGGTGTCCTGAAGATCCCATGGCACTTATCATAAGAGTAGGGGTGTTAACTGCAGTGTCTTGGCTAAATTCCCAATCTGGCCCTCATACCATCATGGCCACCTAATCATCCCCAGCTTCCAATTGGCTCATTCATCCCCCTTCCTCTCCCCTGTAACTATTCCCCAAGTCGTTGCTGTAAATGAGAATGTGTTTTCAGTCAACTTACCTGGTAAAATAAAGGTAAAATAAATAAATACAGTTCAATGGGTGTGCGATGTTGCTGGATATTGCCGGGAACTGGAACACGCTGTCGATCCAGAGCATTCCAAACATGCTCAATGGGTGACATGTCTGTTGACTATGCAGGACCATGGAGGAACTAGGACATTTTCAGCTTCCAGGAACTGTGTACAGATCCTTGTGACAAGGGGCCATGTATTATCATGCTGAAACATGAGGTGATGGCAGCAGATGAATGGCACAACAGTGGGCCTCAGGATCTCGTCAGGGTATCTCTGTGCATTCAAATTGCCATCGATAAAATGCAATTGTGTTCGTTGTCAGTAGCTTATGCCTGCCCATACCATAACCCCACCCCCACCATGGGGCACTCTGTTCACAACACTAACATCAGCAAACCGCTCACCAACAAGACACTATCTGCCCGGTACAGTTGAAACCGGGATTCATCAATGCAGAGCACAGTGTACCAGTGGCCATCGAAGGTTTGCCCACTTAAGCTATTAATTCAGCTCATGAAACATGGGACCAACACTTTACATGTTGCTTTTATATTTTTGTTCAGTATAGTTACTCCAAAATACTAACATAAATGACAGAATGAAAATAAGGAAGATAGTACAGAATAAAAATATTCCAAAACATGCTTCCTGATTGCAATAAGGCACTAAAGTAAAACTGAAAAAAATGTTGCAAAGAAATTAACTTTATGTCCTGAATACAAAGCATTATGTTTGGGCCAAATCTAACAAAACACAACACTGAGTACCACTCGTTCATATTTTCAAGCATGGTGGTGGCTGCATCATGTTATGTGTATGCTTGTCATTGGCAAGGACTGTCAGTGCCAGTACATATGCCTCCTACCTTCACAAATGACTCATCATACAAAATAAATTTGCAAGACTAGCCCCCTCCAATTACCTGGCTCCATCTGAAACATTGTTTAAGAAACTCAATATCTTGTCTATTTACGACATGTACACCAATTACGCACATTCATCTACAAATACTCATACCTCCCAGACAACTTACCGAAATCCGTTAATGGATTCTTCCAGGTTAATTCTGCGATAACATTCACCCTCCCAACTGCCACATCTCACAGTCAATTCTCTATCAGATATAGAGGTACCTGGAATTCTTATCTTCACATCGCCAAAACATCATCCCTCAATAACGTCAAGCTAAGACTGGGGGTCAGCCTGATGACCCAAACTACTCAGTAATCTTCTCCACACTCACATGCACGCACACACATTTAAACAATAAAAATGATTACTGATCAATTAATTTATACGTTTATAATTCATCAGATTTTTGTGGTGTGGTTTTCATATAAGCCCTTTTTTAATCTGTATTTGTCACGTTGTATAGGAGACAGCCGCAGGAATACAATTTTAAAATAGCACTCCCCCGGCCGGACCTGACTGTACTCAAGCCCTAGGTAGAAAATCCGCTCACTCCCCCGGCCGGACCTGACTGCAACACATCAGGAACCTGCCTACTTCCTGATTGACCCTCTCCACCTGCCCATTTGCTTGATGATGGTACCCGAAGGTGAGACTGACCGTGACCCCCAGGCGTTCCATGAACGCCTTCCATTTGCGAGGTGAACTGAGGGCCACAGTCTGACACAATATCCTCCGGGATCCCATAGTGCCGGGAAGACGTGCGTTAAAAGATTCTCCGCAGTTTGTATGGCCGACGGAAGCCCAGGCAGAGGAAGGAAGGGACAAGCTTTGGAAAACCGGTCCACAACGACGAGAACAGTGGTGTTCCCCTGGCTGGGGGGAAGGTCAGTGACAAAGTCCATCGAGAGGTGAGACCAGGGTCGTTGTGGAACTGGCAGGGGAAGAAGCTTTCCATAAGGGAGGTGTCTGGGTGTCTTAAACTGGGCACAGATGGATCAAAACAACCTAAAACAACAGGGTGCGTGGAGGTGTCTATAATCAAGAAGGTAATCTGTTCTAAATGAGTGTCATGGGTCAGCAGAGAAATGGGAACAGTGATGTGATGTACGAGCCCTGTCCCTATTGGACAATCATCTAGGGCACGAATCGGAACGGATGACTGTAGGGGAACAAAAGGAATGCGTAATGCAGCTCCAGAATCAATCAGAGCTAACGGGAGTGAGGGGCTAGGATAATCAGAGAATTTATTGGGAAAACACACTGGTTGAGTTGACAGAAAAGGAGAGGAGATCTTGCATCCTCCCAGGGTGGGAGCAGGGGAGAACCGAATGACATTTATGTTATAGAGAAGGTATAAAAGATCGGTGAAGAATCCAGCTACGAACTGGTCCGTTTGGTACCATTTTGTGAAACTCGTGGGAGACAATACGGCCACATTACCATAACGCTGTTCATATAATAGCCTCAGTTATGAGGCTTGCATCTAATTGCTATACAGGATGAATGACGAAAGACAAAACTATTTGTGAAATTATGGGATGCTATGTAATGATGTAATTTGAGAGAAATGTATTTCTGTGCAAAGTTTCACTTAAGTCTCTGGCACGCCCCCATGAACACAGTTAGGACCTGGCGTCATGAGACAGCCTATTTCTGCTCTTCCGAATAAAACCTTGAGAATTTCTCAACAGACCATGTTTCTCTCAATTACGAAAGGACAAAGGTTGCAGACCAGCTTACCTTGATAACGAGAGGACCAAGGTTTGAGTAGATGACGGAATCTTTTAACCATACCACGTGGTTAAACTCTTAGACTATCGATACCGACAGAATAAGAACAAGTCTTTGATATGAATTACTAGTCTGCAGCTAGGAATTCGGTATCATTGAACGCGAAGACCGACAACCTTCGAAACAGCTATTCTATAACGACATGAATGAATGTCACTCTGAACTATCCATTCTAACCACGGCAGAGAGAGCGAGGGCGAACAGACTCTCCAACAGAAACAAACTTTTCAACAGAGATCCCGAAGACACACTGAGCGTAAATGTATATATTGATTGCAATTATTCCCAAATGAGTGAGCGTTCATGTGCAAAGGATTAGCATTTCAATTGTTAATTAATTAAGTGTGTGTTGTCTTATCTCAGTCGACCCCCACTCCCCTTTTGTACACCAAATCGGCGACGCCGGTTTATCCCACTAGGAAAACACTGTTATCATTTCCTAACATGATAATTAATTCATTAATTCGAAGTCTAAGTGATCAGATATTAAAATATTTGAAAAGTTGTATTATGAAAATTTTAACTTTGTAATCTGAATATTTTCCTTGGTGCCCCGACTTCCTAGTTAATTACAGTGCCTTGCGAAAGTATTCGGCCCCCTTGAACTTCGTGAGCTTTTGCCACATTTTAGGCTTCAAACATAAAGATATAAAACTGAAGAAGAATCAACAACAAGTGGGACACAATCATGAAGTGGAACGACATTTATTGGATATTTCAAACTTTTTTAACAAATCAAAAACTGAAAAATTGGGCGTGCAAAATTATTCAGCCCCCTTAAGTTAATACTTTGTAGCGCCACCTTTTGCTGCGATTACAGCTGTAAGTCGCTTGGGGTATGTCTCTATCAGTTTTGCACATCGAGAGACTGAATTTTTTTCCCATTCCTCCTTGCAAAACAGCTCGAGCTCAGTGAGGTTGGATGGAGAGCATTTGTGAACAGCAGTTTTCAGTTCTTTCCACAGATTCTCGATTGGATTCAGGTCTGGACTTTGACTTGGCCATTCTAACACCTGGATATGTTTATTTTTGAACCATTCCATTGTAGATTTTGCTTTATGTTTTGGATCATTGTCTTGTTGGAAGACAAATCTCCATCCCAGTCTTAGGTCTTTTGCAGACTCCATCAGGTTTTCTTCCAGAATGGTCCTGTATTGGCTCCATCCATCTTCCCATCAATTTTAACCATCTTCCCTGTCCCTGCTGAAGAAAAGCAGGCCCAAACCATGATGCTGCCACCACCATGTTTGACAGTGGGGATGGTGTGATGCTTTTACGCCAAACATAACGTTTTGCATTGTTGCCAAAAAGTTCCATTTTGGTTTCATCTGACCAGAGCACCTTCTTCCACGTTTGGTGTGTCTCCCAGGTGGCTTGGGGCAAACTTTAACCAACACTTTTTATGGATATCTTTAAGAAATGGCTTTCTTCTTGCCACTCTTCCATAAAGGCCAGATTTGTGCAATATACGACTGATTGTTGTCCTATGGACAGAGTCTCCCACCTCAGCTGTAGATCTCTGCAGTTCATCCAGAGTGATCATGGGCCTCTTGGCTGCATCTCTGATCAGTTTTCTCCTTGTATGAGCTGAAAGTTTAGAGGGACGGCCAGGTCTTGGTAGATTTGCAGTGGTCTGATACTCCTTCCATTTCAATATTATCGCTTGCACAGTGCTCCTTGGGATGTTTAAAGCTTGGGAAATCTTTTTGTATCCAAATCCGGCTTTAAACTTCTTCACAACAGTATCTCGGACCTGCCTGGTGTGTTCCATTTAACGGACCTCTGAGACTATCACAGTGCAGGTGCATTTATACGGAGACTTGATTACACACAGGTGGATTGTATTTGTCATCATTAGTCATTTAGGTCAACATTGGATCATTCAGAGATCCTCACTGAACTTCTGGAGAGAGTTTGCTGCACTGAAAGTAAAGGGGCTGAATAATTTTGCACGCCCAATTTTTCAGTTTTTGATTTGTTAAAAAAGTTTGAAATATCCAATAAATGTCGTTCCACTTCATGATTGTGTCCCACTTGTTGTTGATTCTTCACAAAAAAATACAGTTTTATATCTTTATGTTTGAAGCCTGAAATGTGGCAAAAGGTCGCAAAGTTCAAGGGGGCCGAATACTTTCGCAAGGCACTGTACATTTGCCTGATTAGTTAATCACGAAATGCTAATTACAGAGAATATTTGATAAAAACTAAAAGTCTTCAGTTAATGATAGTAAAGACACGACAACGGATAACACGCAAGCCGATACAACAGAGCACAGGTACTCACAAGACCAACGGACATGGAACAATAATCAAAAAGGACAATGGGGAACAGAGGGCACATAGTGGGGCAAAAAAAGTATTTAGTCAGCCACCAATTGTGTAAGTTCTCCCACTTAAAAAGATGAGAGGCCTGTAATTTGCATCATAGGTACACTTCAACTATGACAGACAAAATGAGAAAAAAAATCCAGAAAATCACATTGTAGGATTTTTAATGAATTTATTTGCCTCAGCTCATTGGCTAGCTCCACTCCTATTCCCCAGGCGCTCTCTTTTGATAACTTCTGTAACCATAATAGCATTGGTTTCATGCACGTTAACATTAGAAGCCTCCTCCCTAAGTTTGTTTTATTCACTGCTTTAGCACACGCTGCCAACATGGATGTCCTAGCCGTGTCTGAATCCTGGCTTAGGAAGACCACCAAAAACTCTGAAATCTCCATCCCTAACTACAACATTTTCAGACAACGGCCAAAGGGGGCGGTGTCGCAATCTACTGCAGAGATAGCCTGCAGAGCTGTGTCCTACTATCCAGGTCTGTACCCAAACAATTTTAACTTCTACTTTTAAAAATCCACCTCTCTAAAAACAAGTCTCTCACCGTTGCCGCCTGCTATAGACCACCCTCTGCCCCCTGCTGTGCTCTGGACACCATATGTGAACTGATTGCCCCCCCATCTATCTTCAGAGCTCGTGCTGCTAGGTGACCTAAACTGGGACATGTTTAACACCCCAGCCATCCTACAATCTAAGCTTGATGCCCTCAATCTCACACAAATTATCAATGAACCTACCAAGTACCACCCCAAAGCCGTAAACACGGGCACCATCATAGATATCATCCTAACCAACTTGCCCTCTAAATACACCTCTGCTGTTTTCAACCAAGATCTCAGCGATCACTGCCTGATTTCCTACATCCGTAATGGGTCAGCGGTCAAATGCCCTCCACTCACTGTCAAACGATCCCTGAAACACGTAATGACATCATTTGTGCACCAATGATATGACCGCTGTTTCGTTGATTGACTGTATTTTAACCCAATGACCACTGATCGTCTTGAAATCTAGCTGGGTAGATAGCCAATGAGCTGAGGTAAACGGGAATATGTAATGTTTATGTGTTGGAAGACCAATCCATGTAGTAAACTCCGGCGTAAAGAGGGTCATTCGCCATTGAAGTTTCATACCGGAAGGAGCAATGCATGTTACGCATAGCGTTGTTTTGGTAAAGCGCATCTTCAGCTGTTTATATATCAATTAGTATGGTGACTAAGTCAGGGAAAGCTAAATCTAAGTCTAGATATACAGATGTACACACAATTTTAGAAGAAATTGATCGGGAAAATTAGAATACAATTAGAATACAATTTTGGTATTTTGCATCCTGTTTTAATTATTATTTTTTCTTCTTCAAGTGTTCAGGGAGGTTCAGGGAGGTTTAGGTCAAATATATTTTGCTGAAGGGGAGGGCCATCCATTTTCATTTCAGTAGCCCAATTTTCTCCATGTCAAATTCACTAACTAGCTAACCAACAACTCTAATGACGTATTTGAAAGACAACAAGTGCTCATTGTGCACATTTATTTATGTTTATTTGTTATTAACAAACATGAGTAGTCACATGCAAAAAAAAAGCCAACAAGCTCTCGCAGTCTCAAGTTAGAAGTAGACGTTCATCCATGTTTCTCAAAAGTCAAATTTCGAAGAGTTTAAGTCATTAACTAGTAAGTTCAATCACAAAGGCTGGTCTGAGTGCATCTCTTCAGTTTCATTCAGTAGTACAACACAAATCATATTGCATTTTATCATGGGCACAGTAGGATTATAGATCTGGGATGTTTAAATTATCTTACCCCCAGAGTGAGAGTACATCCATTCCAGAAGATCTCCTTGCTGCAAGTGGCATTGATCATGCTCTGCTTCTCATGGGATGAGCAGGATGTTCCGCAAGCAACACCTCATTTCTAAAATGTGGGGAAAAGGGGACATAAAGTCAACATTTCAATGCATCTACAAATTGATATCAAGTGATAAAATCTCAAATGTTCAATAAAAATGTAATGGAAAAACTGCACTTGTCCTTGTGAAAATGACAGTTTATTAAAAATTCTACAGCTGTAATGTCATCAATCAAATCAAATTTTATTTATATAGCACATTTCTGAAAACAAATGCATTTCAAGCTGTTCAAAGTCATGCTTTGAAAGGCATATGTCACTTAACATCTTTCCTCTTGGCAGATCTCTACAGGTGACCAGGGGATTCTCTCTACCACATGTGAATGTCCCCATAGAGCTTATAAGTGTAGCCAGGCGGCACAATTGGCTATTTTTGCAGTTCACAATATCGGCTGTGAGGATGTGGAATGCAAGTGGAGGGAGCCAGCCGTGCCCAACCAGCTGGAGTCAGTGGAGGATCTGTACCTGGCTTAAGACAACAACCCTCTGTCCCGAGAGCCCACAGAGAAGGATCTTCAGAGTCTAAGGAACCCTCTCCGGGGCAGGTTCAGTGGAGTGCATAGATAATAAACAGAGAATAGCCGTTCAGGAGTCGTATGGCTTGCTGGTAGAAGCTGTTGAGAAGCATTTTGTATCTAGACTTGGCACTCCGGTACCGCTTGCCATGAGGTAGCAGAGAGATCAGTCAATGACTATAAATATAGACTGTGGCTGGAGTCTTTAGGGCTTTCCTCTGACACTGCCTGGTATAGAGGTCCTGGATGGCAGGAAACTTGGCCCCAGTGATGTACTGGGCCGTACGTATGTAGTGCCTTGCGGTCAGAGGCCGAGCAGTTGCCATACCAGGCAGTGATGCAACCAGTGCTCTTGATGGTGCAGCTGTTTAACCTTTTGAGGATCTGAGGAACACAAATCTTTTCAGTCTCTTGAGGGGGAATAGGGTTTGTCGTGCCCTCGGACCATGTCAGTTTGTTGGTGATGTGGACACCAAGGAACTTGAAGCTCTCAACCTACTCCACTACAGCCCTGTCAATGGGGGCATGCTCGGTCCTCCTTTTCCTGTAGTCCACATTCATGTCCTTTGTCTTGATCACATTGAGGGAGAGGTTGTTGTCCTGGCACCACACGGCCAGGTCTCTGACCTCCTCCCTATAGGCTGTCATATTGTTGTCGTGATCAGGCCTACCACTTGTGTCATCAGCAAACTTGGTGTTGGGAGTCGTGCCTGGCCATGCAGTCATGAGTGAACAGGAAGTACAGAAGGGGACTTAGCATGCACCCCTGAGGGGCCCCCATGTTGAGGATCAGCGTGGCAGATGTGTTTTTACATAAACTTACCACCTGGGGGCATCAAGAAGTCCAGGGACCTTTCCATTGAAGAGGCAGTGATGTCAAAGGATTTCTATATCCAGGAGGAGAGAGGGTCTTACAGCCTTCGTGAAGACCATCCTTACCAGCACCAGGTCCAAGGGCAGCGCCACATCACTGGAAGGGACAATTGCTTCTTCTTTGTGTGGACCACCAAAGCCTCCATTACCATCCCCATCCAGTGTGACAACCTCTGGCAGACTCATATTACTGGACTGGAGGAGTTTTTTAAGGACCACATTCTTCCAAAGTTGGCACCGCAACAGTGAACATCTGTAAATATCTTGTAAATACTTTTTGCACATATTAGTTTTTCTTACCTTGAAGTTTTATTCCAATGTTTTTTGGGGGGGCACTGGATCAGCGTCTTCTTCGCACCACCTGTCAGTAGCTGTTTTCTGGGAAGCAAATGGTCCAAAAATATTACACATAGTTCACACACACACTTGGCTCCCATAATAGGTTATATTACATTCAAGTTTTCCGCAAAGCAGCCAACTAAAGTAAGGTAGTTAACATAAGTTCAATCACAAGGGCTGGTCTGAGTGCATCTCCTCACAGTTTCATTCAGTAGTACAACACAATTCACATTGCATTTTTATCATGGGCACAGTGGGAATTTATATCTGTGAAGTTTAAATTATTTCTTACCCCCTTTGTTTTGTGGAGCTTCAGTTTCTGCTAAATGCAGGATGGGAGAGACATCACTTCTCCTTGCTGAGGGTGGCATTGATCATACTTCTCGTGGGGTGAGCCTTATGTTCCGCATGTCACGTCTCATGTATAAAACATGTGGAAAAGGGGACAGGCAAAACTGAGACATCTACAAATTCAATGTTTTACACAATATTGTATCATATTTGATGAGTTACTGAATTGTTCGTCCACAGGCTTGATGTGCTGTAGTCTCCACAACCACATCACACTGGCACAGGATGTCCATGCACAGGATGGTCTGAGGGAGGCACTCCTGTTGGAATGGAAAACAAAGAGACATTTGGTCAATAGTGGGTATTTTTCAATGCTGTATCAACTTTATCTGTACAGACAATGCATTGTTTATCCTAACACAACCCCACCTTCGACAATGTGACAACTCGTCCCTTAACACCAAACCCTCATGCCTCGTTGTTCTCGTTTCCCAACCAACAGCTACTTCTCTGATGAGTGTGCCTTGGAGGTTAACAAGTGCACAGCAAGTCTGCACCAGCACATTACTATAACGCAGACAAGGTGGGATGAATTTCAGGATTTTTACATCTTATAGTCAAGCATTTGCCCTATCAACATGGATCCCATTTCTCGCTATGTCTTTTGTGAGATGCATCTCACGCTCTATGAACCTTTGTGGTTCAGGAATGGAGGAATGTTCACAGTAATTCCTGCATGCGTCAAGCTCTGGATCAAGAAGCCTTTGTCTGGGCCTCCTGGGTGGCGCAGTGCTAGCTGTGCCACCAGAGATTCTGGGTTCGAGCCCAGGCTCTGTCGCAGCCGGCCGCGACCGGGAGGTCCATGGGGCGACGCACAGTTGGCCAAGCGTCGTCCGGGTTTGGCCGGCAGGGATATCTTCGTCTCATTGCGCACTAGCGACTCCTGTGGCGGGCCGGGCTCAGTGCACGCAGACCAGGTCGCCAGGTGTACAGTGTTTCCTCTGACACTTTGGTGCGGCTGGCTTCCGGGTTGGATGTGCGTTGTGTCAAGAAGCAGTGCGGCTTGGTTGGGTTGGGTTTCGGAGGACTTTTGGCTCTCGACCTCTCCCGAATCCGTGCGGGAGTTGCACCGATGAGACAAGACTGTAACTACTACCAGTTGGAATACCACGAAATTGGGGAGAAAAAAGGGGTTAAAAAAAAAGAAGCCTTTGTCTGACAAAAATCATGTCTCCAGACATGAAGACATGAAAATCTTCTCAATTGTGCGTCGCCCCATGGACATCCCATTCGCAGCCAGCTGCGACAGAGCCTGGACAATTGCTTTGTCCGATACAGATCACATTGAAAGCACCACGGTCCGCCAATCTGAAAGACCAAAAAAAAAAATGACTAGCTAGGTTGATTACTAAAATGCTAACGTCTATATATTCCCATAACCCACAGACTACTAAAATAGTCTGGGCTTAGGTCTATCTGCACATCTAAAATGCATTAGGTACAACACCCAGGAGTAGCTAGAAGGTCATTGAATGGTACACAGATTAGGTTTGCTTCTGCAGATCCATCTGACTTGGAGTAGCAACTTCCATGGCAGTACAGTCAATGACCATCCTGCAGTTTCTGCTGGACCCATGAAAAGACACAAGCACGTTTGGTTCCCAACTTGGAAGTCTTCATAATGCTAATGAAAAAAAGCTTGTGGATCACGTGAATGAAAGTGATGGTAACATTGCGGACAGTGATTGCACCACAACAGAATAGTTGAGCCAGGTGCAAGTTGGTGTAGTTGTGATGCAACTTCATAAGAGCCATAAACACTTGATCCTCAAATGACAACATCTTCACCCTACACTTGGCAAAGTAGACAACGCAGTCCTTTTAACATTCCAAGTATTCAACAACGATGTTGAACATGTCTTTGTCTGGAAGTCCTGTTTTTTTCCTAAGTACTTTATCAGACAGCCACGATGCTGAATACCCGTTGCAGGTATACAGCTGATTCTCCTGTAGAACCTTCAACTGCACTGTTTCCTTAATAAGATGCACCTCAGTGAGAACATTCCGCAACGGTGTAGACAGCAGCCTCCTACATTCTTCAGTGGCCGAGGCGCCTGGAACTTCGTCTGCCATGTTGAATGTGTCTGGATCTACCTCTTCTGCCATTGTGGAAGTATATGACTCTTCCTCTTCTGCGATGATGGATGAGCAACATTTTCTGGCAAATACAGGGCCATTTCTCTTTCCCAACGGAAAATGTCAGCTGCAGACCCGAGTGTTGTCACTGGGTTTCCGGTCCGCCAATCTGAAAGACCAAAAAAAAAGTTACTAGCTAGGTTGATTACTAAAATGCTAACGTCTATATATTCCCATAACCCACAGACTTTACTATAGTATCGGTAAAATAGTCTGGGCTTAGGTCTATCTGCGCATCTAAAATCCTACTATGTTACCTTGTCTGAGAGAGTTATTAAAATGTCACGCCAGGGTAAGCCTACATGAAACACAGACCTTATATGAAGTAGTTCTAAAATCCTAGACACAGAAATGTGGCAACAAAAAAAATGTAATCATTTATTGGTTTTACAGCTAGGGTTTATGGGTATTATGACTCATACTGTGGTACTCATGGTGCTTTCAAGACAACTGGAAATTCTGAAAAATATGAGGTCAAATCATGATGTCAGTGATCTTTAGGTCAGAAGCTCAGAGCTCTAGAAAGAGGCCTGAGTTGGATGACCGTTCAAAATTATTTTTGCCAGTGGGTGGTCGTTGCTGTCCCAGTTCCCAGTTGTCTTCAACACACTGAAGTCAGAAGTCAAAGATTTCCAGGGTTCCCAGTTGTGTTGTGCCTGGCATCAATTGAGATCGAGCATGTATTGCATATTTCCGTTAGGGAACGCCTACTCTGTGAATTGCATGTATGCAATAACTCAATTCACCCTTTAAATCCTAATCAACTAAAAAAATATAACTTTGGCAAAGGGTTAAGTCCACAAACATAGTCCACTCTGTAACATATTTTAGTTTGGGAACATAAAACTATTGAGGTCAAATGTTTTATTGATGAGAAAATGTGCAGAATGTCAGCCAAAATCCATCTCTAAACATCCGAATCGTCTGAATGTGTGACTATAAAACCAACTTTACCTTGGTAATTCGTCACTCGTTCATCCCGCAATGATTGTGTTTTCAGGCACCGGTAGCTTGTGGGTGCTTTTATGCCCTGCAGTCAATTATGAGTGCAGGTTTACTTACTAAATATATCATTATTACTATTCACCTACTGCACTGTATGATAGCTAGCAAATTAATTAGCTAATGCCTAGCTGGAACTTCTGAAGGAAAATGATAACCAAACAAAAGTGTTTACTTTTTGCATTAGTACCACAATGTATAACTTATTTGCATTCGCTTATACTTATACTTGTATGTTGACTTCTCCATTGATGTTGTTTTTAAGTTTTCCCGGAATTTAAAAAAATTGTATTTAACCTTGATCTAATTAGGCTAGTCAGTCAAGAACAAATTCTTATTTACAATGACGGCCTACCCCGGCCAAACCCAGACGACGCTGGGCCAATTGTGCGCCGCCCTATGGGACTCCCAATCACGGCTGGGTGTGATACAGCCTGGATTTGAACCAGGGACTGTAGTGACGCCACTTGTACAATCGTCGCGAATTGAATTATGGGGAGTTTCAGGCCCCGGAGTGAACATAATTGTACACTCGCAAAGCCGACAAAAAACGAGGGCTGAGGGGCTTACGTTGCAAACGTCCCTTGGCTAATCATTTGGACCACCCACCAAAAATGGCGAGGAGGATTCCCCTAAGGGTAAGTGGCGAGGGTGTGTCTTTTAAGTGTTTTGACCGTATGTTGACTTTGAAACGCAGCCTGAAGTCCTTCTTTATCAAGAACTGCCGTGGCGCTCTTCCATCCACCACCCTCCTCAGCCTCTGGAGCTAACGCTCTCTGCCAGTCCTCAGACCCTCCTATCCGCAAGTTTCTACGAGAGCTTTGCTCCGAGTGGAAACGCTAACCGGATGCTTCAGATTTATACATCCGCTAAAACGTCATTGTTCTCTCTTCCGCGAGTCCGTTCGTTGTTTTGATCAGCTGACTGCAGCATTCTCACATGATTCCATCCGTCTACCGTTGTTGGAATTCTCACTGACTGCGATTTGACTGTCTTCTATGGGGCAAGTATTCGATTTATTCAAAAGAAAGATGAGCTATCTTATTCGTTTACAGCTGAGATCAGACCAACGTTTTCATGTAATACATTGATGTACGTTTACATGCATATGAATAATCCTATATTAAACTGCTTACACCGACTATGGAAATGGTCATGTAAAAACCTTACTCGGTCATGTAAAAACCTTAATCGGTGTAAGGTAAAAATTGAAATAAACGTACGCCGAAATCTTTCGAATTATTCGGACATGTAAACCGCTTAAACCGCGTTCCAGCGGTATATTTATTCTGCGCATGTGCTACCACGAGCAGCGCAAGACTCCCTCTTATGCGCGAGTGATGTGTGCTCGGAAAAACTGAAAGTATGCATCATATAAATATTAATGCAACAGTTTCAATATTTTACTGCGTTACAGTACATATAGGGAAATCAGTCAATTGAAATAAATTCATTAGGCCCTAATCCATGGATTTTACATGATTTGGGAGCCAGGCCCGGCCACTGGGGAGCCAGGCCCAGCCAATCAGAATTTGTTTTCCCCACAAAAAGGGCTTTATTACAGACAAATACTTGTTTCATCAGCTGTCTGGGTAGCTGGTCACTGATGATCCCGCAGGTGAAGAAACCGGATGTGGAGGTCCTGTGCTGGTGTGGTTAATCATGGTCTGTGGTTTTTAGTCCAGTTGGATGTAATGCCAAATTCTCTAAAACGACTTTGGAAGCAGTTTATGGTAGATAATTGAACATTCAACAGCTCTGGTTGACATTCCTGCAGTCAGCATTCCAATTGCACACTCCCTCAACTTGAGACATCTGTGGCATTGTGTTGTGTGACAAAACTGCACATTTTAGAGTGGCCTTTTATTGTCCACAGCACAAGGTGTACCTGTGTAATGATCCTGCTGTTTAATCAGCTTCTTGATATGCCACACCTGTCAGGATTGTCTTGGCAAAGGAGAAATGCTTACTAACTGATGCCCCAAAGAATAGCACAACATTTGAGAGAAGTTTTTTGTGCGTATTGAACATTTCAGGGATCTTTTCCTTCAGCTCATTAAATATGGGACCGACACTTTACATGTTGCATTTATATTTTTGGTCAGTATAGTTTGCACTTTTAAGATATGACTGCCTTTGTACAGTTGGATTTCTGAATTTTGTCTTTTGTATTATAAATTCTATACATTCGTTCATACTGGATTAAGAGTACATTTTCTTTAACTTTAATTTAGTTGGTTATGCTCCAGCTTTCCCTCCACCTTGTGCCAACATCAGTTCTTTTTATTAAGTCTTGGTTCCAATAGTTTATATTTTTTTCCTAAGAGATTGTCAGTTGGAAATATTCTCAGCAAGGTTGTTATATATCTTCTCTATCATATGAACATACATTTCTGACTCAAATAAGATTCCCTTAGGTTGATCTGAGGTCCAAAAGATTTCAAATACACATTTTGTGATATGTA
The DNA here is from genome assembly GCF_057628025.1 of Oncorhynchus mykiss. Classification (NCBI taxonomy): domain Eukaryota; kingdom Metazoa; phylum Chordata; class Actinopteri; order Salmoniformes; family Salmonidae; genus Oncorhynchus; species Oncorhynchus mykiss. The sequence goes on along the minus strand of NC_143033.1, from coordinate 62,946,216 downwards.
ACTTTTAAGTTGCATGTAGTTTGAAACTATGCTCTCTGCAAGGTAAGTCCAACATTGCTTTTATTCTGTCATGGAAATACATATATTTCCTGTTATCATGTAATTTATGGTGTCTTTGCCTTCCTACACACTGTTGTTATTCATTAATAGACTAACAACACTGTATTCAAATGGTTTTAGTGTTAGCTTCTTATCAGATCTGTTCTAGGGTGAAATAAAATGCAATGACAACATGGGGGTCAAAGTCAAATGTTGCACCTTCAGCATTGTACAATGTTGTTATAGGAAGGTTCTTACATTGGTGTGTCTGTTTATGGTGGTGGGTTGGTGTACTGATTATCCCAGATGTGATATGTAACCTGAAGAATAAAGACGGAACAGTTGGCTATTCAAGGTTTTACAGGTTGGTACTGTAATAGTGTACTGTAATAGTGTAACTCTTCAAAGGCTTTCTTTGATAACTTGTCTGTACTGTTCTTTGACTGTTATTTATAGAGCGAGTCTTTCTGAAGTGACTACACTTCAGGAGAGGTGTCATAGAGGTGACATAGCGTCTTGTGGAAGATGCCTACCAATAAGTCTGTGTCGAAGGCGCCGATCACCCAGTTCGTCAACTGCAGGATACTAAGAGATCACAAGCTGCAGCGGTACACACAAATGAACAGACAAGCACGTGGATATGAACATACACACACACATGTAAAATAAATACCATTACATGTAAAACAAGCGTTGTTACGATGTGTGTTACTGTGTGTGTGACAGGGTTTGTTTAATAATGTGTGTATTGTTCCTGTCTTTCCTCCAGAGAGGATCTGTGGGTGCGGGAAGGGCGGATCCTAGACCCAGAGAAGTTGTTCTTTGATGAGGAAGGCTACGCAGATCAACGTGTTGACTGTGAAGGCCTCATCATCGCTCCTGGGTTCATTGACGTTCAGATCAATGGTTAGTCTTTTCTTTGGGGGGGGGGGGGTCAATTCACTCCAGGGACTGTCCCCAATTCAATTGCAGGTATGGACTTTATTGGAGGAGTGTTCCTTGCGAAAACTAACACAGCCTGCGAGCTGTTTCTCTCACCAGAACAAGGAAGCCATTGGATACAGGATTTTCCAAACTCAATCAATGATCCATTGTTTTACACCCACAGGAGGATATGGCATTGACTTCTCGCAAGCAACCAGTAATGTCAGAGGAGGTGTGGCCCTAGTAGCCAAGAAAATCTTGGAGCATGGTGTCACCTCTTTTTTACCCACCCTAGTCACCTCCCCTCCAAACATCTACCACAAGGTAGGCACCACCTCTACACCTGTCCTCTCAACATGTCCCGTTTCTCACCATTGTCTCACATACACTTTATGACCAAAAGTATGTGGACACCTGCTCGTCGAACATATCATTCCAAAATCATTGGCGTATGGAGTTGGTCCCCCCTTTGCTGATATAACAGCCTCCACTATTCTGGGAAGGCTTTCCAATAGATGTTGGAACATGGCTGCAGGGACTTGCTTCCATTCAGTCACAAGAGCATTAGTGAGGCGGGGCACTGATGTTGGGCGATTAGGCCTGGCTTGCAGTTGGCATTCCAATTCATCCCAAAGGTGTTCGATGGGGTTGAGGTCAGGGCTCTGTGCAGGCCAGTCAAGTTCTTCCACACCGATCTCAACAAACCATTTCTGTATGGCCCTTGCGTTATGCACGGTGGCATTGTCATGCTGAAACAGGAAAGAGTTGACCAGGGCAGCTCTAGCAGGGCAGAAATTTGACGAACTGACTTGTTGGAAAGATAGCATCCTATGACGGTGCCATGTTGAAAGTCACTGAGCTCTTTAGTAAGGCCATTCTACTGCTAATGTTTGTCTATAGAGATTGCATGGCTGTGTGCTTGATTTTATACGCCTGTCAGCAACCGATGTGGCTGAAGTAGCCTAATCCACTAATATGAAGGGGTGTCCACATACTTTTGTATATATAGTGTATGTCATTAGTGACTCCCATTCAAATGTGTTTCAAATAGTGTTGGTTTTCTTTCAAATACTTGAGCTGTGGTGGATTGATCTTGTCTGGCGCAATGTGAATTGTTAGATACTACTACACTGTTGGAGCTAGGAACACAAGCATTTCGCTACACCCACAATAACATCTGCTTAATATGTGTATGTGACCAATAAAATGTGATTTGATTTGGATCCAAATAGTTTCAAATATGCAAACCACACCCACCTGGCCTGGCACTCCAGGCAGGCTCGATCAAATTCTTATGTATTGCTTATGAATGCAATATTTATGCATGTGTTATGAAATCCTGATGCACGTACCTTTCAAGTAAAATACCTGTTTTCTAGGTCTTGTCTGAGGTTAAAGTTCACAGTGGAGGAGTGGAGGGAGCTGGAGTTCTGGGTAAAGAAGCAGTCAGGAAGGATGTAGACACATCTTCATATGTCCGATTGGTCCTTATATCTAGACATGATATCCAATACTGTATTCCATATAACTGTATGGTGATAGAGGAAATGTTATAAAACAGTGTGATATGCTGAAATATGTTGTCTCTTTTACCCCATTACACATTCTGTCAATATTTCATATTTCTGCCCTTTTTTGTCCATTTCGCCGTCTCTACCCCCACCCCCTCGCTCTCTCTCAAGGCTGTCATCTAGAAGGTCCATTCATCAGTTTAGAGAAGAAGGGAGCCCACCCGGAGCAGTACCTGCGCTCCTTCCAGTCGGGCGGCATGTTGGACCTGATTGAGACCTACGGGACCCTTGATAACGTTGCCATGGTGACGTTGGCCCCCGAGCTACCCAACAGTGAGAAGGTGGTTAGAGAGCTGGCTCAGAGGGGAATCACTGTTTCTCTAGGTAGGTGAATTAAACTGGGAATAGGATATGTAGGCCTATGACGTCTGCTTATGCATGATTTAATTGTGAAGCATCTATGTAGGCCTTATGCATGTTTTATGAATCATCACTGTGCATCACTGTGTCTCTAGGTAGGTGTAGTATTCTGGGAATGGGAATAAAATCTAATTTATATGTATGACTTAGATACTCCTCTTTGTGTGCATGCTGGGAATGACATAGCCTTTATACTGTATGTATTACATCTGCTCCTAAATGTTTTATTAAGCATATATATAGGCCTTATAAAGGGTTTATGAAGACTTATTTTAAACAACAGAAAACCAGGCTGTTTATTCAATCCAATAGACATCTCCTGTCTGTAAGCAGGAGGTTGCCACACTGTGTAGGATGATGTGATACCACTAAGTGTACCTGTCGACCGATTCCACGTGTAGGACACTCTGTAGCCAACCTGTCCCAAGCTGAGGAGGCTGTGCAGAACGGAGCTTCATTCATCACACATCTCTTCAATGCTATGCTGCCTGTGAGTAATATAACACAGCATCATATTGTATTATGTTTTCCATTTAGCACAGTGAAGTCGGAAATTTACATGCACCTTAGCCAAATACATTTAAACTCAGTTGTTTTTACAATCCCTGACATTTAATCCTAGTAAAAATTCCCTGTCTTAGGTCAGTTAGGATCACCACTTCATTTGAAGAATGTGAAATGTCAGAATAATAGTAGAGTGAATGATTAATTTCACACTTTTTCAGTTCTGCCCACAAATTGTCTATAGGTTTGAGGTCATGGCTTTTTGATGGCCACTCCAATACTTTGACTTTGTTGTCCTTAAGCCATTTTGCCACAACTTTGGAAGTATGCTTGGGGTCATGTGTCCATTTGGAAGACTCATTTGCGACCAAGCTTTAACTTCCTGACTGATGTCTTGAGATGTTGCTTCAATATAGCCACATAATTTTCCATCCTCATGATGCCATCTATTTTGTGAAGTGCACCAGTCCCTCCTGCAGTAAAGCACCCCCACAACATGATGCTGCCACCCCGTGCTTCATGGTTGGGATGGTGTTCTTTGGCTTGCAAGCCTCCCCTTTTCCTCCAAACATAACGATGGTCATTATGACCAAACAGTTCTATTTTTGTTTCATCAGACCAGAGAACATTTCTGCAAAATGTACGATCTTTGTCCCCATGTGCAGTTGCAAACCGTAGTCTGGCTTTTTTTATGGCGGTTTTGGAGCAGTGGCTTCTTCCTTGCTGAGTGGCCTTTCAGGTTATGTCGATATGGGGCTCATTTTACTGTGGATATAGATACTTTTGTACCTGTTTCCTCCAGCATCTTCACAAGGTCCTTCGCTGTTGTTCTGGGATTGATTTGCACTTTTCGCACCAAAGTACGTTCATCACTTGGAGATAGAACGCGGCAGCGTGGTCCCATGGTGTTTATACTTCATACTATTGTTTGTACAGATGAACGTGGTGTTGAGGTGTTTGGAAATTGCTCCCAAGGATGAACCAGACTTGTGGAGGTCTACAATTGTTTTTCTGAGGTCTTGGCTTTGCTTTTGCTTTTCCCATGATGTCAAGCAACGAGGCACTGAGTTTGAAGGTAGGCCTCCAATTGACTCAAATGATGTGAAGCTTCTAAAGCCATGACATAATTTTCAGAAATTTTCCAAGCTGTTTAAAGGCACAGTCAACTTAGTGTATGTAAACTTCCGACCCACTGGAATTGTGATACAGTGAAATAATCTGTCTGTAAACAATTGTTGGAAAAATTACTTACGTCATGCACAAAGTAGGTGTCCTAAACGACTTGCCAAAACTATAGTTTGTTAACAAGAAATTTGTGGAGTGGTTGAAAAACGAGTTTTAATGACTCCAACCTAAGTGTATGTAAACATCCGACTTCAACTGTACATTTTTAGTATGTACTGTATGTTAGTTTTCGTATGTGAGTGTAGTACAATCCTCTGTTTCTCCTTCCAGTAACATCGCTGTCTGACGTTTTACTGGATAACCCTTATAGGAGAATCTTGCTTTTTTACCACCAAAGACACATTACACTTTCAACTTTATCTGCAACGTTATAATCCATTTGCAACTTGAACGATACATCTCCGTCCATTCTAGCAGCAGGCTAGATGGAACAGCTGGATAGGGGAAACGGCTGGAGACGTACAAAATGTAATATAACGTTGCTTATAACATTTGGAATGACACAATTTCATGTGTACAACATCTGAAGACCTGCATCACTACACTGATAGTGTTTCTGTTTCTCAAACCATACAGTAATAATAGGAGAGAAGAGTAAATGTGGTTAATGAGTAACCTGTCCACCTCTGGGTGTGGTCAGCCAAATCACAGACATACGGTCTACACTATACTGTTGGACACATGCTTCAGATGCCTTGCCAAGTCTATTCAACTACAGTTTCACAATTGTACTGTAATAATGTAATGGAAGATGATGGCCGTTTCTCTCTGTTGCCATGGTGACCGTGATGGGTTAGTTTCACCATCGAGACCCGGGCATTGTGGGTCTCCTCACCAGCGACCAGGTTCCCCAGGACCGGACGGTCTTCTACGGAATGATTGCTGATGGCATCCACACCAACTCTGCCGCCCTGCGTATCGCCCACCGAGCACACCCTACAGGTCTGTGTAAGAACTACACGCACAGCTTCTGTGTGTGTGTGTGCTCTGATGTGTCTCTCTGTGTGTGTGGGGTTGTGTTGGAGTGTTTATTGGAGTCTTCTGTTGTAATGCTGTGAGTTTCAGTCTTGAAACCAGAAGTTGTTCAAGCAATGTCAGGTATAATATGCATACTAATTTCAAGAAATCTATGGCAATGCTTGTGTTGGCTTAATGTGTTTGTCCTACAGGTCTAGTGTTGGTGACTGATGCCATCACAGCGATGGGTCTACCTCCGGGCCGCCACACCTTGGGTCAGCAAGTCATTGAGATCCAGGGGCTCCATGCTTATGTAGCAGGTCAGAATCTCTTTTGTAAGGTGTAAACAACTTTTTCCCGAAGCTGTCTCTAAAACGGTCTTTACTCATAGGCACCAAGACGCTCAGTGGCAGTATAGCCACAATGGACATGTGTGTCAGGCACTTCAAACAGGCTTCAGGTGAGTGTGTGTGTTAGTAAAAGGGCTGTCTTACAAAAGTTATTCAGTCCTTCTAAATATGTGGTTACTTACTACATGTGTGCACACGTGTGTGTGTGTGTGTGTGCATGCAGGGCCGGACTACCACGTTTGGGTCCCTAGGTCATCGACCTCCAGGGGGGCCCCCATCCCCTTTTAGGAAAATGGCTAACTTACTGCATTTTAACACACAACATTTTTTGTTGCACTTTTATAATGCTATTGTAGCAGTTTTAAGCTAATGTCCTGCTGTTCTAAACATTTTACCTTGATGCTGAGAGAATTTTGCCATGTATGCAGGGCATGTGCTCCAGGGCCCCCGACCTCCAGGGCCCTTGACCTCCAGGGGGCCCCCAAAGATAAAATGAAAAACATTTGGTTGGGGGCTCCCTGAAGGTTGGGGGCCACGGAGCACGTGCCCTGCATTCCCATTCGGTAATCCGGCCCTGTGTGTGTTTGTGTTGACAGGCTGCAGTGTGGAGCAAGCCCTGGAGGCAGCGTCACTCCACCCGGCACAGCTCCTGGGCATCACCCGTTGTAAAGGCACCCTGGACTATGGGGCAGACGCAGGTGATACACACACACACACACACACACTCACCTAAAGTAAGCGATTGTAAAGGCCCCCTGGACTAGGGGCAGATGCAGGTGAGAAAGTAAACAGCAGAGGGCGGTCTTGCTCTGTCTACTCCAGGGGTGTCAAACTCAATTCCTGGAGGGCTGAATGTCTACAGGTTTTCTCTCCCCCCCCCTTGATTACGGTCATTGATTCGTCTCCTCAACTGGTTGTGTAGGTCAGGGGTTTTCAAACCTCTCTTCGGGGACCCCCAGCTATTCTATGTTTTTTAACTATTCCATAAATGTGAGAAAAAAATGTCTGGTGGTCCCGAAGAGATTTTTGAAAACAACTGGTCTAGGTCTTGTGTGTGGTGTAGGAAGAAGCACTAAATAGTAAAACATGTCCCCCTCTCTCCCCCGTTAGATCTCGTTCTGCTCGATGATGCTATCAACGTCAGAGCCACCTACATCGCAGGCCAGGAAGTGTGGAGGAAATGACATCATAATAATCAGTCCCCCACCGCTGCCCCACCCGCCCACGTGGACCAAATGGGCATGTCCCAAATGGCATCCTATTTCCTAAATGGTGCACTACTTTTGACCAGAACAGAGCATCATAAAGGGAATAGGGTGCCATTTGGGACACATCAATGCCTGGCTGCATTGTGCTGGACACTTATCTCAGACCATAGATGGCACCACTCTATAAGAAGAATTTTGGATGTAGCACAAAGAAGTACTCTATGTAGGGTGCTATTTGAGCTGCACCCTGGTAAAATGGAGCCACTTGTAAAATGCTACAGTATAGAATTCAATAGTTTTGTGCTATATTTTTATTGACATTTTGCATTAAGACACTTAACACAACATATACTGCATTGAAATTATTTTAATAATCTGTTTGATACATGGGAACATAGCACTGGGGTAACGCAGTTTCTCTGGACCCCCGCAGGGTTAGATCCCTCCCGAAAATAAAACAAAATCTTAAGTGTCAGCCAGACAGCCACTCATAAAGTATAGACTACCGATCATTGTCCATGGTGCTGAAATTGTGACATATCTATGCAGCTGCATGCATATCGAATCGATGATAGGATTTCTGTGGTGCCAGGGCATGTAAAAGCTTTGCTTTAGCTAATGGATCAATGTTTATTGCTAGGCCTATTTGGTCATCATTTTCTCATGTTTAGCCTAACATTTCACAAAGCTATACACGGTGTTGCAATGCTGACATTTTTTACTGCTGGCTGATGGCAATAATGTAATTACTTGTTAAGTAATTCAAGTTGTAAATTCAGATTGCAGAGTGTAAAATGTATTTGCGATGCAACAGCATACTAATCAGCTACCAATTGATTTTTAAAAATATATTGTAAAACTGTCCAGTATAGGCTACCGGAACCTGCATGACATGAGCTGTTCTCGATCTCTCCCAGCTTGGATAGAAAGTTGTTATGCATAAAACTAGTCTATTAAAGGGATAATCCACCCCAATAAATAAAATCATAAAACTCCTGTCAATTTGGTGAAAGCCTATGTTCTATTAGTAGGTAAAATTCAAATTTTCCATGATTTAACGTCTCTGTGGTCGGCCTGTGAAAATCAGGAAATTGTGTAGGAACGTGACATAGCTATATAATTAGATGCCTTTTTGGCTGTGAGCTCACAATTGCTTGTTAGACACTGGAATTGTTTATGCTTTATTCAAGTCTGACCATCGCTCAAGTACAAACACAGGGTTATATGCCCCACGTTCCCAAACCCTAAACAAGGTACAACGTTTAAGCATGATTTTACTTCCTTTATAGAATTAATTAAATATCTGCTGTATCTAATATAATACTATAATAGACTCTTATCACACAACTGTAACTGTTTTCTTTTCACCAATTGGTTGGTGAAAATCCCTGATCCCTGATTTTGCTACTCTGCTCCGCTATGCTCTGGGCCTAAGAGTGACTAAAAGTGATGCAATAGTCCACTCAAAAACTTGTCTCACATTTTGTATTCTCTAGATCAGGTATTCACAAACTAGAGTACGCGCAATGGTGTCGGGGGGCACGCCAAATAAAAATGAGTTTCTTCATATTTTCAAACAGTACATTTATATTTTCCTCTCACTTTTGAGTGAGTTTTTTTTTCTCGCCCGAGTAGCCTCGTTTCACTGCCAAAAATAAATTAAACCATCTAGTGTTCAGCAGAATAACAACACAATATCGATTACAGGTAGCCTAGTCAAATAATTAACATCCAATCACATTAACTGTTACTCTCTCGCGGGAAACTTTCACTCTTGCACAGACATTTAGAAACGATACATGACAATTTGAAAAATAAGCCACAGAAGTTTTTTGAGCGAGAATAAAGGCATGTGTAAAAGCAAAAGATACCATTAATAAGAAGGGGCTAGAAGCATGTTATATGGTGAGCTACCGAGTCGCTAGGACAAGCAGGCCCCATACTATTGTGGAGGACTTAATTCTTCCTGCTGCCGTGGATATGGCTGGGGAAAAGGCCAAAAAACTATACAGACAATGTCTTCATCAAACAACACTGTTTCACAACGCATCATTGACATAGCAGGAGATGTTTTGAAACAATTACTGCTTTGCATACAAGCCAGTGAATTATATGCATTACAGCTGGATGAATCAATAGACGTGTCGGGCCTGGCACAGCTGCTGGTATCTGTCTGTTATGTTTATGGGGGGTCCATTAAGGAAGACATCCTCTTCTGAAAACCAGGACAACATAAGAGGATTTTTTTTTTTATAGTACTGGACAGCTTTGTGACATCCAATGGAATTTGCATAGTCAAAATGTGTTGGTATCTGTACTGATGGCGCAAAAGCCATGACAGGGTGACATAGTGGAGTGGTAACGTGTATGCAAGCAGTTGCTCCCGACGCCACTTGGGTACACTGCAGCATCCATCGAGAGGCTCTTGCTGCCAAGGGAATGCCTGACAGCTTGAAAGATGTTTTGGACACTACAGTGAAAATGGTTAACTTTGTTAAAGCAAATCCCCTGAGCTCTTGTGTATTTTCTGCATTATGCAATGATTTCGGTAGTGACCATGTAATGCTTTTACAACATACAGAATTGCGCTGGTTATCAAGGGGCAAAGTATTGACATGTTTTTTTTTTTATTGAAAGAAGAGCATAAAGTTTTTTTACTGACCATAATTTTCACTTGTCTGACCACTTGCATGATGATGAGTTTTTCACACGACTGGCCTTTCTGGGTGATGTTTTTTCTCACCTGAATGATCTGAATCTAGGATTACAGGGACTCTCCGCAACTATATTCAATGTGCGGGACAAAATTGAGGCTATGATTAAGAAGTTGGAGCTCTTTTCTGTCTACATTAACAAGGACAACACACAGGTCTTTCCATCATTGTATGATTTGTTTGTGTGCAAATGAACTCAAGCTTACGGACCATGTCAAATGTGATATAGGGAAGCACCTGCGTGAGCTGGGTGCGCAATTATGCAGGCTGTGGCTCGGGTGGTTAATGCCCTTGATTATATTTTTGGCCTTCCTGTGACATTGGGTGCTATAGGTGTCAGTGATGCGTTGGGAAGACCGTACCACCGTCTGGAGAGCCGTGCAGTTGCCGTACCAGGCGGTGATACAGCCCGACAGGATGCTCTCAATTGTGCATCTGTAAAAGTTTGAGAGGGTTATAGGGGCCAAGCCAAATTTCTTCAGCCTCCTGAGGTTGAAGAGGCGCAGTTGTGCCTTCATCACCACACTGCAAACCATGGACCCATTTTGTATTCTACATGAGTCAAATGTAATGGAGTCTGTTGCCCATGTTGTGAATGGTTGCTGTTTATACAAGGATTGCAATTTTTGCAATCTTTTGAGCATGGATTAAATTAATTATATTATTTTTGCATTTCAGCCTCTGGGTTATTCCTTTTCATGGTTTTGAGTGTGAGTACCTCTTTAACTCTACAGTCTCACCAACAGCACAAATCCATAAACATCCTTGTGGAAGCTGGTTTGATGTTGATGATGTGTTTTCCTGTGTGCCAAATACATTAGATGTTGTTTTAATTGTATTTATTAAGGAGCCCCATTAGCTGCTGCCTAGGCAGCTACTCTTCCTGGGGTACAAAAACATTAAGCCACTTTTCACAACACATTAAGTGTGTGCCCTCAGGCCACAACTCTACTACTACATACAGTGCCTTGCGAAAGTATTCGGCCCCCTTGAACTTTGCGACCTTTTGCCACATTTCAGGCTTCAAACATAAAGATATAAAACTATTTTTTTTGTGAAGAATCAACAACAAGTGGGACACAATCATGAAGTGGAACGACATTTATTGGATATTTCAAACTTTTTTAACAAATCAAAAACTGAAAAATTGGGCGTGCAAAATTATTCAGCCCCCTTAAGTTAATACTTTGTAGCGCCACCTTTTGCTGCGATTACAGATGTAAGTCGCTTGGGGTATGTCTCTATCAGTTTTGCACATCGAGAGACTGAATTTTTTTCCCATTCCTCCTTGCAAAACAGCTCGAGCTCAGTGAGGTTGGATGGAGAGCATTTGTGAACAGCAGTTTTCAGTTCTTTCCACAGATTCTCGATTGGATTCAGGTCTGGACTTTGACTTGGCCATTCTAACACCTGGATATGTTTATTTTTGAACCATTCCATTGTAGATTTTGCTTTATGTTTTGGATCATTGTCTTGTTGGAAGACAAATCTCCATCCCAGTCTCAGGTCTTTTGCAGACTCCATCAGGTTTTCTTCCAGAATGGTCCTGTATTTGGCTCCATCCATCTTCCCATCAATTTTAACCATCTTCCCTGTCCCTGCTGAAGAAAAGCAGGCCCAAACCATGATGCTGCCACCACCATGTTTGACAGTGGGGACGGTGTGTTCAGCTGTGTTGCTTTTACGCCAAACATAACGTTTTGCATTGTTGCCAAAAAGTTCAATTTTGGTTTCATCTGACCAGAGCACCTTCTTCCACATGTTTGGTGTGTCTCCCAGGTGGCTTGTGGCAAACTTTAAACAACACTTTTTATGGATATCTTCTTTCTAGCTTTCTTCTAGCTTTCTTCTCGCCACTCTTCCATAAAGGCCAGATTTGTGCAATATACGACTGATTGTTGTCCTATGGACAGAGTCTCCCACCTCAGCTGTAGATCTCTGCAGTTCATCCAGAGTGATCATGGGCCTCTTGGCTGCATCTCTGATCAGTCTTCTCCTTGTATGAGCTGAAAGTTTAGAGGGACGGCCAGGTCTTGGTAGATTTGCAGTGGTCTGATACTCCTTCCATTTCAATATTATCGCTTGCACAGTGCTCCTTGGGATGTTTAAAGCTTGGGAAATCTTTTTGTATCCAAATCCGTCTTTAAACTTCTTCACAACAGCATCTCGGACCTGCCTGGTGTGTTCCTTGTTCTTCATGATGCTCTCTGCGCTTTTAACGGACGTCTGAGACTATCACAGTGCAGGTGCATTTATACGGAGACTTGATTACACACAGGTGGATTGTATTTATCATCATTAGTCATTTAGGTCACCATTGGATCATTCAGAGATCCTCACTGAACTTCTGGAGAGAGTTTGCTGCACTGAAAGTAAAGGGGCTGAATAATTTTGCACGCCCAATTTTTCAGTTTTTGATTTGTTAAAAAAGTTTGAAATATCCAATAAATGTCGTTCCACTTCATGATTGTGTCCCACTTGTTGTTGATTCTTCACAAAAAAATACAGTTTTACATCTTTATGTTTGAAGCCTGAAATGTAGCAAAAGGTCGCAAAGTTCAAGGGGGCCGAATACTTTCGCAAGGCACTGTATATATTATACAAAATCCATGTGTACGTGTGTGTATGCGTTGTGGTGAAGGTGCTCATTTTGGAAGTGGGTTCTCAGGAATTTCACTTGTGTTAATGCTTCTGGCCATGCCACACCCACATCTAGATGAATGAGGAATTAGGTTGTGCCTCATAAAGCCAAAACAATATACTCTGCTCAAAAAAATAAAGGGAACACTTAAACAACACAATGTAACTCCAAGTCAATCACACTTCTGTGAAATCAAACTGTCCACTTAGGAAGCAACACTGATTGACAATAAATTTCACATGCTGTTGTGCAAATGGAATAGACAACAGGTGGAAATTATAGGCTATTAGCAAGACACCCCCAATAAAGGAGTGGTTCTGCAGGTGGTAACCACAGACCACTTCTCAGTTCCTATGCTTCCTGGCTGATGTTTTGGTCACTTTTGAATGATGGCGGTGCTTTCACTCGAGTGGTAGCATGAGATGGAGTCTACAACCCACACAAGTGGCTCAGGTAGTGCAGCTCATCCAGGATGGCACATCAATGCGAGCTGTGGCAAGAAGGTTTGCTGTGTCTGTCAGCTTAGTGTCCAGAGCATGGAGGTGCTACCAGGAGACAGGCCAGTACATCAGGAGACGTGGAGGAGGCAGTAGGAGGGCAACAACCCAGCAGCAGGACCGCTACCTCCACCTTTGTGCAAGGAGGAACAGGAGGAGCACTGCCAGAGCCCTGCAAAATGACTTCCAGCAGGCCACAAAGGTGCATGTGTCTGCTCAAACGGTCAGAAACAGACTCCATAAGGGTGGTACGAGGGCCCGACGTCCACAGGTGGGGGTTGTGCTAACAGCTTGCAGGACATTTGGCATTTGCCAGAGAACACCAAGATTGGCAAATTCGCCACTGGCGCCATGTGCTCTTTATATGAAAGCAGGTTCACACTGAGCACGTGACAGACGTGACAGAGTCTAGAGACGCCGTGGAGAACGTTCTGCTGCCTGCAACATCCTCCAGCATGACCGGTTTGGTGGTGGGTCAGTCATGGTGTGGGGTGGCATTTCTTTGGGGGGCAGCACAGCCCTCCATGTGCTCGCCAGAGGTAGCCTGACTGCCATTAGGTACCGAGATGAGATCCTCAGACCCCTTGTGAGACCATATGCTGGTGCAGTTGGCCCTGGGTTCCTCCTAATGCAAGATAATGCTAGACCTCATGTGGCTGGAGTGTGTCAGCAGTTCCTGCAAGAGGACGGCATTGATGCTATGGACTGGCCTGCCGGTTCCCCAGACCTGAATCCAATAGAGCACATCTGGGACATCATGCCTCGCTCCATCCACCAACGCCACGTTGCACCACAGACTGTCCAGGAGTTGGCGGATGCTTTAGTCCAGGTCTGGGAGGAGATCCCTCAGGAGACCATCCGCCACCTCATCAGGAGCATGCCCAGGCGTTGTAGGGAGGTCATATACAGGCACGTGGAGGCCACACACACTATTGAGCCTCATTTTGACTTGTTTTAAGGACATTACATCAAAGTTGGATCAGCCTGTAGTGTGGTTTTCCACTTTAATTGTGAGTGTGACTCCAAATCCAGACCTCCATGGGTTGATAAATTTGATTTCCATTGATAATTTTTGTGTGATTTTGTTTAGGTCAGTTAGGATCATCAACACTTTATTTTAAGAACGTGAAATGTCAGAGTAATAATAGAGAGTGATTTATTTCAGCTTTAATTTCTTTCATCACATTCCCAGTGGGTCAGAAGTTTACATACACTCATTTAGTAGTTGGTAGAATTGCCTTTAAATTGTTTAACTTGGGTCAAACGTTTCAGGTAGCCTTCCACAAGCTTCCCACAATAAGTTGGGTGAATTTTGGCCCATTCTTCCTGACAGAGTTGGTGTAACTGAGTCCGGTTTGTAGGCCTCCTTGCTCGCACATGCTTTTTCAGTTCTGCCCATTTTCTATAGGATTGAGGTCAGGGCTTTGTGATGGCCACTCCAATACCTTGACTTTGTTGTCCTTAAGCCATTTTGCCTCAACTTTGGAAGTATGCTTGGGGTCATTGTCCATTTGAAAGACCCATTTGCGACCAAGCCTTAACTTTCTGACTGATGTCTTGAGATGTTGCTTCAAGATTTTCCATTTTCCATCCTCATGATGCCATCTATTTTGTGAAGTGCACCAGTCCCTCCTGCAGCAAAGCACCCCCACAACATGATGCTGCCACCCCGTGCTTCACGGTTGGGATGGTGTTCTTCGGCTTGAAAGCATCCCCCCTTTTCCTCCAAACATAACGATGGTCATTATGGCCAAACAGTTCTATTTTTGTTTCATCAGACCAGAGGACATTTCTCCAAAAAGTATGATCTTCGTCCCCATGTGCAGTTGCAAACCAAGGAAATACCAAGGATGAACCAGACATTTCTTCTGAGGTCTTGGCTAATTTCTTTTGATATTCCCATGATGTCAAGCAGAGGCAATGAGTTTGAAGGTAGGCCTTGAAATACATCCACAGGTACACCTCCAATTGACTCAAATTATGTAAATTAGCCTGTCAGAAACTTCTAAAGCCATGACATAATTTTCTGGAATTTTCCAAACTGTTTAAAGGTACAGTCAACATAGAGTATGTAAACTTCTAACCCACTGGAATTGTGATACAGTGAAATAATCTGTCTGTAAACAATTGTTGGAAAAATTACTTGAGTCATGCACAAAGTAGATGTCCTAACCGACTTGCCAAAACTATAGTTTGTTAACAAGACATTTGTAGAGTGGTTGAAAAACGAATTTTAAGGACTCCAACCTAAGTGTATCTAAACTTTCAACTTCAACTGTATATCAATATATGTTAAAATGTATATATTCTGGCTATCTACAGCTCCAAACAGGTGATGGTGGAACAGGTCACGGGTTCAGCCAACAACATAACAGACGCCATTATTCTACTGACCGAGACCATGGTGGAGCGACACGAGGTGAGACCTGTTACAGAAATCAGGTTATTTTTCAGTCCAGGTTATACCTGGACACCTTTGGATGTTGATGCCATTAAGATGCACACGCATATTAACGTTCCTGTTTAAGGTCATTGTACATGAGCAAAAACACACATAAGATGTGATCATTTCATACAAAATACTTTATAAAAATCGGGAAGGCATGACGTGTTATTGCCTCACCCACGGGTGGGCGGAGCTCGTGGTGGTGGAGAATCGCCACCCCAGGTACCACCTCCACGTCTCATGACTGTAGTGACAGCTTCATCGTGGTGTTGACCCGCGGGTGCCTCGACTATCAACAGCATCCCTCCGCTTTATAGGTACAGTACACATCAACAACCTCTAACCCTCAAGCTTATTTTTACCTACCACCTCAATCGGATGTCTGCTCCCGTCTGCACAGGATTCAACCCCACCTCAGTTGTCGTAGTCCGTGCAGACAGGTGAGCGGATGTTCAACATTGACTCATTTCGTTTGAGCGAACCTAGCAGATCTATCTAGCTCCTTAAGTGTGATAAACAAGCTTTATGAAGAAAATGAATTATTATTTATATTAATGTTCTACCTCTCTTTCTCTCTATCTCAGACAGGTGTTGATGGTTCTCTCAGTTGGAGGGCAAAGCTGGTTTCTCCATCACACAGACTGGCCCACAGGAAGGCAGTCCACGCCTTGCTGGGCATGGACACCACACAGCAGGCCTCCATCGGCCTCGTCCACTTTGACCAAGGACTCTACCTCCTACACCAGGACTGTTAAATTATTTTCATGGACGGCCAAAACACTTCTAGTGTGTTTCCTTTCCTTCTAAGTGTTTCGGTCCTCCATGTCCGGAATTGAATAGCCCTGCCATACACCATCATCACAGTTGTGCACCGGGGCCTCCCACTCTTTCTATCCTGGTTAGAGCCAGTGTGTGCTGTTCTATGAAGGGAGTAGTACACAGCGTTGTATGAGATCTTCAGTTTCTTCGCAATTTCTCGTATGGAATAGCCTTAATTTCTCAGAACAAGAATAGACTGATGAGTTTCAGAAGAAGCATGGTTTCTGGCCATTTTGCGCCTGTAATCGAACCCACAAATGCTGATGCTCCAGATACTCAACTAGTCTAAAGAAGGCCAGTTTTATTGCTTATTTCATCAGGATGACAGTTTTCAGCTGTGCTAACATAATTTCATAAAAGTTTTCTAATGATCAATTAGCCTTTTAAAATGATAAACTTGGATTATCTAACACAACATGACATTGGAACACAGGAGTGATGGTTGCTGATAATGGGCCTCTGTATGCCTATGTAGATAGTCCTTAACAAAATCTGCCATTTCCAGCTACAATAGTAATTTACAACATTAACAATGTCTACACTGTATTTCTGATCAATTTGATGTTATTTTAATGGACAAAAAATGTGCCTTTCTTTCAAAAACAAGGATATTTCTAACTTTTGAACGGTAGTGTAGGACCACCCCCCAAAACAAAGTGAAATCGACACAATCTTCACGTCATCATCATTATAATAATCTGTGATCATGGTAGTGATTCCAAGAGACAAACACATGTGTTGGTTTAGGAAAAATCAAGTTTGGCATTACAGGAGTGCTAAGCATAAAAACATCACAGTGGTTAAAAAAATATTCTATCCACAGGAGGGTGTTGAACATTCAGGTTGGATACAACAGTGATCTTAGACAGGATATGTGTACATCCTTTCTGTACAAATACATGTATCCTACCTTAAAGACATTTGAGAGGCACAAATATTAGCATTTGTGTTGCTCATAACAGTCACATACTCAAATGTATTCTTTATATTTTCTTATGATTTGTATGATTTTAATCGAGTGACAATTTTACTTCTGAATTGATATATGATGATGGTTAGATTAGTTTCCTACTCTTTGGCAGAATGACACAGAAGAAATAGGGTTGCAAATGTTCCTGAAATGTTCAGGTTTTACATGTAAAATGTAATAAAGTTGTCACAGACAGTTGACATTCTGACTGTATATGAGATCAGGAAAAAGGACACATAGCCCCAGGTATGAGCAAGGCTAAAGACAGCTCAATACAGGTGGTTATGATCAAATGTCTGGCATATTGAAAAATCTTGTTACAACTTCTACAATGGTGAGTGGAGGAGTCAAGCGCAGAGAGCAGGTAATTCAGTTCGTGGATATTTTATTCCATAGACTGTGGAGCCACGACATGCAAAACACCAGGGCGCATGAAACAACCCGTCCCAAAATACAACGGACTAAACTGTCTGGAAAAGATACTCTTTACACTCATACACCAGATAACAGAAAACAAGCCCGCACAAATACCCAGCAGGCCTAGTGCCCTTAAATAGCCTACAAACAAACACTGACTCAAAACAGGTGTACCCAATTACCCAATAAACAGAAACAAACGGAAAGGGAAGGGCAGCTAATAGGCCGGCGACGACCACCTGCCGAGCACCGCCCGAACAGGAAGAGGCACCATCTTTGGCGAGATTCGTGACAAATCTCAGTTAATCCTGTATCATAATCATCCACCAGGTGGCCCTGCAAAATGCTCACACCTTGCAAATCTATGGATTAGCCTAGTGTTCTATACCATATCATGACATTTTAAAAAGAGGGCTAAAGGCATGTTTCTTAATTGAATTAAGATATTTTAGGAGATTAAAATAAGTACTTAATAACATGCACATGTATCTTGTCCCAGTAGAATGTATCCCTTCATTCTATGTATGTTTGGTAGTTTACTAAAACATTCCCTATTTTATGTCTCAAACCCGAACAAAACCTGTAGCAGAGTTTGCTCAAGTGTAAGGGTGCTTTAGTTAAACAGGGGCTCCATTGGTGAGATTGAGCGAGAGAGAGGCATATTGGTGGGAAAATGTGTAAAACAATTATTGCATAATTGTTTGGGTTTTTGGATGTGCCGCCTACAGCCTCCCCATCTTTCCAAAATAGCGCTAGAGAACTTTTAAACTACACAACAATCCAAACGCACAGGTTGGGCCCCAGGGTACGTGCCCTGCGTGCCCATTTGGTAAACCGGCCCTGGTAGGCCGGTGATCATAGCAGAATGGGAGTGGGCAGAAAAAATACTGGCTCTGTTATCAAGAAGTCACACCGTCAAAATCTTTGCGAATTATTGGAGACGAACACTGACCACCAAAGGAAGACATTTGGACACGTAGAGCAAAATCTGTAAAATTGAGTGTAACTTGGCAGTATGTCTTTACGGATAGTTCTTTGTAGATTTGATAAACTATTTCAAGTCAAAACATATTGAAATCAATAGAAAATAAACACCGGATGCGAAAAGGAATTCGATTTTTCTGGATTAAATATCAATACAGGTTTGTAGTCTAAATTACCTGGATTATTCTGTCTGCTTTTGACGAGAAAGAGGAGCGGCGCGTATTCACATCATCATCCCTGTCGGCAGGTAATACACGGGCGTAGTAGAATGATAACCTTTACAACTCAGTTTCCAGTCATTTATCTATCATTCCTAATAGTATTACTCATTAATGAGTAGGCCCTCAAATAATAACGAGGCTATATGCTACTCCTCATTAGAATTAGGAACACAATTAAATACTTGTTAAGGAAATAATATTATTCAAATGGCATACTAGTGTTCTATGGAAGTTTAGTATTAATAGTATTCAGTTGATCAAATGGCTCATTATTGATTAATCAATACCATTCAAATAGGTTGTTTCTGTAGTTGAACTGCCTCAAATGGAGGCAGTTCAACGGGACAAATGTATTTAGCAGATGCTTTGGCCTGGCTGTCAGTCACCCATCCTTTATGTTAGACACACAAGTATTTATCTGTATCAGTGTGTTTGTCTTCCTTACCTGCTACATAGTTACTATGGCAATGCATTGGTTATTTTTAAATATAGGCTAGCTAGCCCCCTACTTGCCCATATATTCCATCTTGGCTGTACAGTACACTCTTCCCACTGGGCACAGATGTCAATTCAACCTCTATTACACGTTGGTTCAATGTAATTTCATTGAAATGACATGGAAACAACGTTTATTCATTCAATCAGTGTGCCCAGCAGGTTGCTTTCTGTTTAAGGGTCTCTTCTCACAAAGATTAGACCTGTAGACACACAGTCCTTGATAAGCTGAGCAGTGATCACTTTCAGTTGTGTGGGATTTGTTGGTCAGTGGTGACTCTGATCAGTGGTAGAATTATCCAGGAAACAGGTGTGTGTGTGGCACCTTCCATTACCTGGCTGGCGCCATGCGGGGGATGTAATCACTGTAAGGACTGAAGCCATTCTGATCCAGCCAGCCACTCTGTCATGTACCAGCTTATGTAAGACACACAGTGTTTCATGTAATATTGAATAGGTAGCACTAGGATTCAATATAACCTGTTGGAATCACTGAGAATATTCTGTATAACCTACAGGATGCAGTGACCAGGTTACTGCATGTAGCTAAGTGGTTACCATGCGATGGTTAAATATCACTATGAGTACCTGCCACCCCCAGTACTTGACTGATTCAATCATAATAAGGGATAAAGGGGGGCTCAGGCTTTAGATGTACTGAATGTGTGTTTCTGATGTGTGTGTCCCCCAGCAGTGCCATGGCAGCCCCCATCATCAACGTTCCTAAAGGCTGTGGCCCCTCCGTGGGCTCCCTGTACTTCAACCTGTGTGACTTGACTGCAGTGTGGGGCATCGTGGTGGAGTCACTGGCGGCTTTAGGCGTGGTGACGGCCTTCGTCCTCATCATCATCCTCATGGCCAGCCTTCCCTTCGTGACAGACAGGAAGAGGAAAGGTATGGTGGCCCTGCAGGCCAGCTTTCTGGTCTTCACCCTTGGCCTCTTTGGCCTCTCTTTTGCCTTTATCATGGGCCGGGACTTCACAAGCTGCACCGCGCGTCGCTTCCTGTTTGGTGTACTGTTTGCGGGTGGTCTTGCCTGCCTCCTGATGCATGGGCTGTGGCTGGTGCTCCTGAACCGGCAGGGCCAGGGCCCCCGGGGCTGGATGCTGTGTCTGGGGGCCCTGGCCTTCTGGCTGGTTGAGATCATCATCAATACAGAGTGGCTGATCATCACGGTGGAGAGGAGGCCAATGACAGCCAGTGGCAGCCCTGACATCTCCTGCAGTATCACCAACCAGGACTTTGTGATGGCTTTGATCTATGTCATGGCCCTGCTGCTGGGCGTGGTGCTGATGGCCGTGCCCTCGCTCACACACAAACACAAGGCCTGGCGGCGAGACGGAGCCTTCATCCTGGCCACCGGGGTCTGCTCCATGGCCGTCTGGGTGGCCTGGATCGTCATGTACATCCATGGGAACCAGGTGGCCGGGGACCCCAGCTGGGACGACCCCACCCTGGCCATTGCCCTGGTCAGCAATGCCTGGGTGTTCTTGGTCCTATACACCATCCCAGAAATATGCTCCCTCACCAAGGAGCAGGAGGAGGGGGATGAGCAGCCCAGCGATGGGGAACACATTATCTACCCAGTCAGGAGTTTGGTCTATGATAACATTCTGAAGGAGCAGAACACTGCAGCAGCAGCAGCCCATCAGAACATGTACATGGAGAACAAGGCCTTCTCCATGGACGAACCCAACACAGGTACAGTAGGAAGGCCCAGCCAACCATTCAATCAATCAATATCTGTGTTGTCCCATTTGGGAAATTTGTAGTGCAGTTTGGATAAAAACAACAAAATATACAAACTTTTAAAAAAGAGAGCGAGTAACGCCAGTGCCATCATAGCATCATGAATACATTTTTTCCATCC
Source organism: Oncorhynchus mykiss (assembly GCF_057628025.1). Lineage (NCBI taxonomy): Eukaryota > Metazoa > Chordata > Actinopteri > Salmoniformes > Salmonidae > Oncorhynchus > Oncorhynchus mykiss. The sequence continues at coordinate 62,925,044 of NC_143033.1, read as the reverse complement.
ACTAGAAATATATTTAATGTAGGTTTAATCATTTGAATCTGTTCCATCTGATTTCCTGGAATATTTTCTGTTACATCGGTATCCATGTTTATTTATCACAGGGCTTAATCATTATCTAATAATACCATAATAGTATCAGTCTCTCACGCTCTTATCTTACTGATTTCCCCGTATTTCAACTTTCGTTACATAACGGGTCTACGCAGTAACACTGTTATTATGTATAGATTGGACAGAGATCAACTCAAAGCGGACAAGCAATGAATCTTGGTTAAATAGTTTTGCGCTCTTCTAGGTTTGATCTGTTCTGGTCCTAGCAATTATTCGCCCATTCTCACCCTACAGTAATGTAAATTATGTTATACAACGGGTGGGTCTAATCCTGAATGCTGATTGGTTAAAACCCCATTCCAGCCAGTGTCTATTCCACAAATTGCCACGGCTAAATCTATGATTTAAAATGCCTATTTACTCGGTTCCATCTGACTGCGTAATCCACTGTCTCATCAACCCAGACAGGCAAGTTATACACTTGATATCCACTATAAAAAGCATCTAGACAATATCTCACATTTCTTTTAGACAAACATTTCTTTTTTAACAGCAGGGATTTGTATAAACCTTGCTGTCTGTCTCTCCAACATTTGCAACATTGTTTCAATATTCAAATTAAATTTCCTGCTGTCCCATTGTAATGAACGTGTCAGGAGCTGGGACGAGACAGACATGCAGGCAGTGTTTCTCAGCCAGTCGATATTATGAATCAGCTGGCATAATTGGATATATACAAAAAAATGTCAGTTGAAAAAAGGTGAAACGAAACACAGCTAAATTGCAGTCTTTGCAGCTTCAGTTTAAGTACACCCATCCAGTACCGGGTCGTGCGTGAAAAGCCCAAGAGGCCACCCGTCTCTAAAATACTGGAAACGGAGTGCCTGGCACAGACAATAATACCACGCTCAAAGTTGCTTCAGTCACTCGTTTTGCCTATTCTAACGTTCAATCGAACAGTAACTAAACGACTCGATGCTTGTCTGCCTGCTTTATATAGCAAGCGACCGCAATGTTCGGAGTGAACCATTTTCGTGAATCGGGTGGTGTACCTAATAGACTGGACACTGAGTGTATATAAAACATTAAGAACACCTGCTCTTTCCATGACAGACTGTACAGGTGAATCCAGGTGAAAGATATGATCCCTGATGTCACTTGTTAAATCCTCTTTAATCAGTGTAGATGAATGTGAGGAGACGGGTTAAAGAACGATTTTTTAAGCCTTGAGACATGGATTGTGTATGTCTAATCAAATTGTATTGGTCACATACACATATTTAGCAGATGTTATTGTGGGTGCAACGAAATGCGTGTGTTCCTAGCTCCAACAGTGCAATAGTATCTAACAATACACACCAATGTTCCTAATGTTTGGTATACTCAGTGTATATCAGTAGTAGATATGGAGTAAGAAAAGTGTGGCCCTCTGTCGTCCCACGCCAGCTTAACCTGTTTGAGGATGCCATCTCCTGACTGACACGTTAAACCGCCTCTGGTTTCTGATGTAACACTCTGTTCTGTTTCCTGTTCACCTGCCCACTAAAACACACAGGAGAGCATGTGCCTTTCCACTGATCTCAGTCGTCAGACAACATAGGTGTGTTCCCCAAATTGCACCCTATTCCATACATAGTGCAGTACTTTTGACCTGGGCCCTGATCAAAAGAAGTACACTAGGGCTGCGTTTAAACAGGCAGCCCAATTCTGATATTTTTTTCACAAATTGTTCTTTTGACCAATCAGATCAACTGATGAGAAAACATTTGATGGAATTGGTCAAAAGTGAAAAACATATCAGAATTTGGCTGGTTGAAAAACACAGCCTATGTAGGGAATATGGGGGCATTTGGGAAACATACAATGTATCCTTTTTTTCTCTTCCCATTATTTATTTTGGTCTTTGCTGGGAAAATGGGGTTAGTGTTGGTTGGATTTCAGCGTATTTGCTCTAGAATTCTAAGTAACAATGTGTAGGGACTAGAATTCTCCATATTTTCTACTGGTTGGATCCATTTTTGTACATGTCTACCTACTACATACAGGTGTCTCTCTGGCCAGTAGGAGGGAATACCTATAACCGCATGAAAACAGCATAATTGGCTTTGTTTACTAATGTATGTAGACATGAAAGCTTTTAATAACATTTATATCACCTTTGACCTTTCCCCTCTACACAGCCTGGCCTGGGTGATCTCATACTGTATATTTGCCAACCTGGGCTAGAGAGGGAGAGAGTCCTTTTGTGATCTGAGCTGTACAGTATCAGTTATACTCTTGAAATTCATATGGAACAAATAGGAGATCTAGGCTGTGACTCAAATGGCACCCTATTCTCCTCTATGTGCCCAGGTCAAAAGTAGTATGCTATGTAGGAAATAGGGTGCCATTTGGGATGCAGTTTTACTATTCACATGGTAATGGAACACACAGAAAAGCTATTCTCCATCTAGGGTCAGTTTGACCTATTCTATGGTCAGGTTTACTTGTTCTGTTTGTAGAGCTTTACAGTACCTAATAGCATAATAACCTGTTATTTAAGAGACTGGCTGCCTAACAAATGGCACCTTATTTCCTGTATAGTGTAATAGTTTTGACCGGGGCTCTGGGGGTTCCATTTGACAGGACGAGGGGATGTGCGGGCTGGGTTGTGAACTTTGACCCCAGTAATTGTCTGTTTCTATCCTAATCCTCCCCTCCCACCACCACCACACACACACACCTACCTCTTTGGTTACGGTATTAAACAGGATGAAAATGTTGTGGTGATTGTGTAAGTTTGAAACACAGAAGTAATGATTGTGTGAATACTGTAAATTACAGTATATTATAAGGAAATACCCAGCTTGATGTGGACTGTAAATGGGTTACAATGAGCTGATCGACTGTCCTGTTCGGCTATAATTAAACACACATTTTTATGTTTCTGTTGCCCAGAGTGCAAATTAACCCATGCCATCTCTGTATTGAGGGCATGCTCTTGCATTTTATTTTACGGGCCTAATAATAAAGACGTCATTTAAATTGTAAAAATGTATTACCTTTTAATGTGGCATAATGTGCTGGGAATAACAACTGCCTTGTTCAGAGGCAGAACGACAGATTTTTACCTTGTCAGCTCGGGGATTCGATCTTGCAACCTTTCGGTTACTAGAAAAACGCTCTAGGCACTAGGCTACCAGCAAAGAAAACAAATATTTATAGAAAATAATAAAGCTAAATCAGTGGTCTACTACTTCTGGCCACAGATGGCATGGAGAACACCAGTAACCGTGTGTACCTGAAAAAAAAAACAATTAGCACTCTAAACAGCTGACTGACAAAAGCAAACAATGATAAATCAACGGATAAATTGAATGCATTGGAATAAAGGCATATGCTATTTTTTATCAAGGACACATGGCAAACAAAGGCGAAAATGAGGAAGTACAAAGGAAAATCTATGTATAAAAGGAGCTCAGCTGAAGCCGAAATTCAGCACTACTAAGTGGACAGCACCACCACATAGAAATAAATGGTTTAAACCATGTCAGAGAGGTGGGGGTGTTCATTTCATTGGAAGCTTTTATTTTAATATTTACCATTGCATTTTAAACAAATAGGTTCATGGTTCAATTAGCATTATTTAGGGGGAGCTGAGCCCCCCGGCTCCCCAGTATTTCGCACCATGATGTTGCCATAGAGACGGTGGCTCACGCATTCTCTTAAAATAATGTCAGATGTATCCGATAGTGATGTATGTGACATATCCAAATGGAATATTATATTATCTTTGTCTGTGACATGTACTTACCACAAGTGATAGAGTTGAAACTATAATTATTTATAATGAACTGGTAGTTTGTAACTTTAAGGGAGCTGGCCAGAAATGTAATCCCATTATTATAAAATCCCAGTGTGTATTTGATCATTCAGCCCTCAGCGATCCAAAGCAATTGAAGCACTTGCAGCTGAGTTTTGAAGTTTTAATTAATTTTAATTTCTTTCTTTCTTGCATTCTTCTCTCCCTCTTCTCCCTAGCAGCCAACAAGCCTGTATCTCCATACGGTGGTTATAGTGGTCAGCTCCGCAGCTGTGTGTACCAGCCCACAGAACTAGCTCTAATCACCAAGAGCCTGGCAAATGTGAGTGGGTTTTACCCAATACACTGACTTAAACACTCATATCATTATCACACTAGTGTTATTCTCCAAGAAATACATACCGAAACCAACCGTTTTTTAATTCTCTATGTGTGCGTGTCCTCTCTACAGAGGGACCAGTCCCATGAGACGGGCCTCCCCAGGGCCACGGCCCCCCCTCTAAACCAGAGCAGCAGCTCCCTGCCTCACTCTCTAGTGCCCCTACCCACCACAGGACTGTCCCCGGCAGTCAGTGTAAGCACTTCACTGCCATCATACACAACAGTATACGCATCCATGGTGTTTTTGCTGTCTTCTTTCCCTTTTTAAAACTACTGAGCCGAGCTGAGCTGTACTATGCTGGCCTGGTTATGCATCCAACAGTTTCTGGAAAAGTCAATGTGAAAAGAACATATCTGAGCCTGCACAGGACAGTTTGGGTTGGCACGACAGTGTGAAAAGTATATAAGTGGAAGGTGGAGGATTTCACATCTAATTCTTCTGCCTTGTCTTTCTCAGGGAAATGGTGTGTATAAGAAGCCTCTGTGGTGAATCTATGCTACGCTACTACAACCTGGTTCCTGTTCTTCACTCTCCCCCTATTCTACTCTGTGCCCTAGTTTTCCCTGCAGCCCCAAAACCCAGAGCCTTTGACCACTGTAGAGGCCAGGCTGTTCTGTACATACAGTAGGGCTGGAGGGAGCCAGTGTCAGAGGAGAGGCCACAGTCTTGGTGCTGTGCACCCAGAACAAGTGTGTCTCTCATCTCCCTGTGTCTCATCCAGACTGTCCCAGTGGCAGTACTAGCCACCCTCCACCTACCCATCTCCCAAGCCAGCACTCCCCACCCCCGGGCCACAACCCCATGCACTGATGGGAGATCCAACCAACACAGCAACACACAGCAGTGTGGCCAGAGTGAATGGACAACAAGGCAAAAGGAATTTGTTGCACAGCCATAAAAACCTTTCAGTCTAAGCCCTGTAAAAAATCTAAAGGAAGTTTGTTCTGAAGTGTCTGTCCTATATATAAGAAATACTTCAAAAACAGTTTTTTACATGACCACTTATTTTTTGGAACTAAACTCCATATATACTTCCATTCATTTGGTACTGGGGGACCTTCAGACGAGTCCTGTGAAAGCCTCTGGGCATCCTAGAGCAAATGTACAGTGGCTTGCGAAGTATTCACGATTTTTCCTATTTTATTGCCTTACAACCTGGAATTAAAATAGATTTTTCGGGGGTTTGTTTCATCTGATTTACACAACAACATTTGAAGATGTAAATTCATTTATATTGTGAAACAAACAAGAAATAAGACAAAAAAAACTGAACTTGAGCGTGCATAACTATTCACTGTTCAAAAGTCAATACTTTGTAGAACCACCTTTTGCAACAATTACAGCTGCAAGTCTCTTGGGGTACGTCTTTATAAGCTTGGCACATCTAGGCACTGGGATTTTTGCTAATTCTTCAATGCAAAACTGCTCCAGATCCTTCAAGTTGGATGGGTTCCGCTGGTGTACAGCAATTTTTAAGTTATACCACAGATTCTCAATTGGATGGAGGTCTGGGCTTTGACTTGGCCATTCCAAGACATTTAAATGTTTCCCCTTAAAACACTTGAGTGTTGCTTTAGCAGTATGCTTAGGGTCATTGTCCTGCTGGAAGGTGAACCACTGTCCCTGTCTCAAATCTCTGGAAGACTGAAACAGGTTTCCCTCAAGAATTTCCCTGTATTTAGCGCCATCCATCATTCCTTCAATTCTGACCAGTTTCCCAGTCCCTGCTGATGGAAAAACATCCTCATAGCATGATGCTGCCACCACCATGCTTCACTGTGGGGATGGTGTTCTTGGGGTGACGAGAGGTGTTGGGTTTGTGCCAGACATAGCGTTTTCCTTGATGGACAAAAAGCTAAATTTTAGGTCTCATCTGATCAGAGTAACTTATTCCATATGTTTGGGGAGTCTCCCACATGCCTTTTGGCGAACACCAAACGTGTTTGCTTATTTTTCTTCTTTAATCAATGGCTTTTTTTCTGGCCACTCTTCTATAAAGCCCAGCTCTGTGGAGCGTACGGCTTAAAGTGATCCTATGGACAGATAACCCTGAAGGAGATGCAAAGCGCCACAGTGGAGATTGGGGTATCTTTGGTATCTTTGTTGCCTCTCTGATTAATGCCCTCCTTGCCTGGTCTGTGAGTTTTGGTGGGCGGCCCTCTCTTGGCAGGTTTGTTGTTGTGCCATATTCTTTCAATTTTTTAATAATGGATTTAATGGTGCTCAGTGGGATGTTCAAAGTTTCGGATATTTTTTCTATAACCCAACCCTGATCTGTACTTCTCCACAACTTTGTCCCTGACCTGTTTGGAGAGCTCCTTGGTCTTGGTGGTGCCCCTTGTTTAGTGGTGTTGCAGACTCTGGGGCCTTTCAGAACAGGTGTATATACTCATAGCAAAGGGGGTGAATACATATGCATGCACCACTTTTCCATTTTTTATTTTTAAGAATTTTTTGAAACAAGTAATTTTTTAAATTTCACTTCACCAATTGGACTATTTTGTGTATGTCCATTACATGAAATCCAAATAAATTACAGGTTGTAATGCAACAAAATAGGAAAAACGCCAAGGAGGATGAATACTTTTGCAAGGCACTGTGCGACTGACATGTACGTGTTCGTGAGAGACTCACCTTTCCACAGAGGGGTTATTAGTGTGTAGCTCAAACCTTTTGGACGCTATAGACAGAAATTGGCAGATCGGCTATAACTACTTCAGATAAGTCCCATGACGCTTGTGGGGGTCGTAGAGCAAAACGGAGACCACCATCGTGTTCATGAGAGTCTCAACCTTTATAATAGTTTGTAGGCCAAACCGTTTGGATGCTACAGACAATGTTGTGTTTCGGGATATCTCATGGTCTGACAAACATCACTCTGTCGCCTTTCACCGCAAGTGCGACATCGGCTGATGTGGGGGATTGAGACGCATCCAATGCAAGATATCTCTAGCTTAAAAACGGACAGATTTTTATTGGGATTTTTTTATTCTAATTTGATTTCCTTTGGGGTGCAAAAATTACATTTAGGGGGTTAAATTAATGTGACTATGAGAATCACATTATAATGAAGAGAAAGGGAAGGCGAGACATGGACAGAGACAGGATAGATTCTTTCACGTTGTCTGTTCTTATCTTACGCTTACCTGTTTTATCAGCATCCACCTTCACCCCTGACCCCTAAGCCTAGTGTGTTTCGTTTCTGTTCTCTCTGGGATCACTGCTGTCCTGTTATAGTCGACAGACTTTCACAGGAGGGCAATGAGTCTCCTTTTAGTTCTGTTATATTGGACAGGGAATGGAGGTAAGGGTTTCAAACAAGTTTATCAACAAACCAGGGCTTTTAAGCTGCATTTCCGCCATGTTTTGGGGGGACCAATCAAATCAGATCTTTTCACAGCAGCACGGTTTGGTCAAAATACCAATTAGTGAAAAAAATATAATTGGGGTGGATGTCTAAACACAGTGATATTGTTTAAGAAACTGGTCTTACACTGTATTTCTATGTTTTTTAAAACACCAAGGCACTGATGTATACACTTCATATAAGTCTTTACATATTTTGGAAATTATTATCATTTATTGTATTTTCACCTTGAGAACTTTAAATGTGTATACAGGACGGTATATATTCTCCCTCTAGTTTGATTTGTCACATGTATCTACTGTAAATTGTTATTTTATTGGTTATGAATTCCTCCCTCAATGGGAACTTGTTTGGGTGCTTCTGTGTTTACACTTTACTGTTCAGAAGTGTAATAACTAAATCTGTTAAAATGATTAACCATATCAGCCATAATATAAAATATTTCTAACTTGTCATTTTCTGTCAATAGAAACATTAAACATTAAATAAATAATTAAATCACACTACACGTCTTGTTTGATATCATCCCTTGGATAAAACGGTCAAGGTGGAAATAGCTCCAATACAGTACCTGGAAAAGAGGCAGATACTGTAGATAGTGTAGTAGGGAACATCGCAAGAGGAAGTGTCCTGAGAATGAAAATACACCTCTGAGGAGTTATTTACATACACAGCTCTGATAAGCTTCGTTGCCTGCTGGGGCCCCCGACATGGATGTGTGTGTGTGCATGGGCATCAGTGTTCCTGATTCACACACAAGCACATGCATACTACACACCAACACAGACACACTGCATACTATACACACACACACAATACACCAGTGGCGGTCTGTGCCATTTAAGATGAGGGATGATGATTTTGTTTTTTAAATTAACATGGCCTTATTTCTATAACAGCATATTGGATGAGTCATTCATATTCCATTCACCCAGTTCAATGTAACATCGGTAGGTTTAAGTTACTACATGATACTCAAATTCTCTCTATACCCATCATGAGGTTGCTACAAGCTAGCCTATGAATGTTTACAACGTAGGTGCACAGGTCGAGAGAAACACTTTTGCCTGCATCTAGCTGATCTAGGGTGTAATCAGTAGAGGTACGTGAGTAAAATCCCTGGGGAAGCCAATCCAGGAAAAAAATAGCCATATTACAACCGATGTGTTGTGATAATTGCGTTGTTTGCTCTATAACCTGTTAGTTCATATACCGTGATATATAAGACAATGTTTCAGACATTTTCGGACTACTAAACTATTGATTTAGAACCACAGGGTTATCGCAAGTCAAAGAAAACAGGATCTGCCTCCACTATTCCAGCACCATCTAATCACCTATGCCTAGTCTAATATAGTGACAACTAAAAGATACCAAAAACTACTGTCCAATCAACGTAAGCTAAATATGTGGCTGTCCATGGTACTGATTTCTTGCGTGCAAGTAGAAAAAAAACATGTGGACTCACCCTACTTGTAGAGAAACGCCAGTACTATCCTCTTTCATGTTGCCTAAACTGTCTATGACACTGTCACAGTACACACCTGTAATTTTTGTTGTCCTAGGCTACCTGGCTAAAATACTTGCTCGCAAGCCTAACTTCCTTTCATGGGCAACGATACACCAGGCCAGCTAATTTTTTTTATTGATTTATTTTACCTTTATTTAACTAGGCAAGTCAGTTAAGAACAAATTCTTATTTTCAATGATGGCCTAGGAACAGTGGGTTAACTGCCTGTTCAGGGGCAGAACAACAGATCAGGGATTCGAACTTGCAACCAGTCGGTTACTAGTCCAACGCTCTAACCACTAGGCTACCCTGCCACCCCGATTAACATTAGCATACTACATCTAGCTACATGTTGAACCTCCATCCTCAGGCCAGGGGCACAATGTATGAATTTATGGTTGGATCAGAATCGCCGCTATAAATCATTGGCGAGTAAGGAGAATTAAGTTAAACCACAAGTCCAAATCCCTATCTCCATCAATGGTTAATTTAGGAAAGGGACGATTTTAGCTAACTAGTTAGCCAGCGGAGCACGACACAACGAGATGCAACAATTCAAGTTGTTTTCTGTCAATAATGACATTTGGCCTGTGATGTGATTGGTCTGAAGCCATATCCAAACTGGCTCCCCTTGACACGTTTTTTTTTTGGTGCGCCAAGACCATTCACAGTTGAGCTCACTGTTTAGGTCAACTTTGATTGGCCATTATTTTATTTTTAGAGGCCAAATGCTCTCTGGCTTCCCTTGAATTCAATGCTACGGGCAGCAACAATGTCATACTCTTTCTGACCAGACAGCATCAGCTAAATATACTACACATACTGAGACAGAGGGGCGCTGTTTCGTTCGCTCGGATGCTTTCTCCGGTGAGATACATTCAGCCCCTAGCAAACAGATGGAAATTTATGAAACATAGATTATTATTTTATTTTTTTCTTGTTAAATTTTTTTGGGGAAGCATGGCTGACCAAGTTACTTTTTTAAATGAGCCCTGCACAATATAAAACACACATAAATAAAAAACACAAAATACTAATTACCAAACATGATAAAATAAAATAAATTAAATAAAAAGTATTCACTTAGAACATAATCTCTCCTGTGGACAATGTTCTGGTATTATATTTGACGAGGTTGAAGCGCTTCTGACACCATGATGTGTACTGCGCAGCAGAGCACCAGCAAATGGCTCAGCTTCAAATGTTAATGATAAATTTTGTGATACCCGAGCCCTACCTGTAAACCTAGTAATTGATTTAAAAAAACAAACCTAACCCGAAGTATAATCTCGGGGACCATCGGGCTCGGATAGCAGAGCTCTACACTGTATACTACACAGCCTGTGACTGTGTTTTTGTATTATACATGTTGGTTACAATGTGTATATTTGTTGTATATACAGGGTGCATTTGTAAAAGAGACCTAGGTCTCAATGTCTTCCCTGTTAAAATAAAGGTAAAACATAAATGAAATAAATAGTGCACAGCTACACACTGCATGTCCACTCGTGTATACTATCCAACCACACTGCTTTTGAGAGAGATCAGACTCTCCTTGAATGAAGTAGCTGAAACTAAGAATCTGAATATGTGTATCCCCTCAATCAAGCCAGAAGAATATGAGAACAGGGTTCATAATACGAGTTTCGTCGGGCAGTGGAATGATGCAGTACCTTAATGCAGTAGATAGTGTCCATCCCAAATGGCAGCATATCCCCTATGGGCTCTGGTCAAAAGTTGTACACTATAAAGGGAATAGGGTGCCATTTGAGATGAAAACATAGATTCAAGATGCGATAAGTCCTTGTGGTTATGAAACCGTTGAGTCATGTCAGTGCATTCATCAAGAACAGTCTTCCATCCAGAGGTATCCAGGGCCAGAAGGCAGGCGTACATGTTATATAAAAGGAGTTGAGTGGGCTGCGAGTAGAGCCCTCTCGCAACCAACCTACACAAGAATATTTGTTATATTTTCTATATTACACAGGATATAAAAGTGTATGGGTAATGGTAACAGCTGTATGAAGAGTAGCAGCTGTGTAAAAAATACAAGTTCAGAGCCATATTCTATTCACACAGTATTATTCGATTTTTTCACTAAACATGGCCCAGTCTGGGTTGAGGCAGCTGCCCTCTTGTTCGCTTCATTAAAATGAGTTCTCCCTTCCCACTGGGAGAAGTAGCTATAAGATATTTATTCATGTGTAATTTGTCACTGCACACACAGCAGGCGTACACACACACACAATTACTCTCATTGAGCTATGGCTGCCTAGCAGCAGCAGGCTGAGAAACCTCTTCCTCACCCACCCACTCCTCTCCTTGTTACCTGTGCTGGGCTGTGTTGTTCAGTCAGTCAGCAGTCCTGGGTTCGTTAACACAGAGGAGATAAGCAGGCTGCAGAATGGAGAAGACTCTAGGGGTCATTAATAGCAAACAAACAAACTGGTCAGATGCATGCAGACATGAGTCAGCATTATGTTGAACGCTTTAAAGGCCCCATCTGTCATTTCAATAGCATGACTGTTTTTGGATGCAGAGTTTTAGATTACTGGTCAGAGTATAGGAAAAATATAAAGATCAAAAATAAAAACCTTCACAATAGCTTCTTAGTTACATAACTCAGTGATAAACAGCAGGTTTCTGTGGACTAGAACCCCAGTGAAGACGTGTGTGCCCTGTTTGAATGTATACATAATTACATTTACACAAATAAGACATGGTTAGGAATAGGACAGACCACCTGCAAATCATTACCTAGCGAGTCCCCATGCATCTCATTGTTACAGCTAGGTCAACACTTCAAGAACACAGAGTATATACACGTCATAGATAAAGACCAAAAAGTGACTATAGATTACCTCTAGAAAGACTGCAGTTACGTCCCAAATGGCTCGTATTCCTTTTATAGTGCAGTACTTTTGACCAGGGCCCATGTCAAAAATAGTGCACTATACAGGGAATAGGGTGCCATTTGGGACACACATTGCCTCTTGTTTTCTGATTTAAAAAAATTAAACAGTGTGGTTGAACCTCCTGACCACACAAATATGATGTGGGTCATAGATTGCGGCCCTAACCCATAATGGATAACTGATGAGTTGTTTCCATGGAGACAGATTCCAAACAGACAAGGAGCAATGGGGAATTCCTGGTTCACGCACAGCAGTCCGTTCAGATAGAAATAGAACAGACATGCATTTCTGACAGAGTACAAGGAATCATGTCAGCTCTATTCATTACATTTCTACTGCATCTGCAACATTTCATATGTTACTGTTTACTTCTTCCTGAGCAAACACGTCCCTGCTTAACTTCAACTGAAAATAAAAGGTCTTGATCTACAGAACAAACTTCCTGTGAATCACTACTAGTGTTCAAAGTTACCCTTGAATGACTTAGGTACATGAAGGATTGAAAAGGTACATGAAGGCTTGAGTACATAGAGATTATTCCCATGTAATTCTATGGTACAGTACCCCCCTGAAACTATGAGCAATGAAAATATTGGTCATTGAACTTAGCGGATACGGTCCAGTCAGCCAGCCTTCACTAGAAATCACAACCACCTGTCCAGTCTCTCACTGGGCAACAGGGATTTACTGTCACCATGACAACACACTCGACAGACCTACACAACATCAGGCATGTTCAAGCTGATTAAACAGCAGAGTTCATCCATCCATAGTCAGTAGAAGTTGTTATTATATAATCTATTATTTCTGTATAGCTGTACACAGTCACTTTGTCATAGGGATGACAAAGCAGGGGAGAGAATAAAAAAAATAAAAAAGTGGACAAAGACAGATTTTTAAAAGGTTTGTAAAAATGTATTTGCGGTTTATGAAAGTATATCAACAAGTCCATGTAACCTGAGATGTTTGTAGATTCTTACACAGGAGAAGCTCTAAACAAACCAGCTAGAAATATCTAGATCCAGCCGGCTGCATTAGTTGTTCCCCAGGCCAAAGATCCTCAGACAACGGGTCCTTTCATGTCTTGTAAATCAACCTTTTTTGGGATTACAGATGTAAAACAGAGGGTGCCGGGCTGATTTATTTAGGCTTGGGGACATCATTAAGATATGTGGAGGGAGTCTGTTACGTAGGTCTAACAAAAGAAAACCACTACCTTACCTACTGCCCAACCTCTACAAATAGCTCCCCTATAGATTAACTATTGGCTATACAATTATTAGCTCCTTTGCATTGAAACAAAACCACACCTGTCTGATGTGATTTTAGAACTAAAGAGTGGTGAAACAACTATCTCTGTACAAATATTGACAAACGCAATTGAAATACATTATTTGAGCAATAAATATAACAAACAGCACCTGCAGAAATGTATGGGAACCGTATGCAGTTACGATGTTACATTTTATTCAAAACAATACCACATTCGCTCCAGAAACAATCATTATTATTACTAATAACATAACAAGAAGCACCCCAATTATGTTTCTGTCCTGACTACCACCTAGTGGGAATGGCAGGTGCAAACGTTTCTTGCTCGGTACAGCAGGGCCGTAAATAATACAGTGCCTTTGGAAAGTATTCAGACCCCTTGACCTTTTCCACTTTGTTATGTTACAACCGTATTCTAAAATGGATTTAAAAAAGAAGAAGAATCCTCAGTAATCTACACACAATACCCCATAATGACAAAACAAAAACAAGTTACATTTTTGCAAAGTTATTAAATATAAAAAAAAGAAATACCTTATTTACATAAGTATTCAGACTCCTTGCTATCAGACACAAAATTAAGCTTCAGGAGCATCCTGTTTCCATTGATCATCCTTGAGATGTTTCTACAACTTGATTGGAGTCCACCTGTGGTCAATTCAAATGATTGGACATGATTTGGAAAGGCAAACACCTGTCAATATAAGGTCCCACAGTTGCCAGTGCATGTCAGAGCAAAAACCAAGCCATGAGGTCTAAGGAATTGTCCGCAGCGCACCGAAACAGGATTGTGTTGAAGCACAGATCTGGGGAAGTGTACCAAAACATTTCTGCAGCATTGAAGGTCCCCAAGAACACAGTGGCCTCCATCATTCTTAAATGGTAGACGTTTGGAACCACCAAGACTCATGCTAGAGCTGAACGCCTGGCAAAACTGAGCAATCAGGGGAGATGGGCCTTGGTCAAGGATAGATAGAGCTCCTCTGTGGAGATGGGAGAACCTTCCAGAAGGACAACCATCTGAAATATTTGGCCTGAATGCCAAGAGTCACATCTGGAGGAAACCTGGCACCATCCCTACGGTCAAGCATGGTGGTGGCGGAATCATGCTGTGGGGATGTTTTTCAGAGGCAGGGAGACTCGTCAGGATTGGGGCAAAAATGAACGGAGCAAAGTACAGAGAAATCCTTGATGAAAACGTGCTCCAGAGTGCACAGGACCTCAGACTGGGGCAAAGGTTAACCTTCCAACAGGACAACGACACTAAGCACACAGCCAAGACAAAGCAGGAGGGGCTTCGGGACAAGTCTCAATGTCATTGAGTGGCCTAGCCAGAGCCCGGACTTGAACCCGATCGAACATCTCTGGAGAGACCTGAAAATAGCTGTGCAGCAACGCTCCCCATCCAACCTGACAGAGCTTGACAGGATCCGCAGAGAATAATGGGAGAAACTCTCCATATATAGGTGTGCCAAGCTTGTAGCGTCATACCTAAGAAGATTTGATGCTGTAATTGCTGCCAGGTGCTTCAACAAAGTACTGAGTAAAAGGGTCTGAATACCTATGTAAATGTGATATTTAGAATAAGTTAACAAAAAAATGGAAACCTGTTTTTGCTTTGTCATTATGGGGTATTATGCGTAGATTGATGAGAGAAAAAACAATTTAATCAATTTTAGAAAAACTCTAACGTAAGAAAATATGGAAAAAGTCAAGGGGTCTGAATACTTTCTGAAGGCACTGTATGTAGTTCATTCCATCCAAACTGCATGGAAAAGTTTGAGGTTTTAAAGTCCCCAAAGAGTCATAATTTAGTCCATGTCAAAGCAGTCATGCATTGCCACAAGAGAAGATAGTTAATACAGAAAACAGTGGCATTGCCAGTCAGAAGTACCTGACAGAAATGGCAAGGCCTGCAGGTAGGTAGGAAGGAAAGCTACTTATTCAAGGAGAAACAGTCCATATGTGCAGAGGTGGTCTGGTCCTTTCAATACCAGTCAGAATCCATCCCAGTGTCCACAAAAACTCCCTGCAGATTGGGAAAGGAATATGAACTGCTTGGTGATCAGATGAGCTAATCCTTGTCCCCTCCATGTGGTTCCACTTAGATTTGGTGCTTCATCTTCAATGCAGCCAAATTCCCCATCATTCACCCTGAAATGTGCACTTGCTCACTCTCCTCAATTGAATTAAAAAACATTTGATTTAAGCACAGGCTACAGGGGTTTACAGACTTTCCACCATATGTCTTACACCAGTCCACACAATTTAAAATTTGTCTCTATACTCCAGCATTTTGGATTTGAGAAAATGTTCGTATCAGGTGAAAGTACAGAACGTCACCTCTAATTTGAGGGTACTTTCATATTTATCTGATTTACTGAAAATAGAAAATAACTAAGTGAGTAGATAAGATGTTTCTGAACACTTCTAAATCAATCCTGATAATGCCACGATTAAGAAAAAACAACAATCATGAATAATGATGAGTGAGAAAGTTAGAGGCTAAAACAAAGCATGTCAAACTCTCACCATTCCCAATAATGGGTGACAAACATTTTTGGGGGGTATGATCTTTGACCCTCATCATTCATTCCTAATCATGGTATAATCATGGTAGAATCCACATGAATGTAGAAGTGTTCACAAACGTAATCTATTCTTGCAATAAAAGTGAGTCAAACAAAATACATTATTCACCAATCACTTCCTATTGGACAACATGTAATCTGAAAACACCAGAACAGGCTGTAAATGCATCCAACAAGTTTGTAGAGTCACAAGCTTGATGTAGTCATAGTGTACAAGGAATATTGGAATACTGTCACCTGCTCTCAAATAAAAATAGCTGGAGTATAGAGCCACATACAAAAATAGTATTTGGACAGTGTAAGTGAGAAGTGCACACCTTGGGGGAGGGAGCAAGGCAGAGAATGGGACCACTGGAGTCTCACTGGAGGTTCTTCAGCTTCTCTATCCCAGTTGCTTTGGCCTCTTGCTGATGCTGCTTCTGTTTCTTCAGGTGGCGGTAGGCTTGCACCACCCGCTGCCTCTCCTCCTCCATCATCCTCTGCCTGGCCATGGATGGCTTGGCTGTGGAGAACTGGGTCTGGCCCAGCAGAGAGTTCAGCAGGAGACCCTTACATACACCCTGGAAGAGAGAGAGAAGGACTAACATTATTTAATAGTCTAGAGCCATTCATCTGAGCCTGTATTCACAAAGCGTCTCAAGGTAGGAGTGCTGATCATCCATGGAATTATTGCAAAAGTGTGGTATGCAGCTTTTGTGCTACTCCATAAGGACGGGGATAGTAGTGATCTTGAGAATGATCTACCCATTTCCAGGCTCCCTTGTCTTGCGAAAATATTAGAACCATTGGTCAGTCAATCTCACGTGACTTGGGAAATGGTAGTCAGTGTTTTTCTTTTTGGCAAATCAAAGAAATAAATTATTGCTGCCTTATTAGCCAAGAAATCATTAGGGGCTGACCCGTGTTTGCGTAAGTATGCATTGCCCCTCATTGCTGGCACAATAGCACACTATCAGGAAATATCAGGAAGTGTCGAAAGCAGCTTTTGTGATAACACTCCATAAGGGCGGGGATAGTGGTGATCTCGATAATTATTGACCCATTTCCAGGCTCCCTTGTCTTGCGAAATTACTACAATCATTGGTCAACAAACCAAGTTATTTTCTGTTATTCAATCCGGATTCAGACCCAAACATAGCACCACTTCGCCTACCATGCTCGTTGTAAATTATATTACAAATTATTTAGTTAGAAAGAATTGTGCTGCCATGTTTGTAGACTAAAGCTTGATACTGTAGACCATGTTATTCTGTTGAATAAGCTGTCCTCCATAGCATCCATAGCATAGCCACTTTTATGTCTATTATAGTTTCTGGGGATATTATCTATATGCATGCAGCATAATCTACACTTAAACTACTAGATGCTGTCAATGGTTTCATAATTATCTCAATGTCAGAACTCAGGCCATCAAAGTAGATGGGGTCATACCTGAGAGCTTTGAGTTACATACTGATTATTATAATTTTTTATTTAACTAGGCAAGTCAGTTAAGAACAAATTCTTATTTACAATGACGGCCTACCCCAGCCAAACCCGGACAATGCTGGGCCAATTATGGGACTCCCAATCATGATGCAGCATGGATTCGAACCAGGGATTGCAGTGACGCCTCTTGCACTGAGATACAGTGCCTTAGACCACTGCGCCACTCTGAAGCCAACATAAAGAGGTGGCCCAAGGTTCGATACTCAGCCCATTACTGTTTACAATCTATACTGAACAAAAATATAACTGCAACATGTAAAGTGTTGGTCCCATGATTCATGAGCTGAAATAAAATGTTACACACAAAAAGCTTATTTCTCTCATATTGTGTCCACACATTTGTTTACATCCCTGTTTGTGTGCGTTTCTCCTTTGCCAAGGTAATCCATCCACCTGACAGGTGCGGCATATCAAGAAGCTGATTAAACAGAATGATCATTACACAGGTGCACCTTGTGCTGGGGACAATAAAAGGCCATTGTCACACAATGCCACAGATGTCTCAAGTTGAGGGAGTGTGCAACTGGCATGCTGACTGCAGGAATGTCCACCAGAGCTGTTGCCAGAGAATTTAATATTAATTTCTCTACGATAAGCCATCTCCGCCATTTTAGAGAATTTGGCAGTACATCCAATCGGCCTTACAACCGCAGCCATGGTGTAACCATGCCAGCCCAGGACCTCCACATCTGGCTTCTTTATCTGCCAGATCGTCTGAGACCAGCCACCTGGACACCTGATGAATATTTTGGTCTATAATAAATTCCTTTTGTGTGATAAAACGAATTCTGATTGGTGGGCATATGCTCTCTAAGGCCCACCATGGCTGCGCCCCTGCCCAGTCGTGAAATCCATAGATTAGGGCCTAATTAATTCATTTCAATAAATAGGTAATGCTGTAAAATATATATATTTCATTTGTGTTTTATTCCATTGTTCCATCAGTTGGCCAAGCCTTTTCACATTTGAAGTCTGACTGCCAAGCATTGCAGAGGTTATTATTGGATCTAAACTTAATGCTAAATGCAAAACATGCTTTTTTCTAGGTCCCATAACCCACATTTAAATAACATGTGTAAATGACTAGTTTGAACAGTACACAAATTGAGCAAGTTCCTTCCTACAAATATTTTGGTATCTGGCTTGATGACAAAACTGTCATTTAAAAAAACATGTCAATGAGCTGATAAAGTTCATGTTCAAGGTTGTGTTCTCTTACAGAAACAAAGCATGTCTGACTTCTGTTAATAGGAAGGAAGTTGTTCAGGCCACTTTTATGTCTATTATAGTTTCTGGGGATATTATCTATATGCATGCAGCATAATCTACACTTAAACTACTAGATGCTGTTTTCCATTGTGCCCTTATGTTTATTACTGGTGATGGTTATAGAGCTCACCATTGTCTTTTGTATCAAAAAGTGGGTTGGGCCTCTTTGTATGTAAGGAGAGTAAGCCTAAGACTGGGTTTGGTCATTTGTAAGTCTAAATTGAATTAACGATGATCGATACAAAATTTCTCCATGAGGGCTTTGTAGATAAACCAAGCACGAGACTGGATTTGGCCCCGTCGGTCTCCACAAATTTGGGTAAAGCTGCATTTATTTTTTTTGCGCCCTTTATGTGGAATAACTTACAGGACTCACTGAAATGAGATGTTCTGGTCCATTCAGAGTAATGATCGGAGACCTCAATGTTGATAAATGTGTCCATTTCTTAATAGATTTGTAATTTTATGTACAATATTTATGCAGGGTTCATCTGTAAAAGAGTACGTACTGTCTCAGTACGACTTCTCGGTCAAAATAAAAGGTGAAATATATTTTTTTACATCTTATTCATTAGGATCTAAAAAGGCAAAACTGATCCTAGATCAGCACTACTCTAAGATGCCAGAGTGGTGTACTATGACGTGAGATAGAGGAGTTAGCGAGCTAACACTGGTCAACTCAGAGTTCAACTCGGGATAACCGGTGACACTAAAGTGGCTCACCTTTTAACCAGGCAACGAATCTGTCAGAATTAACCGTCTCCGAGGCAGTCTAAGTCAGGGCTAACTCCACTTACCCTGAATTTTTTTGTTGTTGTTGAATTATTTAAACTTTTTTAAATTAATTTAACAAGGCAAGTCAGTTAAGAACACAGTCTTATTTACAATCACAGCCTATATCAGCCAACCCTGGGCACCGCTGGGCCAATTGTGGGCCACCCTATGGGACTCCCAATTACGGCCGGATGTAGCGACGCCTCCAGCACCGAGATGCAGTGCATTAGACCGCTGCGCCACTGGGGTGCCCAGTACCTGAGCTGTGAGTTGAGGAACAATTAAAATCTGTTTCTCTCCCTCTCGTCATCATCCTCTTCATTTGAGGAGAGGACTAATTAAACATTTTATTAATTTAAAAAAAGGTCATTAAAATACGTATCACATTATACATTTAGTAATGACAAGATGCACTTGAAACTTCACGCAAAGTAAAACTTTTGTATGACTTTTGTTTGACTTAGCCTTGTGCGGCACACAGTAACAAGCTCGGCTTGAGCAGGCGACAGGTGCACGATCAATATCCACCTTCATAACATGGATAAAGCCTGAGCTGGAATGTTTAGCTAACCAATGCAGGATAGCTTCAGCAAATCCTGAGTAATCTAGCTTGCATCGTAGTATACCCCTCTGGGGAGTGATATCATTAAAATGAGGATAGCTCTTTTTACGTACTCACATGTACACACACTTACCTGGGGCTTGATCAGTGCCTTCCTGGGCTTGATACTCAGAGTCGGCGGTGCCATGGCAACTTCTCCAAAGGCAACTTCATCTAAAAGTTAAGGGATAGAGAATAAGATGGTGGCAGCATGTACAGTGCCTTGCGAAAGTATTCGGCACCCTTGAACTTTGCCACATTTCAGGCTTCAAACATAAAGATATAAAACTGTATTTTTTTGTGAAGAATCAACAACAAGTGGGACACAATCATGAAGTGGAACGACATTTATTGGATATTTCAAACTTTTTTAACAAATCAAAAACTGAAAAATTGGGCATGCAAAATTATTCAGCCTCTTTACTTTCAGTGCAGCAAACTCCAGAAGTTCAGTGAGGATCTCTGAATGATCCAATGTTGACCTAAATGACTAATGATGATAAATACAATCCACCTGTGTGTAATCAAGTCTCCGTATAAATGCACCTGCACTGTGATAGTCTCAGACGTCCGTTAAAAGCGCAGAGAGCATCATGAAGAACAAGGAACACACCAGGCAGGTGCGAGATACTGTTGTGAAGAAGTTTAAAGCCGGATTTGGATACAAAAAGATTTCCCAAGCTTTAAACATCCCAAGGAGCACTGTGCAAGCGATAATATTGAAATGGAAGGAGTATCAGACCACTGCAAATCTACCAAGACCTGGCCGTCCCTCTAAACTTTCAGCTCATACAAGGAGAAGACTGATCAGAGATGCAGCCAAGAGGCCCATGATCACTCTGGATGAACTGCAGAGATCTACAGCTGAGGTGGGAGACTCTGTCCATAGGACAACAATCAGTCGTATATTGCACAAATCTGGCCTTTATGGAAGAGTGGCAAGAAGAAAGCCATTTCTTAAAGATATCCATAAAAAGTGTCGTTTAAAGTTTGCCACAAGCCACCTGGGAGACACACCAAACATGTGGAAGAAGGTGCTCTGGTCAGATGAAACCAAAATTGAACTTTTTGGCAACAATGCAAAACGTTATGTTTGGCATAAAAGCAACACAGCTGAACACACCATCCCCACTGTCAAACATGGTGGTGGCAGCATCATGGTTTGGGCCTGCTTTTCTTCAGCAGGGACAGGGAAGATGGTTAAAATTGATGGGAAGATGGATGGAGCCAAATACAGGACCATTCTGGAAGAAAACCTGCAAAAGACCTGAGACTGGGACGGAGATTTGTCTTCCAACAAGACAATGATCCAAAACATAAAGCAAAATCTACAATGGAATGGTTCAAAAATAAACATATCCAGGTGTTAGAATGGCCAAGTCCAGACCTGAATCCAATCGAGAATCTGTGGAAAGAACTGAAAACTGCTGTTCACAAATGCTCTCCATCCAACCTCACTGAGCTCGAGCTGTTTTGCAAGGAGGAATGGGAAAACATTTCAGTCTCTCGATGTGCAAAACTGATAGAGACATACCCCAAGCGACTTACAGCTGTAATCGCAGCAAAAGGTGGCGCTACAAAGTATTAACTTAAGGGGGCTGAATAATTTTGCACGCCCAATTTTTCAGTTTTTGATTTGTTAAAAAAGTTTGAAATGTCGTTCCACTTCATGATTGTGTCCCACTTGTTGTTGATTCTTCACAAAAAAAATAGTTTTATATCTTTATGTTTGAAGCCTGAAATGTGGCAAAAGGTCGCAAAGTTCAAGGGGGCCGAATACTTTCGCAAGGCACTGTATACATCTCTAATTACCTGATATACAGCATGCTCTGCTGAAAATCCATACATACCTATGAACATGTCGTTTTCTGCCTTCTCTTCTCGCCTGTCCAGTTTCTTTTTATGTAGCCTGTCCAGCCGGCTTTTATCATATCTGCAGTCACACAGGAGAGGACAAACGATTAAGGATGTAATTTGAGACCACTACATTTTAGACTAAATACAAAGGCTTAATTTCAAATCACCCCTAACCCCTCCTCCCTAGACACTACTGTAGATCTGAAGGGGTTGGACAGTTTGTCAACTTTATTATCACATGGGGGCAAATTAACATGGTCATCACGCTGTAGAAAGCAGGTAACATCAAACTCAACCTTAAACGTAGTCTATGTTTGATGCGTTAAACTAATGATTCCATTGATATTTATTTTTTTGAGATCCCAGGGGGGCTTTGACAGTCTATTGTAAATCAGTCCGATAGTACCCTTGACAGTATTTCAATCTGAAAGAAAGTTATGGTTTGAAGTGACAAATGCATTAGAAAGGCATTGGGAAGTTCAAAAGATCAGGCAATAATTTTGTATGATCTTCTGTGCAGAAAAAGAACAGATGTTATTTTTTTTCTCCAGTCTGATGTAGTGCCTGGTCTTGTTTACTCTGTTCTAATGAGTCCTGCCCAGATTGTGGGCATGGTAGTGGGAAACAGAAGACACATACATGTTCCTTAGAGTCTTAACTTTCAGTGATGTAGCTTAAACCGTTCAATAGATAGAGCCACGTGTCCGAAGAAAAAAGAAGCTGCTGTTTATTACAACTGCATCTAGCTGCTACTGACGTAACCCCGGTTCTATGAACCAAAGCATTTCCCCCCCTTCTATTTCAGTGTTTCTCTTGCGACCCCTAGTTTGGGAAACGCTGCTTTATACCAATAAACAACAAAGTCCAAAAAGGTTTAAACAAACGTGTAGGCCTATGTGAAAGGCGGGGCTAGGGGTTGGGTTGGAATTGAGGGACAGAATGTTTGTCTGGCTCCACTCACTCTTTCTTCTTGTCAGACTTGCATTTCCCGGTGCCAGCAGGTTTCTCCTGCTCCTCTAGCTCCCTCTCCGGCCGTCTCTCTATCTGGTTCTTGGTGAGGAAGAGGACGTGCTGCGCCTCATTGCCCATCCTCCGCAGGTACGTCTTCTCACTCTCCTTCTTCTTTCTACGGAAGTGTGGAACAGGGATATCTACGATTGTAGCATCACCTGGCTTGGGTTTGGGAGCAAGGGCGATGGCGTCAGCTAATGGGATCCAAGTAAAGAATATAAAGAACAGGACAGAAAATGAGGAGTACTGGAAGACAGAGCTTCAATTAAACTTTTAAGAAAGGCAAGTCAGTTTTTACAAGTATCAAATACCTTCGCTAATACTACAGGCATTCATGTATAGGCCTAATCAAGGACTTAGAACATTATTAAAAGGTTAGAATTCCATGATGACTGACCTTTCCTCATCTTCTTGGCCTTGCTGGGCCCCATCTTCATCCTCTCCTTGCTTTTCATAATCTCTCGAAGGCGGAAGGGAATCTGCTCAAGATGATCCTTCTGTCTGGGCTTGCCATCTCGTTTAGGCTTCTTGCTAGAGGGGCAATTAATTTATGGAAAAAGAAAGACATTTATTTACTCTAAGTAAAATCATGTGTAAACAAGAAGTCATCACAATATTTGGTCACATGGTCATGCATTGAATGTGCACTACGAGCGGCATGTGCATCAGACGCATGTGCATGGACCATAACTGGTTTGGCGTTTAACAAAGTGCTCAAAATATTTGATATATTTTTGAGAAATAGAAGCTTGAGCATACAGAGAAAAGTTTGTCAGCACTCTAGCAACATCTTCACTTTGGCGAGTTATGAAAGTATTTTAACTTTAGCCGTCACATGGTGGCCCTGGGCCCGGTTTGCCAAAAGCATCTCAAAGCTAAATTAAACTTTAGAAACTTAGTAGGAGCATCATTAAATCTCCCAAATCCATCATTACTAAAACTGCACATTATTTAACGGCTGCCTCAGACCACTTGTAGAACAGCTACTGTTAGTGCGTCGTTAGAAGGGCAAAAAAGCATCTATGGTCACTTTATACACAGAAGATCTCAGCTGAACATATAGATAAGCAACTTCATTCTCTCTGTGACCTCTGATAACTTCAAAACGAAGTTGACTACAAATACAAAGTTGCCAATGTCTTTGCAATTGTTACAAACAAGCAAAGGATAAAATGATGCTTCAAATGAAAACCGAGATGACCTTGTCCTATCGTGCTCTAGCGACTTGTTGCAGGCCAGGCACATGCACGCTGACTTCGGTCGCCAGTTGTAAAGTGTTTCCTCGGACACATTGGTGCGACTGGCTTTCGGGTAAAGCGAGCAGCGCAGCTTGGCAGGGTCATGTTTCAGAGGACGCATGGCTCTCGATCTTTGCCTCTCCTGAGTCCGTACGGGAGTTGCAGAGATGGGACAAGACTAACTACCAATTGATATCACAAAATTGGGGAGAAAAAAAAGGGGTAAAAAGTACCCCCCAAAAGAAATCTGTCTGTTTAAGCTAGAGACAACTGTGTTTTTGCAAGGGCTGCGTCTCAATCCACTGCATCCGCCGATATCGCCCTTCCAAATCAAATTTTATTTGTCACATACACATGGATAGCAGATGTTAATGCGAGTGTAGCGAAATGCTTGTGCTTCCACATCTGCAGTGAAAGGTGGCAGAGCTAGAGTGGTGTTTGTCAGACCATGAGACAAATCTGAAAATTGGTCTTCTCACAAAATCGTATGAAGCATCTGAACAGTTTGGCCTACAAACTATTAACACCACTCTATTGAAATTTGACTCTCACGGACACAATGGTGTTCTGTTTTGCTTACAAGACTCATCTGAAGGTCTCCAGTACCAGTGTTTATTTAAAAAAAAATATTTAAAAAAAAGGAGGTATACAGTAACAGTCAAAGGTTTGGACACACCTACTCATTCAAGGGTTTCTCTTTTTACTATTTTCTACATTGTAGAAATAACACACATCATGTAGTAACCCAATTGTTTTTAAACAAATTAAAATATATTTTATATATTCTTAAAAGATTCTTCAAAGTAGCCACCCTTTGTCTTGATGACAGCTTTATACTCTCTTGGCATTCTCTCAACCAGCTCCACGTGGAATGCTTTTCCAACAGTCTTGAAGGAGTTCCCTCATATGCTGAGCACTTGTTGGCCGATTTCCTCTTCACTCTGCGGTCCAACTCATCCCAAACCATTTTAATTGTGTTGAGGTCAGATGTTTGTGGAGGCCAGGTGCAGCACTCCATCACTCTCCTTCTTGGTCAAATAGCCCTTACACAGCCTGGAGGTGTTGGGTCATTGTCCTGTTGAAAAACAGTGATAGTCCCACTAAGTGCAAAACAGATAGGATGGCGAATCGCTGCAGAATGCTGGTTAAGTGTGCCTTGAATTCTAAATAAAATCACAGACAGTGTCACAAGCAAAGCACCTCCACACCACCTCCTCCATGCTTCATGGTGGGAACCACACATGCAAAGATCCGTTCACCTACTCTGCGCCTGATTCACGCAGTCTCCTCTGAACAGTTGATGTTGAGCTGTTTCTGTTACTTGAAACATGTAGCATTTATTTGGGCTGCAATCTGAGATGCAGTTAACTCTAATGAACTTATCCTCTGCAGCAGAAGTAACTCTGGGTCTTCCTTTCCTGTGGCGGTCCTCATGAGAGCCAGTTTAATCATAGCGCTTGATGGTTTTTGCAACTGCACTTGAAGAAAATGTCAAAGTTCTTGACATTTTCCTGATTGACTGACCTTCATGTCTTAAAGTAATGATGGACTGTTGTTTCTCTTTGCTTATTTTAGCTGTTCTTTCCATAATATGGACTTTGTCTTTTACCAAATAGGACTATCTTCTGTATACCACCCCTACCTTGTCACAACACAACTGATTGGCTCAAACGCATTAAGGAAAGAAATTCCACAAATGAACAAGGCACATTGAAATGCATTCCAGGTGACCACCCCATGAAGCTGGTTGAGATAATGCCAAAAGTGTGCAACGATGTCATCAAACCAAAGGGTGGCTACTTTGAAGAATCTCAAATATATTTTGATTTGTTTAACCCTTTTTTGGTTACAACATGATTCCATGTGTGTGATTTCAGGGTTTTGATGTCTTACAATGTAGAAAAGAGTAAAAAGAAAAGAAAAACCCTGGAATGAGTAGGTGTGTCCAAACTTTTGACTGTAGCTCTGTCTATTAATCTGAGAGTGGTTACATTTCTCCAGGCCCATCACTCAGCTTTTTACCAAAACAGAGACGGGGCGACCGTTGTTATTGTTTCATCTGTGGATTATCAAGACATTAAAGTGTCACCAACAAAACGTTTAACATTAGGCCTATAGCAAATGCAGCATATGGCCTTTTCCAGTAGTTTTCCAGAAACATAGCATGCCATTCCATGAGCGCAGCATTTATTTTTCAACAGGAATCAATAAACCCAATCAGCCCTCCATGACAAAATCATAAACAGAGTAGGGCTGCTTTGGGGTTATGCGCAGGTAAAACAATTCAGCTATTCTATACTTCCACATTTCCAAGTTCTATTCTTGAAGATCAAGGCAGTATAAAATTGATCGGAATTCTGATACATCTTTACATTAAAAACCAAGTCTAATTTAATCGTACTTTATATGTAGAAAGCAATGGGTTAGAAGAAGCCTACATAACCAACACATAAAGTAAAATGTAACATCCATATATGGCCAGCTATATAAACTTTAACATTGATTTATCCTGCAATAGATGTGGTTCAATTGGTAACATACAGTTTTGTCTTCTTCTAATGCCTCTTAAGGGGAAAGTAATCTAAAAGTAACTGAATGTAATCAGATTACGTTACTGAGTTTGGGTAATCCAAAAGTTACATTGATTACAATTTGACAGGTAACTAGCAACTAACGGATTACATTTATAAAGTAACCTACCCAACCCTGTGTGTGTGAGTGATATATATATATATATATAAAAAGTGGTGACGGAGTAGGCATGCTGCTGACTAGATGCTGAAAATGGGGCTTGCCTCCGACTGGCAGCTGTAGTGTCGCCGGATGAGGAAAACGGCACTAGTGAAAACGGCCCAGTGAATGAGGCGATTGGCAAGAAAGCAGTCGCTTGGGGTGCGACCATTCTGGACTGGAGGGACCCCGGCCTCCTGAGTGCTCATTGCTAACTGGGTAACTAACTCTCAAGATAGCTAGCATGCTAACTTAGATAGCTAGCAAGCCTGTAGGACAAAAAAGAGCGAACCAGCTGGTCAGCGTTACCTTGGATATTGCCCTGTCGTAGCACCTTGTTTAAATGCCTCTGCGGGTTTCGTCTGTTTATTTTTCCCCATGATGTTCTTGTTATTGGTGCTTAACTAGCGCGGATTCCTTCGAAACAACAACCCACGTGGGCTAACGTTGAGAAATTCTTCTTCTTTGGAGTTAAACTGCAGTTGGCATCAAATATGTTGCATTACCGCCCCCAACTGGACTATGATATAAATCCATTGTACATGTGATACAAAAGGGGAAAAAGAAAAACCTTCCAACTAACCCTACACTCGTTAAAAATCCACTACCCCATTCCAATACTTTGACCATATTGCTCATGCACCATGCCAACGGCCTGGAAGGATGAGATACTCAACACACCCTCTAACTCTTCTGAAGTCAAATCTCATATACCCACTGCCGGCCCGCCTGTGGCGGCAGATAGCCTTTTCTGAGCTAAACTGACGCACTTCCAACAACACACAATTCTGCCCAAAACAATGACAATTTCTCTCAACCAGCATATGGGGTTTTAGGTGAGCGCTGATGCCGCCCTTTGATAAGCAGTGCCCAAATTGTCAAAGGCAGGGGCGCAAAATATTTTGCTTGTCCATTCCCAGCACGCCTCTCCAGGGTGCTGTTGGTGAGATGCATCTTTGAAGCGCTCCACCAATGTTCTATCCAGAAAATTCTCTAACAAAAATGTAGAACATATAGGATATGGTAAAAAAAAATGGTATGTGGCCTTTTCTGTAGCCTACAGCCTGGAGGTAAAATGTATGACAATGTAATGAGATGGACACTTTTTACATCATGCAGGTTTCTCTGATCAAATAGCCTAACCTGACTAATGAGCTGCCATGTTAACAAACAACATATCCTAAAAACAGGACAGGTCAAAGTAAAATGGACAATATGGAATGGACAGTCACAACTGTTTCACCCCATTGTCATGATCAGTGGTTTCAAGTTTGTATCCATCAATTTTTGACAAGCTGTTCATAGCGAAAAATAAAATACTTCTGCATTTCCCACTGTCTAAACACATTGCAAATAGGCTCGCAATAACTCCTGATAAAGTTGGTTAGCTGATATTCAAAGGTTAAATAGCCACAAATGGATTAGTCACAGGAATCAAGACTATTAAATCTATTTTCTGTGATTTACATTTCTGCGGTACAGTTGATAACCATTGCTATGAACTCTAAGAATCCAACATTACTGAAGCATATACAGTGGGGCAAAAAAGTATTTAGTCAGCCCCCAGTTGTGCAAGTTCTCCCACTTAAAAAGATGAGAGACCTGTAATTTTCATCATAGATACACTTCAACTATGACAGACAAAATGAGAAGAAAAAATCCAGAAAATCACATTGTAGGATTTTTTATGAATTTATTTGCAAATTATGGTGGAAAATAAGTATTTGGTCACCTACAAACAAGCAAGATTTCTGGCTCTCACAGACCTGTAACTTCTTCTTTGAGAGGCTCCTCTGTCCTCCACTCGTTACCTGTATTAATGGCACCTGTTTGAACTTGTTATCAGTATAAAAGACACCTGTCCACAACCTCAAACAGTCACACTCCAAACTCCACTATGGCCAAGACCAAAGAGCTGTCAAAGGACACCAGAAACAAAATTGTAGACCTGCACCAGGCTGGGAAGACTGAATCTGCAATAGGTAAGCAGCTTGGTTTGAAGAAATCAACTGTGGGAGCAATTATTAGGAAATGGAAGACATACAAGACCCCTGATAATCTCCCTCGATCTGGGGCTCCACGCAAGATCTCACCCGGTGGGGTCAAAATAATCACAAGAACGGTGAGCAAAAATCCCAGAACCACACGGGGGGACCTAGTGAATGACCTGCAGAGAGCTGGGACCAAAGTAACAAAGCCTACCATCAGTAACACACTACGCCGCCAGGGACTCAAATCCTGCAGTGCCAGACATGTCCCCCTGCTTAAACCAGTGCATGTCCAGGCCCGTCTGAAGTTTGCTAGAGAGCATTTGGATGATCCAGAAGAAGATTGGGAGAATGTCATATGGTCAGAACTTTTTGGTAAAAACTCAACTCGTTGTGTTTGGAGGACAAAGAATGCTGAGTTGCATCCAAAGAACACCATACCTACTGTGAAGCATGGGGGTGGAAACATCATGCTTTGGGGCTGTTTTTCTGCAAAGGGACCAGGACGACTGATCCGTGTAAAGGAAAGAATGAATGGGGCCATGTATCGTGAGATTTTGAGTGAAAACCTCCTTCCATCAGCAAGGGCATTGAAGATGAAATGTGGCTGGGTCTTTCAGCATGACAATGATCCCAAACACACCGCCCGGGCAACGAAGGAGTGGCTTCGTAAGAAGCATTTCAAGGTCCTGGAGTGGCCTAGCCAGTCTCCAGATCTCAACCCCATAGAAAATCTTTGGAGGGAGTTGAAAGTCTGTTGCCCAGCAACAGCCCCAAAACATCACTGCTCTAGAGGAGATCTGCATGGAAGAATGGGCCAAAATACCAGCAACAGTTTGAAAACCTTGTGAAGACTTACAGAAAACGTTTGACCTCTGTCATTGCCAACAAAGGGTATATAACAAAGTATTGAGAAACTTTTGTTATTGAACAAATACCTATTTTTCCACCATTTGCAAATACATTCATAAAAAATCCTACAATGTGATTTTCTGGATTTTTTTTCTCATATTGTCTGTCATAGTTGAAGTGTACCTATGATGAAAATTACTGGCCTCATCTTTTTAAGTGGGAGAACTTGCACAACTGGTGGCTGACTAAATACTTTTTTGCCCCACTGCACATTACATGAGTAATGTAGGCTATGTAAACATTATATAAAGTGGCATTGTTTAAAGTGACTAGTGACATATTTAATACATACAATTTTTTTATTTTTAAAGTGGCTAGAGATTTGAGTCAGTATGTTGGCAGCAGCCACTCAATGTTAGTGATGGCTGTTTAACAGTCTGATGGCCTTTAGAAGCTGTTTTTCAGTCTCTCGGTCCCAGCTGTGATGTACCTGTACTGACCTCACCTTCTGGATGACATCGGGTGGTGTAGGTGTCCTGGAGGGCAGGTAGTTTGCCCTCGGTGATGCGTTGTACAGACCTCACTACCCTCTGGAGAGCCTTACAGTTGTGGGTGGAGCTGTTGCCGTACCAGGTGGTGATACAGCCCGACAGGATGCTCTCGATTGGCATGTCAAAGTCTGAGGGAAGTCTGTGATCAATACTTTTTTGTTGTATATTTATACGCACTTATGTATTTAAATTGTACTGTCCTGAAGTTATTAATATAACAATCATACAAATAAACTGGTGTTGACTTTACTTTTTGTCTGTTTGTTAAGTACTGTTAGTCTGGGTGCCAAACAAGGTGGAACATCGGGAACATTGCCTTAATAGACGCATTGTCGACAGTCCAATGCGCTTCTCCACAGCGTTCCTTGGATTAAATTCCGGCCAAAGCACTTGAGATGATTTGGTCTTGCAATTTTGTGGTAAATGGCTAAAGTTTGCAGCAGTGGATATTTAAACTAATCTGAAACGTGGCCCCATAGTCAAACTACGTTTCAGGGTAAGTAGGTAAATTATCATGTTGCAGATTGCTGAACTAGAAAATATTAAGAACTTTTCATACAATCGCTCATAAATAAGTGCATTAAAACACAGGTGAAAACTTAGTTATTTGACAGTTTATTCAAACATTTATTCAAAAATAAAAAATAAATCCTTATCTAATGAGTTGCAGTATGTTTAGACAAAAAAAAAAGGGGGCACAGGAATGTGTAAATTGTGTTCATGAAGAGGCCATTGGACCGTATCACCTAGTCTGACTTAATTGAACACAAATTGAAAGAATATAACAAAAACCAGCAGACACTATGCCCTGCATGGAATGAGTCTGACACCACTGCACCCCTGGAGTATCTGGGGCAATACAGTGCCTTAAAGTATTCAGACCCCTTGACTTGATCCACATTTTGTCACGTTACAACTTTATTCTAAAATGGATTAAATAAATACAAATATTCAGCAATCTACACACAATACAGCATAATGACAGAGCGAAAACAAGTTATTTGAAAGTTTTGCAAATGTAAGATCTTATATTTTACGTATTCAGACCCTTTTATGAGACTCGAAATTGAGACCAGGTACATCCTGTTTCCATTGATCATCCTTGAGATGTTTCTACAACTTGATTGGAGTCCACTTGTGGTAAATTCAATTGATTGGACATGATTTGGAAAGGCCCACAGTTGACAGTGCACGTCGGAGCAAAGGTCGAAGGAATTGTCCGTAGTGTTCCGAGACAGGATTGCGTCGCGGCACAGATCTGGGGAAGCATACCAAAAAATGTCTGCAGCATTGAAGGTTTCCAAGAACACAGTGGCCTCCATCATTCTTCAATGGAAGACCTTTTGGTGGTTCCAGACTCTTCCTAGAGCTAGCCGCCTGGCAAAACTGAGCAATCGGGGGAGAAGGGCCTTGGTCAGGGATAGATAGAGCTCCTCTGTGGAGATGGGAGAACCTTCCAGAAGGACAACCATCTCTGCAGCACTGCTATGTTCCTGTTGTCAACTTCTGATGATTTAATTCAAGATATCGTCTGAATGCTAATTTCACCAATGAGCCAATGATTGACAAGGAAAGAACCCCAACACATCCAGGACCTATATACTAGGCGTGTCAGGGGAAAGCCCAAAACATTTTTTATTTTGGCTCTGTACTCCAGCAGTTTGGATTTGAAATCAAATTATTCATATGAGGCGACAGTACAGAATGTCACCTTTTTATTTGACAATATTGTCTATTTTACCATTTAGACTAAAGCACTTTAGGCATCTTGTCCCCCACATGTAATGACCACATCAAGCTTGTGGCTACGAACTTGATGTATTTACAGTTTGATTTGGGTCATATCTGCCCAATAGTAACTGAATGGTGAATGTCGTGTCATTTTTGAATCACTTTTTCTTACAGTAAGTGAGAATATTTTTGGGGTTGAAAAGATCTTAATCAATTTGGATGCTGTCATGATCAGAAAAAAACTATCATGAATGACTAATGACGAGTGAGAAAGTTGGAGTCACAAAGATGATACACCCCCTCTCGTTTGCCCATGTTTCTTGGAGATCCTAAATGGTTTTGTGATACTCAACTCATCCTGTGGTATTAAGCGCATTCATAACTGTTTTCTAACAAATTAATGTCACTTTACTTAAGGTGTCTGTACACACTCTATAACGGCATATGACATGGTTATGTAGTGCATCATTCCATTCAACGTTAAGTGACAAGAGTTTAATAAATGATAAAACGCCATATCACCTGGTACATTTATGGTACACTTATGAAGCATATGACATAAGTTCTCATGCAGACTGTAATAGCAGTTGATAGAGCATGACAACAGGATGAACAGTCCTTATGGCAAATGTTGTGTTCTATAGCTGATATATATTTTTTTGTTCACCTTTATTTAACCAGGTAGGCTAGTTGAGAACAAGTTCTCATTTGCAACTGCAACCTGGCCAAGATAATGCAAAGCAGTTCGACACATACAACAACAGTTACACATGGAATAAACAAACATTCTGTAGAAAAATTCTATATACAGTATGTGCAAATGAGGTAGGACAAGGGAGGTAAAGGCAATAAATGGGCTATGGTGGCGAAGTAATTGCAATTAAACACTGGAATGGTAGATGTGCAGAAGATGAATGTGCAAGTAGAGATACTGGGGTGCAAAGGAGCAAGATAAATACAGTATGGGGATGAGGTAGTTTGATGGGCTTTTTACAGGTGCAGTGATCTGTGAGCTGCTCTGACAACTGGTGCTTAAAGCTAGTGAGGGAGATATGAGTCTTCAGCTTCAGTGATTTTTGCAGTTCATTCCAGTCATTGGCAGCAGAGAACTGGAAGGAAAGGCGGCCAAAGGAAGAATTGGCTAAGAGGGTGACCAGTGAGATGCGCGTGCTACGGGTGGGTGCTGCTATGGTGACCAGTGAGCTGAGAGGGCGGGGCTTTACTTGGCAGAGACTTGTAGATGACCTGGAGCCAGTGGGTTTGGCGACGAGTATGAAGCTAGGGCCAGCCAACGAGAGCATACAGGTCGCTGCGGTGGGTAGTATATGGGGCCTTGGTGACAAAACAGATGTCACTGTGATAGACTGCATCCAATTTGTTGAGTAGAGTGTTGGAGGCTATTTTGTAAATGACATCATCGAGGATCGGTAGGATGGTCAATTTTACTACGGTATGTTTGGCAGCATGAGTGAAGGATGCTTTGTTGCGAAATAGGAAGCTGATTCTAGATGTCATTTTGGATTGGAGATGCTTAATGTGAGTCTGGAAGGAGAGTTTACAGTTTAACCAGACACCTAGGTATTTGTAGTTGTCCACATATTCTAAGTCAGAACCGTCCAGAGTAGTGATGCTGGACGGGCGGGCAGGTGCGGGCAGTGATCGGTTGAAGAGCATGCATTTAGTTTTACTTGCATTTAAGAGCAGTTGGAAGCCATGGAAGGAGAGTTGTATGGCATTGAAGCTCGTCTGGAGGTTAGTTAAGTGTCCAAAGAAGGGCCAGAGTTATACAGAATGGTGTCGTCTTCGTAGAGGTGGACACCTACAGTAATGTTACCCTGTTTGTTTTATGATTCTTTTACATTATTAACCTTAAATAATCTGCAAGATCTGTCATGTACTGTCATGTTGTGTCTTGTTTCTGTCCTTTCTCTTCACCCTGTCTCCCTCTGCTGGTCGTGTTAGGTTACCTTTTCTCCCCCTCTTTCCCCCAGCTGTTCCTTGTCTCCTCCTAACTACCTCGTCACCCCTTTTCCCACCTGTTCCCTTTTTCCCTCTGATTAGTCCTCTATATCTCTCTCTGTTTCTGCTCCTGTCTTTGTCGGATTCTTGTTTGTGTTGTTCATGCCTGAACCAGACTATCGTCATGTTTGCTGCAACCTTGTCCTGTCCTGTCGGAACCTGCCGGTCCATCTGAGCCTACGTTTGTTTTCTTATTAAAGAAGCTCTGTTTACGTTAATTCGCTTTTGGGTCCTCATTCACGCACCGTAACAAGATCAGACAATTTTTTGCAAGGTAGCCACACCTGCAGAGCACGTTACCCAACTGCATAAGGTTAGTCTGAACACCAACCACTGAGAAGTGCATAAGAAAGGCGTACATTTCCTACTTCTGAATCGGCCCCTAAGTGACTTTCCTACTCATAATTATGAATTTTCTGAATCATGGCAGCATTAGTATCACGTTTTAGGAAAGACCCAGATGCAGACAGTGTCGAAGTGACAAAAGTTTATTTCTAGAACAGAGGGCAGGCAAAATGACAGGTCAAGGGCAGACAGAGGTCAGTAATCCAGATCAGAATTCAAAAGGTACAGAACGGCATGTAGTCTCAGGGCAGGCAGAGGTCAATAATCTAGTGTGGTGGGACAAGGTACAGGACAGCGGGCAGGCTCCGGGTCTGGGCAGGCAGAATGGTCCAGAAAACAGGAACTTTAGAAAAGACAGGAGCAAGGGTGAAAACGCTGTTAGGCTTGACGAACAAAACGAACTGGCAACAGAACACAGGTATAAATACACAGGGGATAATGAGGGGAGACACTTGGGGGGTGGAGACAAGCACAAAGACAGGTGAAACAGATCAGGGTGTGACAATTTGGATGGGTTCAGAAACATCTCCGCTCATTTAGAAAGAAAAAGATTCCAGACACCATTTAGTTACTATTAGATCACATCCCATAAAATGAATTGCAAATGCAGCCAATGAATTTGTAGAGTTGCAAACTTGAAGTCATTAGGTCCAAGCGATATGGCACCAAATACTTATGATTTCTTCAAATGGAGGGACTAAATACATAAAAGCACTATGTCTAAATGGTCAAATGGATATTCATTAAATCAGCCTCAAATAAACTAATGATGTGTCATATGGATCATTTGATCTTAAATCCAAAAACGAATGGTGATGACGATACATTACTGTATAAGAGTAGGCGAGGGGCTCTTGGTTATTGGAGCCTGCCACGATGGAGAAGGCTGAGTATTGCAAGCAGGACAGAGTTAGGTATGGGGCCACTGTTCCTGATGGTCATTCTACCTTGTTCACACTCTCTTTCAATCTCTGCCTTCCATCTCGTTCTCAAAGCTGGTAGGTGCTATTGTGGTCATAGCAGTCCCAATCCATCAGTTCCTTTCGATGAAACCACAGCTGGATCTCCCTCTGAGCCCCCTCTACTGAATCACTGGCATGGACCACATTTCTGGAAAATAAATACAAACCTACATTCATTAAAGTCCAGTTTTGTATTTTGCATTGAAATTATGCACCCACTTTCAAAACACTTTCAAAAATGATAAATTTCATGTTTATATATTATTTTGTTTTTATCCCTCAATTCTTTAAATATTTGTTTAAAAGGGTATTGTGCAAATTATTGTAAAGTGAAAGATCTTTTCATTTGAGTCTTTATTGAAAAGGTTCACCTGCTGATGTGAATGCTGAAATCCCCCCGGACAGTGCCTGCTTGGGCCTCAGATGGGTTGGTGTCTCCTACCATGATCCGGGATGTCCGGACCACATTATGACCCTCCCACACCTGGACAACAAGAATGGATGTAGTGCTTACCAGGATTAGGGAAATCCAATCTTAAATCAGTCAATTCAGCAAATGAATTGAAAGTGAATCAATCAGATATACACAAGTGGTTAGGTGTTTTGGAATTTAACAGATACAGTGCCTTCAGAAAGTATGCACACCCCTTGACTTTTTCCACGTTTTGTTATGTTACAGCATGAATATAGGAGAAACTGAGGATGGATCAACAACATTGTAGTTGCTCCACAATACTAATAAAAATATTTCAAAACATGCTGTCACGCTCATCATAATGATTGGACCAAGATGCAGCGTGGTGTTTCCATCCTTTATTTTGAAAATGAAAACTTCAAAGAACAAAACGAACAAACGAAACGTGAAGCTAATAATAATGCTCACTGGCAACTATATCTAGACAAGATCCCACAAAGCACAATGGGAAAATGGCTACCAAAATATGATCCCCAATCAGAGACAACGATAAACCGCTGCCTCTGATTGGGAACCATACTAGGCCAACATAGACATATAATTCACCTAGATAACCCACCCTTAAATCACACCCCGACCTAACCAACAGAGAATAAAAGCTCTCTATAGTCAGGGCGTGACACATGCAACACTGCAACACTCTCCATATTTTCAAGC
This sequence comes from Oncorhynchus mykiss, assembly GCF_057628025.1. NCBI lineage: Eukaryota > Metazoa > Chordata > Actinopteri > Salmoniformes > Salmonidae > Oncorhynchus > Oncorhynchus mykiss. The sequence goes on along the minus strand of NC_143033.1, from coordinate 62,888,606 downwards.
ATAGTGGTGGGTGCATCATGTTATGGGTATGCTTGTATTCGTTAAGGACTGGGGAGTTTCAGGTTTTTCAGACAAAATCCATTATTTGACCCATTTAGAGACTTACTCAGAAAGACTCACAGCTGTAATCGCTACCAAAGGTGCTTCTACAAAGTATTGACTCAGGGGTGTGAATACTTATGGGTCATTCTATGAAAATGGTGGCTTTTTGAACAGCCAACTTTAAAAAAAAAGTTAGATCAAAAACTTAACTTTTTAAGGTATAGGAGGCAGCATTTTCACTTTTCGATAAATAGCATGCCCAATTTCAACTTCCTGCTACTCATGCCAAGAATATAAGATATGCATATTATTAGTAGATTTGGAGGGAAAACACTGACGTTTCTAAAACTGTTTGAATCATGTCTGTGAGTATAACAGAACTTATGTAGCAGGCAAAACCCTGAGGACTAACCGTTCAGATTTTTGTTTTTTAGGTCTGTCTGTTCAGTGAGTTCTCATTGGGAAACGATATTCCTAAGGCACTTGTTTTCAGTTCCTACCGCTTCCACTGGATGTCACCAGTCTTTGGAATTTGGTTGAGGTTATTCCTTTGTGCAATGAAGAAGTACGGCCATCCTGGAAAAGAGTAAGGCTGTTGAGAGTTGGCCAAGACTTGAAAAGTAGCGTTAGTTTCCTCTCGTCCTCTATTGAAAACAGATAGACCCGTCTTCTATTTGATCGATTATTAACGTTTAAAAATACCTAAAGTTGTATTACAAAAGTATTTAGAAATGTTTTGGCAATGTTTACAGGTAACTTTTGAAATATTTTGTAGTGACTTTGCGCAAATTGGAAGCTGTTTTTTTTTCTGGATCAAACACGCCAAATAAATCGAGATTTTGGTTATATATGGACGGAATTAATCGAACAAAAGGACCATTTGTGATGTTTATGGGACATATTGGAGTGCCAACAAAAGAAGCTCGTCAAAAGTAAGGCATGTTTTATATTTTGTTTCTGCGTTTCGTGTCGCACCTGCAGGGTTGAAATATGCTACTTTCTTTGTTTACTGCTGTGCTATCATCAGATAATAGCTTCTTATGCTTTCACCGAAAAGCCTTTTTGAAATCTGACATGTTGGCTGGATTCACAACGAGTGTAGCTTTAATTGAGTATCTTACATGTGTGATTTAATGAAAGTTTGAATTTTATAGTATTTTATTTGAATCTGGCGCTCTGCATTTTCCCTGGCAATTGGCCAAGTGGGGCATTTGCGTCCCCCTATCCCAGAGAGGTTAACCAGATAATAGTTAAGCGCTTAACATTATAAATCAACAAATGACAGTTTAACATTTTTTATTTTTACTATATACATTAAAAAAAATGCTTGTGCTGCCTTTTTGTCACTGGTGTTACCTATATTTTAGATAACCATTTGGGCTTTCTAGAATGTCATTTCAGTCTTTAATTTGTATATATAATCAAAGACAGTATTGTCATGAACCTTTTCTAAGAAATGGTTTAAATCCTCTAAATCCCTTAAATAAGTCTGGTGTTTTTGTTTAAGGGAGGCTGCTCTGCGGTGTGGGTCAGCATCACTGCGCTGTCTGTAGATTCTTTGCTTTTCAGCAGCACCTAATTTCGCCATATCTATTGTGGTATCCCAGGAGGTCTACCCCGGGGGATGGTAATAGAGGGGAGGGTACGTGAGGCCACGTTGGCTCCCTCTGCTGGGAATACCGGAGCTGGGCACCCCGACACGGACAGCTAAGTGAAGGTAATTAGAGGAAGGTGCCAACCAGCCGTGGAGGCTAAATAAAAGAAGCACGATGGCACACCGCAGAAGAGAAGGGTGAGAGGGCCACCAGTTAAGAAATAGAAGGAAGACAGAGCAAAACCTAAGTTATTTCTTTGATATATTTGTTTTCTGTCTTAGTAAAGTTGTTTTGTGGACTAAAGCCTCTGTGTCAATCTCTGCACGCTCCACCCAATGGTTTACCACACTATCAAAAGGAAAGCCATATTACGTGATTACAATATTGAAACAGTAATAAACTGCAAATAAGTATTTTTTAAATATAATTGTTGAAGGTTTTATAAAATTTTACGTTGAGAAAAAGGTTTATGGTGTAATTGACTGTCACTGGTGTTACCAGCAAGAACAGTAACACATCTGCAGACACAATGGCATATCTAAGATGGCGGCCACTGTAACTCAAATTACACTTTTTAAATTGTAAATCAATCACTTAATCATGCAATTTTATCAATAATTTTAATCCAACTTACTGTAAACGATATAACACCAGTGACATCTTAAGTCCTCGCATGAAATGAATCATCAAATTGGTGACACATGAAGCACCATGTGCTTTACAAAACAGTCCTGTCTCCAATGAACCTTTGACCCAGGAAGAATTTGGCAAGGATGTTGCATTTTTTCAAAGTGGTGGTTTTTCTACATTTTAACACCAGTGACATGAAATTGAGGGACAGCCATTACTTGTAAATTTGTCATATTTATTTTATATTTTAGTTTTTTAAGTAGTCCACTAATTTGCTCTAATACTTTCCTTTGTATTTTTACATTTAAAGAGGGAGAAATAAATATATATATTTATATACATTTTTTCTTTTCACATTGTTTAAAAACTGATATGTCACAAACTGATATGTGACTCTTAAAAAAAAAATGAAGAGACCAGTGTAAAATGATCAGTTTCTCTGGTTTTACTATTTATGGGTATGTGTTTTGGGGTCAAATTTAAATGTAGTTTTATTCTATAAATTACTGACAACATTTCTCCGAAATTCCAAATAAAAATATTGTCATTGAAAAAAGCATTTATTTGCAGAAAATGACAACTGGTCAAAAAAAAAATAAATGCAGTGTTGTCAGACTCGAATAATGCAAAAAATAAGTTTATATTCATTTTTAAACAACACAATACTAATGTTTTAACTTAGGAAGGGTTCAGAAATCAATATTTGGTGGAATAACCCTGATTTTCAATCACAGCTTTCATGCATCTTGGCATGCTCTCCACCAGTCTTTCACATTAATTTTGGCTGACTTTATGCCACTACTGACGCAAAAACGCAAGCAGCTCGGCTTTGTTTGACAGCTTATGACCACCCATCTTCCTCTTGATCACATTCCAGAGGTTTTCAATTGGGTTCAGGTCTGGAGATTGTGTTGGCCATGACAGGGTCTTAATCTGGTGGTCCTCCATCCACACCTTGATTGAACTGACTGTGTGGCATGGAACATTGTTCTGCTAGAAAGACCAATCCTCAGAGTTTGGGAACAGTGTCAGAGCAGAAGGAAGCGAGTTTTCTTCCAGGACAACCTTGTACGTGGTTTGATTCATGTGTTCTTCACAAAGACAAATCTGCCCGATTCCAGCCTTGCTGAAAGCACCCCCAGATCATCACCGATCCTCCACAAAATTTCACAGTGGGTGCGAGACTTGTGGCTTGTAGGCCTCTCCAGGTCTCCCACCCACTGTGTAATTTTGGATAAATGTTATCTGTAGTTTATAGAATAAAACAAACACATTTTTTTTACTCAACCACATACCTAGAAATAGTCAAACCAGAGAAACTATTAATTTTGCAGTGGTCTCTTCATTTTTTCCAGAGCTGTATTTATATATAGAGATTTTTTTTACCTAAGTGTGGTGCTCAAAACAGGTGGGGCTTTGCCACACCTACCCTGAATGATGGGTCTCCACGGTTTCCGAATCTTGCGCACCTGCTGCCCGATGTGCATATTCCTAGATATTGAAAGCATGTACAATTACACACGCTCTCAGTGTGTAGCCTACTCCATGTAGGCCAGAGTTGAGTGATATGACTGCTTGGATTAACAATGACAGTGTGTTATATAGACTTATTTAGGAAAAATCAAGGACGGAGGGGGGCATGACTTAAAAAATGGCAGAGTAATATTTATTTTAAAATTCATGACCAGTCAAAATTACTGCTTTAGCGGTTCTAGAGTTAACCAATTGATATTGTGTCATCATGTTTTACACTACACTAACATCATCAATCTGAGGTAAAAAATAGATACCCTTACCCTGCCCGAGGTGTTGGAAGAGGCTGTATTGGGATGAGGATTCATCAACATGTTTGATGTTTGTGGTGCACTCACTGAACACTTTTTTTGTGATAAATTAGTGTATTGTCTTCAAGTTTGATAAGGTAAGCGAATGCATGTATTCTCATAAATGTAGCCCATACATGCATTCAATCTTTGTAGCAATTAGATCTTTCATTGCTTTAAACTAGTAGTTGTAGTTCATATTGATTATGTGCTGTTCCTTCTCTCTTTCTAGAAGCAATCAGTTACAAGGCAATTTGAGCAATACAGAAAGCACAAACCACCGCATTTAACCACAGGAAGGTGACTGGAAAAATGGCCGAATGCAAACAATCCAGTTATGGCCTCCGCAAGGCAATCAAACAGGCAAAACATCAGTTCAGAGACAAAGTGGAGTCTCAATTCAACGTCTCAGACTCCGTATGTGGCAGGGACTCCAGACATGTACGTATTACAAAGGGAAAACCAGCCAGGTCGCGGATATCAAAATCTTGCTCCCAGAAAAGCTAAACACTTTCTTTGCCCGCTTTAAGGATAACACAGTGCTACCGATGTGGGCCGCTCCCAGGACAGTGAGCTCCGTGGCCGAGACGGCATCCCTAGCGGCATCCTCAGGGCATGCGCAGACCAGCTGGTTGGAGTGTTTACCGCAGCGGTGTAGCCACGGCCTACCCAGTTTGATCTCAGGCCTACCCCCAAAAAGTTATTATTATTCAATATACATTTTTTATTTATTTTATTACATTTTTAAAAGAAACGCATGTGAGATTGATTTTTTATGGGTTATTTTAATAGATTGTAACAAAGAAATAGTCCGCGACAATCAAGTTGGCTTCCGACTATTGGTTCCATTTAAAATAAAATCATACGGTGGTTTACCTGAACAACGTCACGTGGATAAACTTTGTAGTGTGTAAGCTAGCAAGCTCTACCACGCTAGCTTACTAGCGGTGGTGCGCACTAATAGTGTTTTGATCGGTGACGTCACTCGCTCTGACCTTGAAGTAGTGGTTCCCCTTGCTCTGCAAAGGCCGTGGCTTTTGTGGAGCGATGGGTAACGATGCTTCGTGGGTGACTGTTGTTGATGTGTGCAGAGGGTCCCTGGTTCGAGCCCAGGTTGGGGCGAGGAGAGGGACAGAAGCTATACTGTTACATATGAATGGATTCCACAGACATGCTCAATTCATAGTACAGAAAGAGTTGCATCCCGATAGACCATGTATCGAGCTAGAAAGATCCACGGATGTACTTTGGAGTTCAAAATCAGTGTCAGTGAGTAAAGTGCTGTCACTGCTAGATGTCATTTTAGAGGTTCTTGCAGATTTTTCAGAGGCTAGTGGACAAACCAAATTAGAAGCCAATGCCCTCTTAAAACAAATCCAGAACAAGACGTTTTAATTCTTGTTAGTCACGTTTAGTAAATTGTTTGACACCAGTGATTTTGCTATGAAGGGATTACAAAGCTCTACATTATCTGTGATGGACTGTATTGGTTTAATTGAAATCCTCAAAAGCAGCTTTTCTATGTCCAGAGATAACTCAGGGGGAGACTTTGATAAAGTTCTCAAGCTAACTGAAGAGATGATGATTAAGCATGATATTAGTAATTGGGATGTGAGAGCATCATAGCAGTGAAAACTGACTGTAAAATTGGCAGACAGTGTAGTCACAGCTTCATTAGGGAAAACATCCAGCGCCAGTGCCCTGAGGCAACTTTGGAACAATATTCTAGACAGATTACTGAGTTAAACTCAAGATTTCAAGAAGACACATATGGGATCATACAAGCGGCAGCCTCCTTTTCCAAAGAATCCCAAACCTGCGGCCTTAAAGAGCAGCTGGAGAACACATGCGATCATTATGCAATATAAATTGAGGATGCTGAATTCACTGTTTTTACTCAGCAGTTGAGTCGCAAAATGAGTGTACATGACAGCTGCCCCGATGATATTTTCCCTAATTTAAACTCTCTGTTAATTAAGGACCATTGTCACACTTCCAATGACATCATGCAGTGTGGAGAGACTTTTCTCAACAACAAGGATAAAAAATCGTCTTCACACATCAATGACAAGCGCCCGGCTGAACCACTTCAGTTTGCTGTCTTTTGAGCGTGAACTGACAGATACATTGGATTATGATGAGATCCTCACCATATTCAACTCAAAGTCTCGCCATCTGCGCCTCGTGATGTAGGTCACGCCTTATGATACGTCTACTAAAGGTAAGGTACCTTTTTATAGTACTACGGCCCACCGTGGTATAAATGGTAATATCAAATATAGGCTTGTTTTCCCATCAAGTTTAAAGTGTGCCTGAAGATGAGTTTTATGTTGTTGGCAACTGGTCTAAAGTTACTGTCTTATTTGAATATGCTGGGATAGGTCATGATTTGTATATGTAACGAGGTTGCTCCAAGTACTATGCACTAGTATAAAACGATTGTATTACGAAATAATATGTAGTGCACATTGCAAAATAAATGTTATAAACAAGTAGAAAAAATGCCTATCCAAATTTTTCTAGGGCATCCCAAAAATAAATTCTACCTACACCCCTGGTTTACGGATATATTCAATCTCCCCCTACCCCAGTCTACTGCCCCCACTTGCTTGTTCCTGTACCCAAGAAAGCAAAGATAACTGAACTAAATGACTATCGCCCCGTAGCACTCCTGTCTTCATGAAGTGCTTTACTAGTAAAGGATCATATCACCTACACCCTAGACCAACTGCAATTTGCATACCGCCCCAATAGATCCACGGATGATGCAATCGCCATCGCACTGCAAAATCTCATCTGGACAAGAGGAATACCTATGTAAGAATGCTGTTCATTGACTACAGCTAAGCCTTCAACACCATAGTACCCTCCAAGCTCATCATTAAGCTCAGGGTCCTGGATCAAAACCCCGCCCTGTGCAACTGGGTCCTGGACTTCCTGACGGGCCTCCCCCAGGTGGTGAAGATAGGCAACAACACCTACACTACACTGATCATCAACACAGGGGTCCCACAAGGGTGCGTGCTCAGGCCCCTCCTGTACTCCCTGTTCACACGCACGCCTCCAATTCAACCATCAAGTTAGCAGACAACACAACAGTGGTAGGTCTGAGTACCAACATCGACGAGACAGCCTACAGGGAGGAGGTGAGGGTACTGGTGGACTGGTGCCAGGAAAATAACCACTCCTTCAATGTCAACAATATCAAGGAGCTGATCGTGGACTTCAGGAGACAGCAGAGGGACTACGCCCCCATCCACATCGCCGGGGCAGCAGAAAAGCTTGAAGTTCCTCGGCATACACATCCCTGACAATCTGAAATGGTCCACCCACACAGACAGTGTTGTGAAGAAGGTGCAACAGCGCCTCTTCAACCTCAGGAGGCTAAAGAAATTTGGCTTGGCACCTAAGACCTGCACAAACTTTTACAGGTGCACCATTGAGAGCATCCTGTCAGGCTGTATCACTGCCTGGTACGACAACTGCACCGTCTGCAACCGCAGGGCTATCCAAAGGGTGGTGCGGTCTGCCCAACGCATCACCGGGGCCACACTGACTGCCCTCCAGGACATCTACAGCCCCCGGTGTCACAGGAAGGCCAAGGAGATCATCAAGGACCTCAGCCACCTGAGCCACGACCTGTTCACCCGCTATCATCCAGAAGGCAGGGTCAGTACAGGTGCATAAAAGCTGGGACCGAGAGACTGAAAAACAGTTTCTATTTTAAGGCATCAGACTGTTAAATAACCATCACTAGCTGGCTTCCACCCGGCTATGCAATCTTGCATCTTACAGGCTGCTGCCCTATGCACATAGACATGGAACACTGGCCACTTTAATAATGGAATATTGGTCACTTTAATAATGTTTATATACTGTTCAACGCATTTCAGATGTATATACTGTATTCTAGTCAAGGCCATTATATTCAACTATTGCTGTACATATAGTATTCTATCCTATGTACACTACCATTCAAAAGTTTGGGATCACTTAGAAATGTCCTTGTTTAAAAAATAAAATAAAAATGGTCCATTAAAATAAATTCAAATTGATCAGAAATACAGTGTAGACATTGTTAATGTTGTAAATTACCTTTGTAGCTGGAAACGGCAGATTTTTTAATGGACTATCTGTATAGGCGAACCGAGGCCCATTATCAGCAACCATCATTCCTGTGTTCCAATGGCACGTTGCGTTAGCTAATCCAAGTTTATAATTTTAAAAGGCTAATTGATCATAAGAAAACCCTTTGGCAATTATGTTAGCACAGCTGAAAACTGTTGTACTGATTAAAGAAGCAATAAAACGGTCCTTCCTTAGACTCAACATTTGTGGGTTTGGTTACAGGCTCAAAATGACCAGAAACAAATATCTTTCTTCTGAAATTCATCAGTCTATTCTTGTTCTGAGAAATTTTGGCTATTCCTTGCGAGAAATTGCCAAGAAACTGAAGATCTCGTAGAACGCTGTGTACAGTCATGGCCAAAAGTTTTGAGAATGACACAAATATTAATTTTCAAAGTCTGCTGCCTCAGTTTGTATTTGCCATGCAAATTAACTGAATCCCCCAAAAACATTTCCACTGCATTTCAGCCCTGCCACAAAAGGACCAGCTGACATGTCAGTGATTCTCTCGTTAACACAGGTGTGAGTGTTGACGAGGACAAGGCTGGAGATCACTCTGTGATGCTGATTGAGTTCGAATAACAGACTGGAAGCTTCAAAAGGAGGTTGGTGCTTGGAATCATTGTTCTTCGTCTGTCAACCATGGTTACCTGCAAGGAAACACAAGCCCTTTTTGTGCAAAGCAATGATTACGGCACAACAGGCAAGGATATTACTGCCAGTAAGATTTCACCTAAATCAACCATTTATCGGATCATCAAGAACTTCAAGGAAAGCGGTTCAATTGTTGTGAAGAAGGCTTCAGGGTGCCCAAGAAAGTCCAGCAAGTGCCAGGACCATCTCCTAAGGTTGATTCAGCTGCGTGATCGGGGCACCACCAGTACAGAGCTTGCTCAGGAATGTCAGCAGGCAGGTGTGAGTGCATCTGCACGCACAATGAGGCGAAGACTTTTGGAGGATGGCCTGGTGTAAAGAAGGGCAGCAAAGAAGCCACTTCTCTCCAGGAAAAACATCAGGGACAGACTAATATTCTGACCTAGAAGGAGAGTGATGGAGTGTTGCATCAGATGACCTAGCCTCCACAATCACCCGACCTCAACCCAAATGAGATGGTTTGGGATGAGTAGGACCACAGAGTGAAGGAAAAGCAGCCAACAAGTGCTCAGCATATTTGTATTACAAACACTGTCACTGTAAAACTCCTTCAAGGGTTTTGGAAAGCAGGTGAAGCTGGTTGAGAGAATACCAAAAGTGTGCAAAGCTGTCATCAAGGCAAAGGTTAGCTACTTTGAAGAATCTAAAATATTAAATGTATTTTGATTTGTTTAACACTTTTTTTGGTTACTACATGATTCCATATGTGTTATTTCATATTTTTGATGTCTTCACTATTATTCTTCAATGTAGAAAATAGTAAAAATAAAGAGAACCCTGGAATTACTAGGTGTGTCCAATCTTTTGACTGGTACTCTATGTAAAACAATTGTTATTTATATTTACAATCCCTTTCATCCAAACAGATTACCCATTTACCTAGCTCATCAATGGTTTATCAATTTGTAAATTACAGTGCATAGAGAATGGTGTTATTTCTATCAGGGAAAAATGTTATTCCACCACTGGATCCGACAGGTTTCCTTGTGCGTAAAGGTGTTGGAATTATGAGGGAATTACGTCAAGGCCAGAATATGATGTATCTGTAGACACACCTCTGCCACACCTTCATTTCGCTCATCTCTACCCTAAACAAATAGGCAGCTGGCACATGCGTTACCTCGTGCCTCATTTTAAGGTCAGAACATAGAAAGAAAAGTGCATAAAAAAGGATTAAAGTTAATTTTACGCTCATGTAATCTGGGCCTGAATTCCCCCCTAATTGAATAATGGTACAGTAGGTAGCCCAAAGGAGATGATAGAGAGGTGGTTCAAGTCTTGGGCTAGGCAGCGAAAAAGTTAACTGAACTGGCAAATGGAGGACTAATGGTCTCAGATCATACACATCACTGACAGTCTGAAATGGTCCACCCACTACCGTTGATCAAGGTACATGAGCAAGGGCGTTAACAGCTTCTTCTAGCGGTTATTTTCTAGACCTTCCAGGTGTCCAACTCTTAGAGGATGCCCAGACTGATCAGTGAAGTGAGAAAACAATGAAACTGAGCAATTCAAGTTTGGATTACCAGGCTATACAAAGGCAGGAACTCTCACCATAACAACTATGGGACCAGAGGTCATGTAGTACAGGAGACTGGGGTAAAAGGGCTTCCTCCTTAACTCCTGGTAGTGCTGAGAGAGCAGCTCCTCTGATGCCTGAAGGAAAGAAAGCCAACATTATTTTAACCTTTATTTTAGTCTGGTATTTACAGTGACTTCACTAAGTATTCATACCCTTGATTTATTCAACATTTTGTTGTGTTAGAGCCTGCATTCAACGTTTAAAATCTACACAGATTTACAAGTAGATTTAAGTCAAAACAGTGAACATTCACTGTCTGCTTGGTAAGCAACTCCAGTGTATATTTAGCCTTGTGTTTTAGGTTATTGTCCTGCTGAAAGGGGAATTCATATCCCAGTGTCTGTTGGAAAGCAGACTGAATCAAGTTTTCCTCACAGGATTTTGCCTGTGCTTAGCTCCAGTCCGTTTATTTTCATCCCTCCAAAAAACTCCCTAGTCCTTGCTGATGACAAGCATACCCATACCTACCACCAAATATGAAGAGTGGTACTCAGTGATGTGTTGTTTGCCCCAAACATAATGCTTTGCATTCAAGACAAAAAGTGAATTGCTTTGCCACATTTTTTGCAGTATTACTTTAGTGCCTTGTTGCAAACAGGATGCATGTTTTGGAATATGTTTATTGTGTACAGGCTTCCTTCTTTTCACTCTGTCAATTAGGTTAGTATTGTGGAGTAACTACAATGTTGTTGATCCATCCTTAGTTTTCTCTGATCACAGTCATTACATTCTTTAACGGTTTTAAAGTCCCCATTGGCCTCATGGTGAAATCCCTGAGCTGTTTCCTTCCTGTCGGGCAACTGAGTTAGAAAAGACACCGGTATCTTTGTAGTCACTGGGTATATTGATACACCATGCTCAAATGGATATTCAATATCTGCTTATTTTTTTGTTTTACCTATCTAACAATAGGTGCCCTTCTTTGTGAGGCACTGGAAAACATCCCTGGTCTTTGTGGTTGAATCTGTGTCCATGCAATTTATGTGACTTGTTAAGCAAATTTTTACTCCTGAACTTAGGGTTGCCATAACAAAGGGGTTGAAAACTTGATTTGAGTCCTTTAATTTGTGAAAATTTCTAAAAACATAATTCCAGTTTGACAATTTGGGGTATTTTATATTCAGGCTGTAATGACAAAATATAGATAAAGTCAAGGTGTATGAATACTGAATGAACAAGCACAGTCCAAGTTCCAATTGTCGGATCAGAGCGCAAGTTGAAGCTACTATCATATTGCTTATTTTCACACTACTTATACCTATCCAGATCTACACAAATACCTAGGAGGTAGGGGCTTTGGGGTTCATTTGGAATTGGCCATCTCTCACCTGCAGCATCTTCATGCCCACCAGTTTGAAGCCTCTCTGCTCAAAGCGTTGCATTATCTGTCCCACAAGGCGGCGCTGGACCCCATCTGGTTTCACTGCAATAAGAGTACGTTCTCTCACACCAGGGATCCCTATACACGGATAGAAGAAAAACTCTCTTACACATATGCTCTGAAGGGCAGTCCCAGACACAGATTATGCCTAATCCTAGACTAAAAAACACTTTCAATGGATATTCTCAATTTAACTGGCTTTTCAGTCTCTGGGACACCGCCCCTTAAACTTTTAGCAACAGGCATGCCAACTGTGGATGTTTAATTTCAGACATCAATTTCCTGTGTTTGAGGGGTGCAAAATCCACTTATTACTTAAATCACACTGGATTGATGGCTTTCATTTCACCCTTTCAACTCTTTCCTACTCTTGCTTGTGCAATTCCTTTCCCCCCGTTAACGTTACGACTGCGGGAACGTTTGCAATGACCTATCATTTTAATGACCTATCATTTTAATAATAATGGCACCGGAGGGGATGGCTGTCGTTTTACGAGCTCCTAACCAACTGTGCCATTTTGTTAGTTTTTTTGCATTGTTTGTAACTTATTTTGTACATAAAGTTGCTGCTACTGTCTCTTATGACCGAAAAGAGCTTCTGGAAATCAGAACAGCGATTACTCACCTTAAACTGAACAAAGATTTTTTCTTTAATGAGTCCGACGCTAAGGACATAATGCTTTCCGGAGAACAGACCCAAATCCCTGTCATTCATGTGAAGAAACGGCGGAGATACCAAGGGAGAATGTCGGGGTCCCTGTTAGGATTCATAGGTAAGTCGGTAAATCGCCATTACCATCGGTTCTATAGGCCAACGTGCAATCAGTGGAAAACAAACTTGATGATCTACGGTTGAGACTATCCTACCAACAGGACATTAAAAACTGTAATATCTTATGTTTCACAGAGTCGTGGCTGAACAACGACACGGATAATATAGAGCTGGCTGGGTTTCCCGTGTATCGGCAGGACAGAGAAGCTACGTATGATAATACGAGGGGCGGGGTGTGTCTATTTGTCAATAACTCCTTTTGCGTGATGTCTAATATTAAAGAAGTCTCGAGGTATTGCTCGCCTGAGGTAGAGTACCTCATGATAAGATGTAGATGACACTATCTACCAAGACAGTTCTCATCTATATTATTCGTATCCATCTATTTACCAGAACAAACCAATGCTGGCACTAAGACCCCACTCAACGAGCTGTATATGGCCACAAGAAAATGCTCATGTTAAGTGGCCTTGGACTTTAATGCAGGCAAACTTAAATCCGTTTGACCTAATTTCTACGAGCATGTCACGTGCAACCAGAGGAAAAAAACACCTTTACTCCAGAGATGCATACAAAGCTCTCCCTTGCCTTCCATTTGGCAAATCTGACCATAAAAAATATCCTCCTGATTCCTGCTTACAAGCAAAAACTAAAGCAGGAAGTACCAGTGACTCGCTCAATATGGAAGTGGTCCGATGACGCGGATGCTACGCTACAGGACTGTTTTGCTAGCACAGACTCAAATATGTTCTGTGATTCATCCAACGGCATTGAGGAGTATACCACCTCAGTCAGCAACTTCATCAATAAGTGCATTGACGACGTCATCCCCACAGTGACCGTACGTACATATCCCAACCAGAAGCCATGAATGACAGGCAACATCCGCGCCGAGCTAAACGCTAGAGCTGCCGCTTCCAAGGAGCGGGGCACTAATCTGGACGCTTATAAAAAAATCCCACTATGCCTTAGAACGAACCATCAAACAGGCAAACTAAGATTGAATCCTACTACACCGGCTCTGATGCTCGTCGGATGTGGCAAGGCTTGCAAACTATTACTGACTACAAAAGGAAACCCAGCCGCTAGCTGTCCAGTGACACGAGCCTAACAGACGAGCTAAATGCCTTTTATGCTCGCTTCGAGGTGAGAAGGTTGACCTGTTTAAAGGTCTTGCTCTCATCGGCTACGGAGAGTGTGATCACACAGTCGTCCGGAACAGCTGATGCTCTCATGCAGTCCTCAGTGTTGCTTGCCTAGAAGCAAGCATAAAAGGCATTTAGCTCATCTGGTAGGCTCGTGTCACTGGGCACAAGAGAAGGGAAAAGGTGTGAGGAGGAAAGCGCATAGATGTGAGAAGGAATTATGCACTACATGCAGTTTGCAGTGGCTGCTATGAAAGGGAACTGTGTTTGCAGGTTGTGTATTCATTCCACCAATTCTGTTAAAACGTTTGTTAAAAGGAACAAAACTGGGATAAACATACCAGAATTTGAACAATAGAAACTCTCGTTTGCAACTATTTGGACTAATGATTACACTACGTCAGTACTGAATGTGTCACTGTTACCTTGATTACAAGCCTACTAGAAAGTGTGTGCCCACAGGCCTGGAGGGAAGCAAAAGTAATTCCGCTACTCAAGAACAGTAAAGCCCCCTTTACTAGCTCAAATAGCCTACTAATCAGCCTGTTAGTAGTAAACATTTGGAAATATATATATATATTTTACAGTAAACAAATTGACAGCAGACTTTCATTACGCTTATAGGGAAGGACATTCAACAAGCACCGCAGTTACACAAATGACTGATGATTGGCTGAGAGAGATTGATGATAATAAGATTGTGGGGGCTGTTTTGTTAGACTTCAGTGTGGCTTTTGACATTATCGATCATAGCCTGCTATTGTAAAAACGTACGTGTTATGGCTTTACACCCCCTGCTATATTGTGGATAAAGAGTTACCCTGTCTAACAGAACACAGAGGGTGTTCTTTAATGGAAGCCTCTCCAACATAATCCAGGTAGAATCAGGAATTCCCCAGGGCAGCTGTCTAGGCCCCTTAAATTTTTCAATCTTTACTGAAGACATGCCACTGGCCTTGAGTAAAGCCAGTGTGGCTATGTATGCAGATGACTCAACACTATACACGTCAGCTACTACAGCAAGTGAAATCACTGCAACACTTAATAACAAAGAGCTGCAGTTAGTTTCAGAATGGGTGGCAAAGAATAAGTTAGTCCTAAATATATATATTTTTAAACTAAAAGCATTGTATTTGGGACAAATCAATCACTAAACCATAAACCTCAACTAAATCTTGTACTAAATAAATGTGGAAATTGAGCAAGTTGAGGTGACTACTAACTGCTTGGAGTAACCCATGATTATAAACTGTCATGGTCAAAACATGTTGATACAACAGTAGCTAAAATGGGGAGAAGTCGGTCCACAATAAAGCGCCGCACTACCTTCTTAACAGCGCTATCAACAAGGCAGGTCCTACAGACTCTAGTTATGTCGTACTGTTCAGTCGTGTGGTCAGGTGCCACAAAGAGGGACTTTAGGAAATTACAATTGGCTCAGAACAGGGTAGCACGGCTGGCCCTTAAATGTACATGGAGAGCTAACATTAATAATATGCATGTAAATCTCTCATGGCTCAAAGTGGAGGAGAGATTGACATCATTACCTGTTTTTGTAAGAAGTGTTGACATGCTGATTGCACCGTGGTGTCTGTTTAAACTACTAGCACACAGCTTGGACATGACCCCACAAGTCTCTTCACAGTCTCCAAGTCCAGAACAGACTATGGGAGGTGCACAGTACTACATAGACCCCATGGCTACATGGAACTCTATTCCACAAAAAGTAACTACACCTAATGGAACAGCAGGGACTGTGAAGAGACCCACACAGGGACAGACACACATACACAAAAGACACACACTCTACACACATGTACACATGGATGTTGCACTGTAAATATGTGGTGTTAGAATGAACACACAATGTGTTATGAAATATGTAATGTAGTATTTTAAACTGTATGTAACTGTCTTATGTTGCTGGACCCCAGGAACCAATGGGGATACATAATAAATACAAACACTCACCACGTTATGCACTGCAGCGCTGGCTAGCTGTAGCTTATGCATTCCGTACTAGATTCATTCTCTGATTGGATGGACAACACGTCAGTTCATGCTGCAAGAGCTCTGAGGACGTCTTCAGGAAGTTGTCATAATTTCTGTGTAAGTCTTTGGAAGGGGGTGAGAACCATGAGCCTCCTAGGTTTTGCATTGAAGTCAATGTACCCAGAGGGTGATGGAAACTAGCTGTCCTCCGACTACACCATGGTGCTACCCCAGTGAGTGGAGTTGAGGCTACTGTAGACCTTCATAGCAAAGCAATGAGTTTTAATCAATTTGGTGACGTGAATATATTTAGTATAGTTTTATATAAAAAGGAAAACTTTTATATTACACTATTTTTATGGAATTCACCAAGGATGGTCCTCCCCTTCCTCCTCTGAGGAGCCTCCACTGGTCTGGATATCTTACCATTTTTTTTATTGTTTGTTTCAATATCTGTGTTTTCACATGTACATTGATTGTTTTTCATCTTATGCTACACAAATATAAGAAACACATTTTTCTAAACTAATCCAATCTGTAAGTGGTTGGATTAATAACTAACTGTTAGTGAGATCGTCGTTCCAGTTCACATGGTGTAGGTAGTTGAAATATTAATGTGTAAACATACTGAATTGTAATTGGATGCATTTCACTGCGCTGATTGGATAACCACCCAGGTGGTGAGCTCATCTTCGGTTGAGACACAAACATGCCAGTTATAGCTAGCTAATAAAGAGCTACATTTAAAAATAACCTGTCATACTGCATATTATCCTGTCATACTGCATTTTATTATTTTGTACCAAGCGTGCAAAACAAGAAGTCTCTTCGTGTACTTGATTTTCTTCCATACTCTGACAGGCATTCTACATGCAAGCAATGGAGTTAAATTTAAGCAACTGAGTGAAAGAGAGTGACCCGGCCTTACATATGTTACTGGTATGTGACTCACTGACACCAGCCCCAGTTAGAAGGGAATAAAGCAGCCCAAGAGTTAACACACACAGGAACTTTAATCACACACAGAAGATGAACATGAGGGTAAACATGTAACAAAAATATAAACATGTAAAGTGTTAGTCCCATGTTTCATGAACTGAAATAAAAGATCCCAGAGATTTCCCCATACGCACATAAAGCTTATTTCTCTCAAATTTTATGCACAAATGTGTTTACATCCCTGTTAGTGAGCATTTCTCATTTGCCAAGATAGTCCATCCAACTGACATGTGTGGCATATCAAGAAGCTGATTAAACAGCATGATCATTACACAGGTGAACCTTGTGCTGGGGACAATAAAAGGTCACTCTAAAAAGTTGTGCACCAGAGCTGAAAATGTAATGTTAATTTCTTTACCATAAGAAACCTCCAATGTCGTATTAGGGAATTTGGCAGTACACCCAACCGGCCTCACAGACCACTGTAACCATGCCATCCCAGGACCTCCACATCCGGCTTCTTCACCTGCGGGATCATCTGAGACCATCCACCTGGAAGGCCGATGAAACTGTGGGTTTGCACAATCGAAGAATTTCTGCACAATCTGTCAGAAACCATCTCAAGGAAGCTCATCGTCCTCACCAGGGTCTTGACCTGACTGCAGTTCGGCGTCGTAACCAAATTCAGTGGGCAAATGCTCACCTTCGAAGGCCACTGGTACGCTGGAGAAGTGTGCTCTTCATGGATGAACCCCGGTTTCAACTGTACCAGGCATTGTGGGCGAGCGGTTTACTGATATCAATGTTGTGAACAGAGTGCCCCATGGTGGGGTTATGGTCTGGGCAGACATAAGCTACGGCCAACAAACACAATTGCATTTTATCGATGGCAATTTGAATGCACAGAGATACCGCGGAGAGATCCTGAGGCCCATTGTTGTGCCATTCATCCACTGCCATCACCTCATGTTTCAGCATGACAATGCACTTCCCCATGTTGCAAGGATCTGTACACAATTCCTGGAAGCTGAAAATGTCCCAGTTCAGTGGCCTACATACTCACCAGACATGTCTCCCATTGAGCATATGTGGGATGGTCTGGATTGGCACGTACGACCGTACGACAGCTTGTTCCAGTTCTCCCAAATATCTAGCAACTTTGCACAGCCATTGAAGAAGAGTGGGACAACATTTCACAGGGCACAATCAATAGCCTGATCAACCCTATGCGAAAAAGACCTGTCGCTGCATGAGGCAAATGGTGGTCACACCAGATACTGACTGGTTTTCTGATCCACACCCCTACTTTTTTTAAAGGTAACTGTGACCAACAGATGCATATCTGTATTTCCAGTCATGTGAAATCCATAGCCTAGGGCCTAATGAATGCATTTCAATTGACTGATTTCCTTATATGAACTGTAATTCAATAAAATCATTGAAATTGTTGCATGTTGCATTTATATATATTTTTTTAATGTACATTGGTATGGTTCTTTAATGGACAGAAACAGAGGAGATAAATACACTGGCCTGAATAGATATTTTATATAGAGTCTGATATGGGATATAACAACAAGAATAATGTCAAGGACTGTATATTATACAAATAGTAGGCTATTGCACAGAAACATACAAGAGCAAAGACTCATCACTGCAGACAATATCAGTAACATAACAGGAATGAGAACTTCATAGAATATGGCTACTCTATAAACTGCAATGATATCAACAGCTTACTTTGTAGTTACGCAACCCATGCACAAATGTCTACCCACACTCACAGACTGGAATAATACTGTTCAGCTACAGGCAATATTTACTCCCTTGGAGAGCATGGGTCAGGCTGGCTAGCCAATCAGGGCTAGTGTGTGCAATGGGTTGAGACACACGGCTATTGTCCGATTGGCTGAAGCCATGAGGTGGAGGAGATATTAATTTGTCATGTGAGGGGGAGAAAGGAAGAGGATGGGTTAGAGTCAGACTGCACGGCTCCAGAAAGCAAATAAACAAATGCTCACACAAACGGTGAGCGTCACACAGTAATCAAATCAAATCCAATTTTATTTGTCACATACACATGGTTAGCAGATGTTAATGCGAGTGTAGCGAAATGCTTGTGCTTCTAGTTCCGACAATGCAGTAATAACAAGTAATCTAACTAACAATTCCAAAACTACTGTCTTGTACACAGTGTAAGGGGATAAAGAATATGTACATAAGGATATATGAATGAGTGATGGTACAGAGCAGCATAGGCAAGATACAGTAGATGGTATCGAGTACAGTATATACATATGAGATGAGTATGTAAACAAAGTGGCATAGTTAGTGGCTAGTGATACATGTCTTACATAAGGATACAGTCGATGATATAGAGTACAGTATATACGTATGCATATGAGATGAATAATGTAGGGTAAGTAACATTATATAAGGTAGCATTGTTTAAAGTGGCTAGTGATATATTTACATAATTTCCCATCAATTCCCATTATTAAAGTGGCTGGAGTTGAGTCAGTGTCAGTGTGTTGGCAGCAGCCACTCAATGTTAGTGGTGGCTGTTTAACAGTCTGATGGCCTTGAGATAGAAGCTGTTTTTCAGTCTCTCGGTCCCAGCTTTGATGCACCTGTACTGACCTCGCCTTTTGGATGATAGCGGGGTGAACAGGCAGTGGCTCGGGTGGTTGATGTCCTTGATGATCTTTATGACCTTCCTGTGACATCGGGTGGTATAGGTGTCCTGGAGGGCAGGTAGTTTGCCCTCGGTGATGCGTTGTGTGCAGACCTCACTACCCTCTGGAGAGCCTTACGGTTGAGGGCGGAGCAGTTGCCGTACCAGGCGGTGATACAGCCCGCCAGGATGCTCTCGATTGTGCATCTGTAGAAGTTTGTGAGTGCTTTTGGTGACAAGCTGAATTTCTTCAGCCTCCTGAGGTTGAAGAGGCGCTGCTGCGCCTTCTTCACAATGCTGTCTGTGTGAGTGGACCAATTCAGTTTGTCTGTGATGTGTATGCCGAGGAACTTAAAACTTGCTACCCTCTCCACTACTGTTCCATCGATGTGGATAGGGGGGTGTTCCCTCTGCTGTTTCCTGAAGTCCACAATCATCTCCTTAGTTTTGTTGACGTTGAGTGTGAGGTTATTTTCCTGACACCACACTCCGAGGGCCCTCACCTCCTCCCTGTAGGCCGTCTCGTCGTTGTTGGTAATCAAGCCTACCACTGTTGTGTCGTCCGCAAACTTGATGATTGAGTTGGAGGCGTGCGTGGCCACGCAGTCGTGGGTGAACAGGGAGTACAGGAGAGGGCTCAGAACGCACCCTTGTAGGGCCCCAGTGTTGAGGATCAGCGGGGAGGAGATGTTGTTGCCTACCCTCACCACCTGGGGGCGGCCCGTCAGGAAGTCCAGTACCCAGTTGCACAGGGCGGGGTCGAGACCCAGGGTCTCGAGCTTGATGACGAGCTTGGAGGGTACTATGGTGTTGAATGCCGAGCTGTAGTCGATTAACAGCATTCTCACATAGGTATTCCTCTTGTCCAGATGGGTTAGGGCAGTGTGCAGTGTGGTTGAGATTGCATCGTCTGTGGACCTATTTGGGCGGTAAGCAAATTGGAGTGGGTCTAGGGTGTCAGGTAGGGTGGAGGTAATATGGTCCTTGACTAGTCTCTCAAAGCACTTCATGATGACGGAAGTGAGTGCTACGGGGCGGTAGTCGTTTAGCTCAGTTACCTTAGCTTTCTTGGGAACAGGAACAATGGTGGCCCCCTTGAAGCATGTGGGAACAGCAGACTGGTATAGGGATTGATTGAATATGTCCGTAAACACACCGGCCAGCTGGTCTGCGCATGCTCTGAGGGCGCGGCTGCTGGGGATGCCGTCTGGGCCTGCAGCCTTGCGAGGGTTAACACGTTTAAATGTCTTACCTAGGCTGCAGTGAAGGAGAGACCGCATGTTTTCGTTGCAGGCCGTGTCAGTGGCACTGTATTGTCCTCAAAGCGGGCAAAAAAGTTATTTAGTCTGCCTGGGAGCAGGACATCCTGGTCAGTGACTGGGCTGGATTTCTTCCTGTAGTCCGTGATTGACTGTAGACCCTGCCACATGCCTCTTGTGTCTGAGCCGTTGAATTGAGATTCTACTTTGTCTCTGTACTGACGCTTAGCTTGTTTGATAGCCTTGCGGAGGAAATAGCTGGACTGTTTGTATTCGGTCATGTTACCAGACACCTTGCCCTGATTAAAAGCAGTGGTTCGCGCTTTCAGTTTCACACGAATGCTGCCATCAATCCACGGTTTCTGGTTAGGGAATGTTTTAATCGTTGCTATGGGAACGACATCTTCAACGCACGTTCTAATGAACTCGCACACCGAATCAGCGTATTCGTCAATGTTGTTGTCTGACGCAATACGAAACATGTCCCAGTCCACGTAATGGAAGCAGTCTTGGAGTGTGGAGTCAGCTTGGTCGGACCAGCGTTGGACAGACCTCAGCGTGGGAGCCTCTTGTTTTAGTTTCTGTCTGTAGGCAGGGATCAACAAAATGGAGTCGTGGTCAGCTTTTCCGAAAGGGGGGCGGGGCAGGGCCTTATATGCGTCGCGGAAGTTAGAGTAACAATGATCCAAGGTCTTTCCACCCCTGGTTGCGCAATCGATATGCTGATAAAATTTAGGGAGTCTTGTTTTCAGATTAGCCTTGTTAAAATCCCCAGCTACAATGAATGCAGCCTCTGGATAAATGGTTTCCAGTTTGCAAAGAGTCAAATAAAGTTCATTCAGAGCCATCGATGTGTCTGCTTGGGCGGGGATAAATACGGCTGTGATTATAATCGAAGAGAATTCTCTTGGTAGATAATGCGGTCTACATTTGATTGTGAGGAATTCTAAATCAGGTGAACAGAAGGATTTGAGTTCCTGTATGTTTCTTTCATCACACCATGTCACGTTAGCCATAAGGCATACGCCCCCGCCCCTCTTCTTACCAGAAAGATGTTTGTTTCTGTCTGCGCGATGCGTGGAGAAACCCGTTGGCTGCACCGCCTCGGATAGCGTCTCTCCAGTGAGCCACGTTTCTGTGAAGCAAAGAACGTTACAGTCTCTGATGTCCCTCTGGAATGCTACCCTTGCTCGGATTTAATCAACCTTGTTGTCAAGAGACTGGACATTGGCAAGAAGAATGCTAGGGAGTGGTGCACGGTGTGCCCGTCTCCGGAGTCTGACCAGAAGACCGCCTCGTTTCCCTCTTTTTCTGAGTCGTTTTTTTTGGGTCGCTGCATGGGATCCGCTCCGTTGTCCTGTTTGTAAGGCAGAACACAGGATCCGCGTCGCGAAAAACATATTCTTGGTCGTACTGATGGTGAGTTGACGCTGATCTTATATTCAGTAGTTCTTCTCGACTGTATGTAATGAAACCTAAGATGACCTGGGGTACTAATGTAAGAAATAACACGTAAAAAAACAAAAAACTGCATAGTTTCCTAGGAACGCGAAGCGAGGCGGCCATCTCTGTCGGCGCCTGTTGCGCCCTCAGCAGGGGGATTTTGTAACAGAGTTGGACATTTATTTTATTTAGTGTCATTTTAACTCCCAAATTATCAACACCATGACCAGAGTAGTTATATCACAAAATGGGGGTGGGAACATAAAAACCCCCAAATAGTGTTACATTTCACTCCATAGGATTTTAATTAATTCTTGCAATTTTACCGTGTTGATTTCAGGAATCATTCAACTGAAATTAGGAATTTTGCAACCCTAATCAGGACAAAGGACCCATGTTTAGCACCAGGTATAAACTGGTGAATACAGGATTTAGTGTTCAGATCCCACCTATGACAGGCAGCATTTCATTCCAAAAGTGTCTCCCTCGCCACAAACCTTCATTCACACCACTTTAAGACAACTGCATAGGTGTGCGAAGAAGTGCCACCTAGTTTAGGCCTGTGTAGCCTAACTATTTTACAGATGATCATGTCTCCAATATAGGCTATCTGCCATTCCAATAACCAGACCCAGCCACTTTGTTTGGTAGGCTAAGATGGGGCTTGGGAAGTAATCACTCAAATTCATAGGCACAGCTATGGATGCAAAGATTGACAGTGTATGAGATTGGAATTATTATTTTTAAATAGCCTGAATTAATTAATATGTGAAATGCTAAAAACTTCTAATCTGTATTTTGGCAAGGAATAAAAGTGTATAGTTAATCTATGTGCATAGTGACAACCAAATAAAAGACAGAGTGCCGTGTGTATATTTTCCGTGTGTGCGAGCGAGAGAGGCAAGGTAGAATTGTGCTTCTGTTTGTAAACCTCACCCTATCAAGTAGCCTATAATTCAGTTGAAATGTATGACCCACTGCCCTATTTACAGTAGCCTACTTCTTAAACAGGTCTGTCCTCGTGGTTTAAAAAAGTACTAGGTCACGATCACCTATCCAAATGTGACCACTGTGAAACAAAATGACCCTACACAACAAGTGTCCAATCTATCTGATCAAATATTATTTGATCCAAAACAGGGTTACTATTTTAGCTATTGCCTGCCCTTACCAATGAGTGATACACTTTTAATTTGTAGAAAGTAGACCGAGCTAATGACCTAAAGATTCACTAAACATATCGAATTAAGAGCATTTGAAGGCATGTGCACAACCCACCTGTCCCTGACTTTTCCTAAATGTGTGTATTTTACACTCTACCAGAATTTTGGGATAAATGTAATCAAATATAATACAAATACATTGATAAGTTTTACCTCAAAGCGTCAAAATGACCATACGTATATTGAAACAGTAGAATAGCCAGGACAACCAGTACCAACAGCAACCAGTCTAATAAATCCATTTACTATACACAATCACAAAGAAATCCATTAAGATTCTGTTTAGGAAGGTCATAAAAACATGATACCTAGACAATTTATTTCAAAAGAACAGAAAAGCATGTTTTGAGTTTTATTGTTTAATCCATCTGTGCTTAGTAGCTGAGGCTATATGGCTGCATCAGGAAATCAGCTTTAGCAGACATTACATGCTTATATTCCCCTGCTCTGCCACAGTCAACACATACAGTATATATATTTTACAGTAGGAATATAATGGAAGAAACAGAATAAAATAAAGGATATTTTTCACAAATGGCTATAGCTGATTGTCAAGTCTTTTGAAAATGAGCCCACACGCACAATTTTTTGATAATTTTGACACGACTAGGTTCATTAGAAACATCTGAATCTACTCTTAGGGTATAGCAATCACAACTTCTGGCCTGCATGGACCTCTGGAGGATTATTTGAAAAGTGCCCTTTGGTAAACTCGGTTCCCTTTTTTGTCAATGCACACTGAGCTGGTCATCAGTCTCTTCATTCTCAATTTGACAATTGATAATATTGTCACCCATCAGACTATTGTATATTTTTGTCTTTAGACCACATCTATTATAAGTGTTAAATTAGTTTCAATATAGTTTAGGTGTAGTTTGGATGGGCAACTAGCTGGGCAGGCAACTATTGTCCTACAGTCAGAAAATACACTATAGTAATTTTAGAATTTACAGTCTATGCACTGCGGGATCAATCTATTTATTTAATATGGCATATTTGTACAATTGAAAGATCAACGGTCAGAATTACCATTATGAGCTTTCTAGTAGTGTTAAATCACTTCTCTGTGCAAGCTTAACAAAAACATATGAATAGCCTACTTGTACACTACTATAGTATGATAGCCTATAGTACTTACAATGGTATAGCCTACATAGGCTACTAACCTGATATGGTACTGTATCCAGTGCATCGATGCCCAAGGAGGAGAAAAAATGCGAACTCAGTGATATAACTTTTACTCGCTGGTAGAACTCCCCAACCCCGACAGTAAGGACTCGGCAGGATAAGGTTTTTCAGCGCACACCTTTGAAATATAACCATTATTTCAACAAACCAAAGTTATAATCGACTTGTGATATTCTTCAACATATTCAACAACCTGTTGAAGTCAGTAATGCTCCTTTAAAAGAAATCACGAGTCCCACCCCCGTAATTTTAGAAAGGTAGCATAAGGTACATGTTTAACCCCAAATATGCTGGTTTTAGGTCTACAGTGGCACGACCAACATATATTTATTTTTTTAATTTCACCTTTATTTAACCAGGTAGGCTAGTTGAGAACACGTTCTCATTTGCAACTGCGACCTGGCCAAGATAAAGCATAGCAGTGTGAACAGACAACACAGAGTTACACATGGAGTAAACAATTAACAAGTCAATAACACAGTAGAAAAAAAGGAGAGTCTATATACATTGTGTGCAAAAGGCATGAGGAGGTAGGCGAATAATTACACTTTTGCAGATTAACACTGGAGTGATAAATGATCAGATGGTCATGTACAGGTAGAGATATTGGTGTGCAAAAGAGCAGAAAAGTAAATAAATAAAAACAGTATGGGGATGAGGTAGGTAAAAATGGGTGGGCTATTTACCGATAGACTATGTACAGCTGCAGCGATCGGTTAGCTGCTCAGATAGCAGATGTTTGAAGTTGGGGAGGGAGATAAAAGTCTCCAACTTCAGCGATTTTTGCAATTCGTTCCAGTCACAGGCAGCAGAGAACTATGTTGGTTTTCAGTGTGCCTGGCCCCTGGTAAGGCCCACATACAGTACATTCGGAAAGTATTCAGACCCCTTGACTTATTCCACATTTTGCCACGTTACAGCCTTATTATAAAACAGAATTAACCTATTTAGACGCTTTGCTATGAGACCCGAAATTGAGCTCAGGTGCATCCAAAAATTGTCTGCAGCATTGAAAGTCCCCAAGAACATAGTGGAACCACCAAGATTCTTCCTAGAGCTGGCTGGCAGGCCAAACTGAGCAATCAGGGGAGAAGGGCCTTGTTCAGGGAAGTGACCAAGAACCCGATGGTCACTCTGACAGAACTCCAGAGTTCCTCTGTGGAGATGGGATAACCTTCCAGAATGACAACCCCTGCAGCACTACACCAATTAGGCCTTTATGGTAGGGTGCCACTCCTCAGGTAGAAGCCACTCCTCAGTAAAAGACACATGACAGCCCGCTTGGAGTTTTCCAAAAGACACCTAAAGGACTCTCAGACCATGAGAAACAAGATTCTATGGTCTGATGAAACCAAGATTGAACTATTTGGCCCAAATGCCAAGTGTCACGTCTCGAAAAAACCCGGCACCATTATTACGGTGAAGCATGGTGTTTTCAGAATCAGGCTGTGTTGATGTTTTTCAGCAGAAGGGACTGGGAGACTAGTCAGTATCGAAGCAAAGATGAATGGAGCAAGGTACAGCGAAATCCTTGATGAAAACCTGCTCCAGAGTGCTCAGGACCTCAGACTGGGGCAAAGTTTCACCTTTCAACAGGACAACGAGCCTAAGCACACAGCCAAGACAGCGCCAGGAGTGGCTTCGGGACAAGTCTCTGAATGTCCTTGAGTGGCCCAGCCAGAGCCCGGACTTGAGCCCGATCGAACATCACTGGAGAGACATGATAATAGCTGTGCAGCGGCGCTCTCCATCCAACCTGACAGGGCTTGAGAGGATCTGCAGAGAAGAATAGGAGAAACTCCCCAAATACAGGTGTAGGGTCATACCCAAGAAGACTCAAGCCTGTAATTGCTGCATAAGTTGCTTCAACAAAGTACTGAATACTTACGTAAATATATTTTTGTATTTATTTCGATACATTTGCTAAAATTACAAAAAAAAATGTTTTTGCTTTGTCATTATGGGGTATTGTGTGTAGATTGATGAGGGGGAAAAATTATTTAATCAATTTTAGAATAAGGCTGTAACGTAACATTTGGAAAAAGTAGAGGGTTCTGAATACTTTCTGAATGCACTGTACCTATTTAAAAAGATACCCATTGAAGATGCATGTCATTGGCCTACATCCTCAACTGTTGCCAGATTTTTTTTTCTGACACTTATTTGGTTGAATAAAAAACTAAAATACATTAATGCCTGGTTTCGGCCCTTATTTTTAATAACAATTAAGTGTTGGAGTCAGACTCTAGATTAAGATTAAAGGGCAATTTTGTTCTAAAAGAAGACAAACCAATATTAGGCGTATAATACTAGTTTCGTTTCATTATCATCATCGTTAAAATAATAGCTATAAAAAAATAGATTTAAGAAAGTCATCTTTTTTTAAACGAAATGAACTACAACAGAATTAGGGCTTCACCTAGACTTGTAGGCTAAAAGTTCCAAACTGTTGGCAAGTGCAGGGAGCAGAACTCCCATGGTTAAATGATTAAAATTGCCCTTGAGTCCCATCCACCCCTTTGGAAGCTAAACAAACACGTAACATCATGTTAACAAACAAAGAGTGGGTCATTTACCTGAAAGAGAAGACAAAATTGGAGCAAGTAAAAAGACAAAGTCTAGGGTCACGGTCACACTGGATTAAAAAGAATAACCCAGAACAATCCATATTCCCTTCTCCAAGTACAGTGTTTGTAGAGCTAAGGCTAAGCATTTCCATTGCAATGAATCCTAACCAAACTGAACTTTCTTCATTTCTGGTGACGAAGAACAAGCAAGGCATGTCATATGAGAGAAACACACAGGTACAAACACACCTACAGGAAACAATTTATCCACAGTAAATATCAATACCTTTTTTTTTTGTTAGGGGGTAGATCAGATTTAATATTGCTGATAGATTGTAGCTTCCAATGTAATTGTCTGCATCATACATACAAAAAAAACACACATATTATATATATATACATATATACACACACACACACAGGCATATATACAAATACACACACATATATACACACATATATATATATATATACACACACACACACACATACAGGCATACATACAAAAACACACATACATATACATACATGCATACAAAAAAAAAAAAAAAAACACTGCTCAAAAAAATAAAGGGAACACTAAAATAACACATCCTAGATCTGAATGAATGAAATATTCTTATTAAATACTTTTTTCTTTACATAGTTGAATGTGCTGACAACAAAATCACACACAAATTATCAATGGAAATCAAATTTATCAACCCATGGAGGTCTGGATTTGGAGTCACACTCAAAATTAAAGTGGAAACCACACTACAGGCTGATCCAACTTTGATGTAATGTCCTTAAAACAAGTCAAAATGAGGCTCAGTAGTGTGTGTGGCCTCCACGTGCCTGTATGACCTCCCTACAACGCCTGGGCATGCTCCTGATGAGGTGGGGGATGGTCTCCTGAGGGATCTCCTCCCAGACCTGGACTAAAGCATCCGCCAACTCCTGGACAGTCTGTGGTGCAACGTGGCGTTGTTGGATGGAGCGAGACATCCCAGATGTGCTCAATTGGATTCAGGTCTGGGGAACGGGCGGGCCAGTCCATAGCATCAGAACTGCTGACACACTCCAGCCACATGAGGTCTAGCATTGTCTTGCATTAGGAGGAACCCAGGGCCAACCGCACCAGCATATGGTCTCACAAGGGGTCTGAGGATCTCATCTCGGTACCTAATGGCAGTCAGGCTACCTCTGGCGAGCACATCTTTGGGGGGCTGTGCGGCAGCACAGGCAGCAGAACGTTCTCCACGGCGTCTCCAGACTGTCACATGTGCTCAGTGTGAACCTGCTTTCATCTGTGAAGAGCACAGGGTGCCAGTGGCGAATTTTCCAATCTTGGTGTTCTCTGGCAAATGCCAAACGTCCTGCACGGTGTTGGGCTGTAAGCACAACCCCCCCCTGTGGACGTCGGGCCCTCATACCACCCTCATGGAGTCTGTTTCTGACCGTTTGAGCAGACACATGCACATTTGTGGCCTGCTGGAGGTCATTTTGCAGGGCTCTGGCAGTGCTCCTCCTGCTCCTCCTTGCACAAAGGCGAAAGTGACCAAAACATCAGCCAGGAAGCATAGGAACTGAGAAGTGGTCTGTGGTCCCCACCTTTATTGGGGGTGTCTTGCTAATTGCCTGTAATTTCCACCTGTTGTCTATTCCATTTGCACAACAGCATGTGACATTTATTGTCAATCAGTGTTGCTTCCTAAGTGGACAGTTTGATTTAACAGAATTGTGATTGACTTGGAGTTACATTGTGTTGTTTAAGTGTTCCCTTTATTTTTTTGATCAGTGTATATATATATATATATATATATACACACATACATACATACATACATATACACACACACACATATATATATAATATATATTATACATACATACATATATATACACACACATATATACACACACACATACATACATACTACACACACACACATATATATTTAACAAACACACGCATACATATATGTATATATACACACACACACACTTATGTCTATAAATACATATATGTACATACACACACATATATGTATATACATATATACACACACACACACACACATATATATACATACATACATGCACACACATGTATAAATACATACATACACACACAAGTACATACATAGGGACGCCATGTGGTTGCTAGCAAGCCAACAGCAAATGTTAGATTTTGTATATATTTATCTCCAATATAATCATCGATAGTTAATAAATAATATACACAACACAGTGACCAGGAAGCATCAGGCGCTGCTCAGCGGGCGACCTGCGTTGATCTTGCCAATCACTGCACTATTTCCACATATAGCCAAGTCAATGAAATATTGTCACACAACATTGAACTTTCACAGCAGTATAAAAACCTTGCAACCAAATCATTGCACATTTACGGCATATGGTTAATTAATCCACACGTCAACAAGCTGATATTGAGAACAGGGGGGGGGGGGGGCACAGTTATGTTATGGGGAAGGGAAGGGTAACGACCGAGATCCACAGAGAAAGTTGGGGCGATAAAACAACGGAGGCCCATTCATTTTCAATGGAGGGAAGAGAAGTGGGCGGGGGGAGCATGGGCGAGGGAACATGGACAGGGCGGGACCACATTTAGGGAAAGCTTAACTTTATGCAAATATTTTGCAGAATCACAGCACTATCGACCAATCAATGCTCATTATAGCTTCCAGACCCTACTGGATTGGCTGTTGATACCGAGCATGCTTGATAGTTTGCTAGCACCCACATGAGGGTGACGCTAGTGGAAATCCGAATTTCATTAAGAGTCCTTAAACTGTCAATTTTGTTTTTCATTCATTTCTGTGTTTGATGTCATGTCTGGCCTATGTCATATCTCTCACCCTATCGCAGTTAAGGTCGAAATGGTCCATTTCAATGTTAAAAAAAATATGCCTTGTGGGGTTAGACCTATACATTCAATATGTATTTATTGTCTGATGTATTTGCTTAACGTACAAGAAAATGCACTGCGCTAGGTTGAACAGTGAAAATATCCATAGCTTAATAAAATATATTTTTGAGTTTTAGCCTGTCTATGTGCTCTTAGCCAACTCCTTTGTTGTTGCTTAGTCAAATGAACTAATTCAGAATTATTGGAGCACACACAGGGCCGGGTATCCCAGATACAGATTATATATATTTTTTTAAATTCAGTTAAGAACAAATTCTTATTTACAGATTAGGCCTAGTCCTGGACTAAAAAACATTTTTTATTTAGAATCCAGGAAACCGGAACCCAGGGTGGTATTGTCAGTTCTGGAGAACCCCTTGTGAATGCAGGTTTTTTATTCCAACCTTATAATAAATTGTGATCATTGTACATTGCTTTCTTTTAAAGTCTACTTGTCATTGTTGTTGCAATTCTTTCAAATGTAATCGCAAGATTCAGTGTCACGTCATAGCACAAAAACAAATGAACAAAAACAAAACATTTTTTTATTTTTTATAAACTTTATTAATTAAGCATAGTTTCTTCTGTTTCAGAATGGAATGATATGAAAGACATTAAGTTGAAAGTCTGTCTCCTTTGGAGATGAAAAACTGAAGGCAAGATCAATAAAAGCGTACAAGTTTGTTTTAAAAACTCAAAATCGAGTTGGAAAGTGCTGAGTCCCAGCCTGGCCTTGTCGCAGAGGCCTGGGACGGAAGGCCTGGCTCAGACCGCTTCAGTCTGGGTTTAAATTGGGTCTAGACAAGACCAGATCTGCCTATCTTGCCGCCCATCAATTTGGCCTCGTCATCATCAATGGCAACAGACAAGTGAAGGAGGGCGTTGCTAAAAAAAATAAAATAATAAAACCCTCTACAGCAGAAATGAAGCTCCTAGAGCACAACCGCCAGTCCGTACTTTTCTCTGAGAATCTTCAACCCAAAAGACAGGCCAGCCCATGTGGAGTTCCTATCCCCCTGGGAGGCTCAATAGAGGTGGTGGCTCAGAATTAGAGGGGGTAAATAGGAGGGGAGCGGGCAGCACTGGTTTGGATAGACCCCAATGTTGAAAATCTGAGCTGTTTGGAGTGGGCGATGTGCTATAGCTTGACAGTGCCAGTGGGAAGGCTGCTGTTACACAATCTGTAATAACGTAGGTCATTTACCAGTCTGTGCACACTCTGAGTGAAGGAGGGCAAGTCCTAAAACGAGAGAGAACGAAAGAGAGGCACTGGTTACAAAGAGAGGCACTTTCACAAAAATTTGAAATTTAAACATCCAATGTACAAGAACACCCATTGGAACTATCCCACCAGTGTGTGCTAGTGTATATATTGGAAAAGAGACAATGTAAATTGTATGTTGCATATGGGAGTTTTTGTTTATAAGCACACATACTGTGCCCCCTGGCCCTCCTCCAGTCCCGAATATGGGCCATGGGAAATTTAGACATTTTGTTGCACATATGCAAAGTCACATGCATAACAGATTTTATGGTAATTAAACAATTGCATCCTGTCATACTCTAAGCATTCAGTTCAAATAGGAAAATCTGAGATACAACAATGCTACCGGTTTTCCACTCATATTTCTCAGTCCAGAGTCTCTGATAATTCCAAGAGCACATAACCATATCATATTTGGCTAATACCCCACCACCATCACCTCTTTTACTATGAAACACAGTATACCCTACCCTAGACTCCCACCGCCGCGGCCATAACCCACTCTATAAACCAATTCCCATTAAGTCTTACCCGCTCCAGTTTAAAATTGCGGCCGAGCACCGCCCGCTGGTTGGCGTCCACACCCTGGCAGCCGTTGAGGAACTCGGGCATGAAGGCAGAGTAGAACGCATCGAAGTCCACGGAGGCCATGTTGTACACTGCCAGGGCGATCTCCTCTTGGAGCAGGTCGTGACTTTTGTGGAGGAGCACCTGTAGGAGCACGTTGATGAAATGAAACAGCATGGAGGTCCGGAACAGCTTCTGGAATACACACACAGACAGAAAGAACAGTGTGGCCAAACACCAAGTTAGAATCATTCAATTTAATTCCATGCATTTTCATTGTCCCCAAATGAATTATTTAAATTCCACGCATCGTTATTGTCCACAATGGCGATCACTGAATGTAACTCTTGACCAACTCACACTTCAGGCAAAAAGTTAGTTCACCTTCAAGAAAGTAATAAAATAACCTCTAATGCCATTTTCCTGATGACGCAAACTAAATTATTCCGCTGCTCTATCGTTATACATCAGTCTGAGACTGCCATCATTGAAGTCGTTTGTTGTGACATCAAAATGAGGGGTGTAGTACAAAACAAAGTCATCAGCGATTGGATCATCTAACCAATCAGAGTATCAAAGCCAATGATGAATTTACCCACGTGTTCTGGCCCAACCCATTGGCTTCTGCAAGCAATCAGACGGTCTAGAATGGATCCAGACCAATTGTGGAGAAGAAACTAACGTCCGTGGGGCAAGCAGCATTTGGCCGGAGTAAGGAGCTGGGTAGCCAGGCAAATCGACCATATAAACTGGACAGATACTAATCCCAGAGAATGCTTATATTATTCTGTCAGGTACTGTAACTGTCTGTCCATTATTTAAATGTTGATTATGTCATCAATGTAAAATGTAGTTGTAAGGTCTTTTTAGTTCTGTGTTGGACCACAGGAAAATTAGCTGATGTAATTTTGGGGCAGCAGGTAGTCTAGTGGTTAGAGGGTTGGGCCAGTAACCGAAAGGTTACTAGATTGAATCTCCAAAGTAAAAATCTGTCCTTCTGCCTCTGAACAAGGTAGTTAACCCACTGTTCCTAGGCCGTCATTGTAAATAAGAATTTGTTCTTTACTGACTTGCCTAGTTAAATAAAGGTTAACTAAATAAAAAAAGTGGATCCTAATAAAATGGACATTAGACATTTGTTTACAGATCATGTGCAAACAGCATCCAGTCCTTTGGAAAGTTTTCAGACCACTTTACTTTTTCCACATTTTGGTACGTTACACCCTTACTCTAAAATTGATTAAATTGCCCCCCTCAATCTACACACAATACCCCATAATGACAAAGCAAAAACAGGTTTTTATAAATGTTCGTTAAATTTATAATTAAAAACAGAAATATCACATTTACGTAAGTATTCAGACCCTTTACTCAGTACTTTGTTGAAGCAACTTCGGCAGCGATTACAGCATCGAGTCTTGGGTATGACGCTACAAGCTTGGAAGACCTGTATTTGGGGAGGTTCTCCCATTCTTCTCTGCAGATCCTCTCATGCTCTGTCAGGTTGGATCGGGAGCGCTGCTACACAGCTATTTTCAGGTCTCTCCAGAGATGTTGCATCGGGTTCAAGTACAGGCTTTGGCTGAGCCACTCAAGTATATTCAGAAACTTGGCCCGAAGCCACTCCTGCGTTGTCTTAGGGTCGTTGTCCTGATGGAAGGTGAACCTTCGCCCCAGTCTGAGGTCCTGAGCGGTCTGGAGCAGGTATTCATCAAGGATCTCTTTGTACTTTGTTTTGTTCATCTTTCAGTCAATCCTGACTAGTCTTCCAGTCTCTGCCGCTGAAAAACATCAACACAGCATGATGCTGCCACCACCATGCTTCGCCGTAAAGATGGTGCCAGGTTTCATCCAGACGTGATGGTTAGCATTCAGGGCAAAACGTTCAAGCTTGGTTTCATCAGACCAGACAATCTTGTTTCTTATGGTCTGTGTCCTTTAGGAGCATTTTGGCAAACTCCAAGCGGGCTGTCATGGGCCTTTTACTGAGGAGTGGCTTCCGTCTGGCCACTCTACCATAAAGGCCTGCCTGACTGGTGGAGTTCTGCAGAGATGGTTATCCTTCTGGAAGGCACTCCCATCTCCACAGAGGAACTCTGGAGCTCTATCAGAGTGACCATCAGGTTCTTGGTCACCTCCCTGACCAAGGCCGTTCTCCCCCGATTGCTCAGTTTGGCCGGACGTCCAGCTCTAGGAAGAGTCTTGCTGGTTCCAAATATCTTCCATTTTAGAATGATGGCCGCCAATGTGTTCTTGGGGACCTTTAATGCTGCAGCCATTTTTTGGTACCCTTCCCAAGATTGGTGCCTTGACACAATCCTGTTTTGGAGGTATACCGACAATTCCTTCAACCTTATGGCTTGGTTTTTGCTCTGACACGAACTGTCAACTGTGGGACCTTATATAGAAAGGTGTGTGCCTTTCCAAATCATGTCCAATCAATACAACTTAACACAGGTGGACTCCGATCAAGTAGTTGAAACAGGATGCACCTGAGCTCAATTTCGAGTGTCATAGCAAAGGGGCTGAATACTTATGTAAATAAGGTATCCGTTTTTTTATTTAATACACTTGCAAAAATGTACAAAAAAAAAATGTTTTCGCTTTGTCATTATGGGGTGTGTAGATTGCTGAGGAATTGTTTTTATATAATGAATTTTAGAATAAGGCTGTAACGTAACAAAATGTGGGAAAAGTCAAGGGGTCTGACTACTTTCCGAAGGCACTGTAAATGCATGAAACAAACGGTAAGATGATAAGAGTAGTCTAGGAAATGATTTAAAAACAGGATATACTTGGCTAGTTGTTGACCACAAATCGATCACAATATTTACTACTTCATAGTTCTACTTCATAGTTCATAGTTCTCTCAGCATTTAGTGCTGCTATCATGACTGATAGACTGTGTGATAATAATAGCATACACCATCATGACGTGTAATGTCAACGTTGTATTTATGTTGTTTTATATTATGGCAATCATAGAAATACACTACATGACCAAAAGTATGTGGACGCCTGCTTGTCGAACATCTCATTCTAAAATCATTGGCATTAATATGGAGTTGGTCCCCTCTTTGCTACTATAACAGCCTCCACTCTTCTGGGAAGGCTTTGAACTAGATGGTGGAACATTGCTGCGGGGACTTGCTTCCATTCAGCCACAAGAGCATTAGTGAGGTCGAGCACTGATGTTGGGCAATTAGGCCTGGCTTGCAGTTGGTTCCAATTCATCCCAAAGTTTATCAATGGGTTTGAGGTCAGGGCTCTGTGCAGGCCAGTGAAGTTCTTCCACACTGATTTTGACAAACTTCTGTTAGTGGATTGTCAATGTGACGCTGAAACAGGAAAGGGACTTCCCCAAGCCGTTGCCACAAAGTTGGAAGCACAGAATTGTCTAGAATGTCATTGTATGCTGTAGCGTTACGATTTCCCTAAGGGGCTTAGCCCAAACCATGAAAAACAGCCTCAGACCATTATTCCTACTGCACCAAACCTTACAGTTGGCACTATGCATTGGGGCAGGTAGCGTTCTCCTGGCATCCACCAAACCCAGATTTGTCCGTCGGACTGTCAGATGGTAGAGCGGCATTCATCACTCCAGAGAACAAATTTCCACTGCTCCAGAGTACAATGGCGGTGAGCTTTACACCACGCCAACCGACGTGATCTTAGGCGTGGCCTACCACTTCGCGGCTGAGCCGCTCATAGACGTTTCCACTTCACAATAACAGCATTTACAGTTGACCGGGGCAGCTCTAGCAGGGCAGAAATTTTATGAACTGACTTGATGGAAAGGTGGTATTTTATGACAGTGCGACGTTGCAAGTCACTGAGCTCTTCAGTAATGCCATTCTACTGCCAATGTTTGTCTATTGAGATTGCATAGATGTGTGCTCGATTTTATACACCTGTCAGCAATGAGTGTGAAAAAAGCCAAATCCACTCATTTGAAGGTGTGTCCACATACTTTTGTATATATAGTTTAGAATTAGATAGCAATAGAAAAGTAATCATATTTTCATGATGACAACAATATTAGATGAGGTTATTAAGTTGGACCATACAAATAAAGTGTCACAAAGCAGAGACAAAGGGTAATTTTGGAGCAACAATAAATGCACTTTAGGAGCTAATGGTATGGCATATAAGAGCTGAACTCACTCTGTGGTAGAGCTTGTGCTTGCTGTTGAGGGACTCCAAGTAAGAGAGGTTCTGCTTGAAGATGTGGATGTCTGGCTGCAGGAAAGACTGCCCAAAAGCCTGGAGAAACAGATTTGAGCCCATGTCAGGGAATTCTACAGTCCTGTCCAAAAACAACCCATAACCCATTCACCCTAGATACTGAAATAACTGGATAGTTATAATCCAGGGTTGGTCAATTCGAATTGAAGGCAGTTCATTCAGAAAGAGGAAAAACATGTGAAATTAATAGCTTCTACTTTTCAGGTTATTGAGAAGTCATTGAAATCAAGCTTAATTCCTGAATTGACTGAATTCAATTTGAATTGACCACAATCCTCTATAAGCAACATGGTATCGTTATATATATATATATATAACAATTTTTTCAACAGAACATCTTACAAATGGCAGCAACATGCTGGATTGTGAGTACAACTTACATTTGAAAATAGGCAAAAAGCTTATCATAGCTCTACAATGGAAAGGCTAGGAGGTGGAATTTTCTGCACATTGCTTAATGATTAGAAGGGTGCTATAAACCAATTATATCATGTACATGAAGTAAATATAAAAAAAGGCTATTATTAACTTGGCGTTGCAGTTTCGTTTAGACATTTTTGGAAATGTATTGACAAATTCACTAAAGCGCCGTTTCTATTAGCACTTTGAAGTCAATCCGGGTTGGGCTGGCCTTGGTGGACTTGTTTGAATTGCGTTTCCACTGCCTCAAAAAATAAATAATGTCATGTTGTTAGGTAGCCAATATGTGACGTGCAGCTGGCTTCGCTAATGAAGAATTGAATTCACCCTCACCATGCTGTAACTAACATTACCACATACTCATGCCAGCGCCAGCCAGACTCATATACAGTGCCTTGCGAAAGTATTCGGCCCCCTTGAACTTTGCGACCTTTTGCCACATTTCAGGCTTCAAACAAAGATATAAAACTGTATTTTTTTGTGAAGAATCAACAACAAGTGGGACACAATCATGAAGTGGAACGACATTTATTGGATATTTCAAACTTTTTTAACAAATCAAAAACTGAAAAATTGGGCGTGCAAAATTATTCAGCCCCCTTAAGTTAATACTTTGTAGCGCCACCTTTTG
Source organism: Oncorhynchus mykiss (assembly GCF_057628025.1). Classification (NCBI taxonomy): domain Eukaryota; kingdom Metazoa; phylum Chordata; class Actinopteri; order Salmoniformes; family Salmonidae; genus Oncorhynchus; species Oncorhynchus mykiss. Next base: position 62,851,531 of record NC_143033.1, on the reverse strand, counting down.
CTGCGATTACAGCTGTAAGTCGCTTGGGGTATGTCTCTATCAGTTTTGCACATCGAGAGACTGACATTTTTTCCCATTCCTCCTTGCAAAACAGCTCGAGCTCAGTGAGGTTGGATGGAGAGCATTTGTGAACAGCAGTTTTCAGTTCTTTCCACAGATTCTCGATTGGATTCAGGTCTGGACTTTGACTTGGCCATTCTAACACCTGGATATGTTTATTTTTGAACCATTCCATTGTAGATTTTGCTTTATGTTTTGGATCATTGTCTTGTTGGAAGACAAATCTCCGTCCCAGTCTCAGGTCTTTTGCAGACTCCATCAGGTTTTCTTCCAGAATGGTCCTGTATTTGGCTCCATCCATCTTCCCATCAATTTTAACCATCTTCCCTGTCCCTGCTGAAGAAAAGCAGGCCCAAACCATGATGCTGCCACCACCATGTTTGACAGTGGGGATGGTGTGTTCAGCTGTGTTGCTTTTATGCCAAACATAATGTTTTGCATTGTTGCCAGAAAGTTCAATTTTGGTTTCATCTGACCAGAGCACCTTCTTCCACATGTTTGTTGTGTCTCCCAGGTGGCTTGTGGCAAACTTTAAACAACACTTTTTATGGATATCTTTAAGAAATGGCTTTCTTCTTGCTACTCTTCCATAAAGGCCAGATTTGTGCAATATACGACTGATTGTTGTCCTATGGACAGAGTCTCCCACCTCAGCTGTAGATCTCTGCAGTTCATCCAGAGTGATCATGGGCCTCTTGGCTGCATCTCTGATCAGTCTTCTCCTTGTATGAGCTGAAAGTTTAGAGGGACGGCCAGGTCTTGGTAGATTTGCAGTGGTCTGATACTCCTTCCATTTCAATATTATCGCTTGCACAGTGCTCCTTGGGATGTTTAAAGCTTGGGAAATCTTTTTGTATCCAAATCCGGCTTTAAACTTCTTCACAACAGTATCTCGGACCTGCCTGGTGTGTTCCTTGTTCTTCATGATGCTCTCTGCGCTTTTGACGGACCTCTGAGACTATCACAGTGCAGGTGCATTTACACGGAGACTTGATTACACACAGGTGGATTGTATTTATCATCATTAGTCATTTAGGTCAACATTGGATCATTCAGAGATCCTCACTGAACTTCTGGAGAGAGTTTGCTGCACTGAAAGTAAAGGGGCTGAATAATTTTGCACGCCCAATTTTTCAGTTTTTGATTTGTTAAAAAAGTTTGAAATATCCAATAAATGTCGTTTCCACTTCATGATTGTGTCCCACTTGTTGTTGATTCTTCACAAAAAAATACAGTTTTATATCTTTATGTTTGAAGCCTGAAATGTGGCAAAAGGTCGCAAAGTTCAAGGGGGCCGAATACTTTCGCAAGGCACTGTATTTAGCGTGCTAACGTTCTCTATGACCTGGCCAGCTAAAATTAAACTGATTTGCTAGCTAATGTTAGGTAGCTAGCATTTGAGGGCTGACCGTTCTCATAAAAGTTTATTGTGTAGTGCAAAAATGAATGAAGGACCCAGCTATGGTGGTAATTCGTGTCATGTCTGACAACTGCAGTAGTACTATCTAACATCAACAAGCACAGACGAGCTAGCTAAACATGGTGTGAGCATCTCCCCCCAAACACACACCTGCATGGCAGCACTAAACTGGGCCTCATTCTCCATGGCCTCCTCGGCCGATCCCCTCTGCACACTGGCTAGGACAGAGGTCTTGAAGAAGTACCTCCAGTTATGGTGAAGCACCTGGTATAGCAGCTCAAACATCTCTGCTTTGACATCTGGAGAGGAACGCTGTGGAACAGACAAAGAAATCACAATAGACCTTTATTATCCATTGTTGATCAAAAATTCATATCCTTTTTTGCTGACCCAGTGCCCAAACCACACACACACAGTGCATGTATACATTTTTTTGTTATGTCAGTGTGAATGAGAGTGCGCGCTCTCACCTCAGCCACAATAGGATAGACCTGCTCCATGCAGAGAGCTATTATGCTGGGTAGGAAGGGTTTGAAGGCCTGGCCGGGCTCCTGAACCACCACCTGGAGAATCTTTAGGAACTTCTCCACCACTCGGCAGCCTGCGCTGCCCTCCTGCAAGATACTGGCTGCCAGCTGCTCCCTGGGACGGACGGACATACAAGAACGTAAACAAACAATGTATAGCTTCTAAACATGTAAAACCATCATGGGGTTGTTGAGGATGGCCAGTCCTTGCATCTACAGCGCTGTCTATTAATTTGAGAGGGGTTACATTTCTCTAGCCTCATCCCTCAACTGTATATCAAAACATGTGGCGGGACTGCTGTTTTGTTGTTTTCAGAATCCCAGATTGTAGCTTTAAAATGGTCACAATATTTGTGTCTAAGCATGTGTGTGTGTGACCTACCTGGTGAACATGCTGAGGAAGGTGTGTATAATTTGTCCGGTGAAGGGCACGCCCATCTGAACACGCAGACCTTGAAACAGTGTGAGGAAGAAGCTCAGCATCTCATCCGTCACATCTTGAGGATAGAGGGCGTGACAACGGGAAAGACAGAATGTCAGAAAGAATAACTCAGCGTTGGCATTATATCAAATCAAAGACCAGAATGTTTTGAATGAAAATGAAATTTGAAGTGATAAAGAAAATGAAATCTGCAAACGGTCCCTTTTAAGGTGACTACAAGCTTCACTCCATTGATCTACTGTATGTGCGTACGTACATGTGGGTGGAATGGGATTTTGGAGTAGCGGACACCTTTTCGTAACATGACATCCTCGCCGTCTCACCCCCATTCACAAGGGGGCGATAGTTTTTTTACATTTATTTTTGTTTAAATTTTTTGGTCTTTTAATTTTGTGAAAGCAAGAAAGAGTTACCTTCCCTTACTAGTAGTAGCTAGCTGGCAGCCTAGCTAGCTGACGTTAGCCTGGATAAAAACATAGCAAGCTAGCTTTTTTAGCTTCCCACATCTCCATGTGAAATAATCATAATGAAAAAAATATGCCCTGCCAAATATTTTACTTGCCGGTGTAACCTAAAACATTATCCCACTTTGATATGCTGCTTGCATATTAACTCCCATATCAGCTAAACATAGAACGTCATGTTTTGGTCACAGAGTAAAAAAGCACATGGCTAGCTAGTTGGCTACAGCAGGTTCTACCATTTCGAAATAACCAACCTTTTGGGTCGATTCTTGTTGTTTGGTTTACTGTTTGAACAGCTGTTGAGATTATATTTGGTTATCAATGCAAAATAGGCTACTTTGATGAGTAGCCTATTTATCAGATGATGGAAACAAGCGACAACACTGCCCCCATGGCAGCAGAAGGAATGATACCACGTCTCACTTTTTTACTACCTGAAAGTTATGTAGAACGCCAGAGTGTATTACAAGGAGCCGACACTTTAGTAGACGAAAAACGACATTGCAACACTCCGAATCTTGCGTATGCGTAGAGCTTGTAGTAAACTTGAAATATCATTCATAAGAAGGTGAATGTCATTGAAAATGGGAAAAGGGCACTAGCAACATTTCTTGTGAAATTGTTAGAATGGCTGAAAGTACAGTTGCACACTGTGTGTACTTGTTAATAAACATTTTGTTAAGTGCAACGTTTTTGTCACATACATTGACCTTGCTCAGGCATATCACACGTATAACGTTACATTGTAAAATTACTTGAAATGTACTGTGGTGATGGATTTTAGATTTGAATTTAAGGGAGATAAAATCAGTGAATGGGTAGTAAACTTACAACACGTCAGCTCTCTATTATGACTGAAACTGTTGTGTTGTAACATTGTGTTTTTTCTTCTAACCTGGCTGCTGGATGAAGACAGGAAAGAGGCCCAAGGAAACTTGCACGGACTCCTGGAGACTCTGGTAGCAGATCTGTCGGGATTTGGTGGATTCCCCGGAGATGCTGTCCACTATGTCTCTTAGCACAGGCAATGTCTGGTGCAACACTGCTTTCGCTAAGAAAGAAAAAGAGGCGTGGGGGTAAGAAAGATGTTAGGGTTTATGCTATAAAGCCAAAAGAATAATGTCTCTAGTGTTCCTTCCTTACAATCAGTGCATTAAACTTCACAGGTAAGACGACTACATTACTCTGTGTTGATTATTGTACATTGTCCCAGTCAAAAAAGGGCTTTACTCAGTCGGAATTTTACTTGGTAGTTTTTTTTCATAGGAATTACATGGAATTATAGTGGTATTATAATTACATAATTATTCCCTCAATTATTATCCTTACATTTAATCAAACTTTGTATTTATGCATTGAATTATATACATACAGTGGCAATAAAAAGTAGGTGAACCCTTGGGAATTACCTGGATTTCTGCATAAATCGGTCATCAAATTATCTGATCTTAATCTAAGTCACAACAGACAGTGTGCTTAAACTAATAATAAACAAATTATTGTATTTTTCTTGTCTATATTGAATACATCATTTAAACATTCACAGTGTAGGTTGGAAAAAGTATGTGAACCCCTAGGCTAATGACATCTCCAAAAGCAAATTGGGAGTCAGGAGTTCGCTAACCTGGAGTCCAATCAATGAGACGCGATTGGAGATGTCGGTTAGAGCTGCCTTGCCCAATAAAAAACTCACAAAATTTGAGTTTGCTATTCACAAGAAGCATTGACATTGAACCATGCCTCAAACAAAAGAGATCTCAGAAGACCGAAGATTAAAAATGGATGAATTGCATAAAGTTGGAAAGGGTTACAAAAGTATCTAAAAGCCTTGATGTTCATCAGTCCACGGTAAGACAAATTGTCTATAAATGGAGAAAGTTCAGCACTCTTGCTACTCTCCCTAGGAGTGGTCATCCTGCAAAGATGACTGCAAGAGCACAGTGCAGAATGCTCAATGAGGTTAAGAGGAATCCTAAAGTGTCAGCTAAAGACTTACAGACATCTCAGGAACATGCTAACATCTCTGTTGACGAGTCAACGATACGTAAAACACTAAACAATTCATGGGAGGACACCATGGAAGAAGCCACTGCTGTCCAAAAAAAATCCATTGCTGAACGTCTGAAGTTTGCAAAAGTGCACCTGGATATTCCACAGCGCTACTGGAGAAATATTCTGTGGACAGATGAAACTTCAGTTGAGTTGTTTGGAAGGAACACACAACACTATGTGGGGAGAAAAAAAGGCACAGCACACCAACATCAAACACCTCATCCTAACTGTAAAGTATGGTGGAGGGAGCACCATGGTTTGGGGCTGCTTTGCTGCCTCAGGGCCTGGACAAGCTTGCCATCAGACAGAAAAATGAATTCAAGTTTGTCAAGACATTTTGCAAGGAGGCTATCTGTCTGCCAATTGAAGCTCAACAGAAGTTGGGTGATGCAACAGGACAATGCCCAAAACACAGAAGAAAATACGCCTTCTGGAGTGGCCCAGTCCAGAAGGCGTCCTGACCTCAATCCGATTGAGATGCCGTGGCATGACCTCAAGAGAGCACTTTGCACCAGACATCCCAAGAACAGTGCTGAACTGAAACAGTTTTGTAAAGAGGAATGGTCCAAAATTCCTCCTGACCGTTGTGCAGGTCTGGTCCGTAACTACAGAAAAAGTTTGGTTGAGGTTATTGCTGCCAAAGGAGGGTCAACCAGTTACTAAATCCAAGGGTTCACATACTTTTTCCACCGTGCACTGTGAATGTTTACACGGTGTATTCAATAAAGACATGAAAACATATAATTGTTTGTGTGTTTGTCTATTGTTGTGACCTAGATGAAGAGCAGATAAAATTGTATAACCAATTTACACAGAAATCCAGGTATTTCCAAGTATATATATATATATTAAAAGATCTGGGAAAAAATTAAGAGACCTCGGCAAAATGATCCGTTTCTTTCGTTTTACTATTTATAGGTATTTGTTCGGGTAAAAAAAAAGTTTTTGTTTTATTCTATAAACTACTGACAACATTTATCCCAAATTACAAGTACAAATATTGTCATTTAGACTATTTATTTGCAGAAAATGACAACTGGTCAAAATAACAAAAAAGACGCAGTGTTGTCAGACCTCGAATAATGCAAAAGAAAAGAAGCTCATTCATTTAATGTAGGAATACTTCAGAAATTAATATTTGGAAGAATAACCCTGCGTCTTGGCATGCTCTCCACCAGTCTTTCACATAGATGTTGGGTGACTTTCTTTATGCCACTCTTGGCGCAAAAACTCAAGCAGCTCGGCTTTGTTTGACAGCTTATGACCATCCACCTTCCTCTTGATCACATTCCAGAGATTTTCAATTGGGTTCAGGTCTGGAGATTGTGTTGGTGAGACTCGTGCCGCCTACGGTAGACCTACAGTATATTGAAAAATGTGACCAATAATTACATAAAGGATTGGAGGATTCGAAACCAAAAGCCACCTCATTGGTCTCCCTGTGGCGGCCGACACGGATATCGAACCTGTATCTGTAGCAACGCATTTGGCACTGCGAGAGATCCCATCCACTCCGGAGCCCCCATCCACAAAGTATCAAACTACAGAGAGGTGTTGGTAAAAGGTATATTGTCCTGTTAATAGCCCATAATGGGCTATTATAATGCTGTCCATGGTATCCAGGTCAGGATAACAAAACATTTCTTTATTGAAGACTATCAGAAAGAATGTTGGTACATATTTAATTTGATCCAAAGCCATGAATGAGTGAGTCACTCAGCTTTATGTAGGTGCAGGGCTATATGACTGTGTAATCAACTTAATAATATATAACGATATTTTTGAAGTTATTTCGTTTCAAAAAAACTAAAGAGAGCGACTGTAATCTGAATAAAGGCCAAAATAATATTTGTAACGGCCAAAACTTTTATTTCTGTTTTTAGAGGGAGAGAAACGCTGGGCGAATTGTGCGCCGCCCATAAAGGCCAAAATATAGCTCTGCTAATAGCCATAATGGCACTGTACAACATGACCGTGTGTGTTTGAAAGAGCATTTGTATAATTATTTTATTAACGAAAGCAAAGATGCTGAAGAATAAATACAGTACTGTACAGTATATGTTTTTACATTTGGAAAATAAAGCATTTAAAGCATTTTGAAGATATAAGCCAGCTGCATTTGTTTATTAGGCTACTGTGCAGTCTGACAATTAAATATAGCCTACGGTACATACTGTAGTAAACATGGGAAAGTGCCTAATTCCTTACATAAGGAGAGCAGGTCATGCCCAGACTTTCTCGGTCACCTCAAGTACTCATTAACTCTGTCTAATGAGTTTTTGGGTTGCATCAGTCATGGACAGAAACTTTTGAGACACAGTATTAATGACCCAGAGGTTCACCAGTAAGCCACATTTGCCTCACTGTTTGTATTCAAATCAAATTGTATAAGTCACATGTGCCAAATACAACAGGTGGTAGACCTTACAGTGAAAATGCTTACTTACAAGCCCCTAACCAACAATGCAGTTAAAAAAAATGGATAAGAATAAGCAATAAAAGTAACAAGTAATTAAAGAGTAGCAGTAAAATAACAATAGCAAAACTATATACAGGGGGGTACCGGTACAGAGTCTATGTTTGGGGGCACCATTCTGTGCCCACTTGTGGTATGTCTCTTCGGTTATACATCCTTGGAATAGCAGAACAGCATAGCGGTCTGGACGGCCCTTGCTGTGCCTGGTGAGCAGTTGGTCAAGTTCTGTTGCCAGAAGAGGAATGGTAATGTCAGGGTGAACCGACGACCTCGCCGGGTATGTTAACTCTGCCTGTTCGAGGTGGAGTTCCAGAGCTCACAGGTGTGCCTGGCATGGATTGTGACGCCATCTTGTTCCTCGCCCTCTATACGTCATTCTCATAAAGATGCCATTATTAGTTACATTGTTTTAGTGCTAACGTCTGCACGTTCAAACTAAGAACAGCAGGAATGTTTCCCTAGTCAGCGCCATTATTAGTGCAATGTCCCTTAAAGTGTTGCCAGTGTGGCGGGGTGGGTATCCACCCCCCTTCCTTCTCCTCCCTTCCCCATGGGCTAGGTCGGTCTTCTGTGCGCGGCTCTGCGGCCCATCCTGTGCCCACCGCCCTCGTAGCTTGAACCTCGCACACTTTCAGTGGATACAGCTAGAGAACTGCAAGGCAATCCCATTGTGCACCACTCGGGAGCCATGATCAATATATATTGTCCTGCTAATAACAGGGTTAATAATATATCTGTGAGAATATCCAACAGGCTTTTATATAATTCTAAATTAATAATAATAATATATATATATATATATAAACATTTTGTTTTCAATCTTTTGTTTTCAAATAATGTAAAATGAGCGAGAAAAAGGCCATTCTTGAACATTGGGTGAGACATTGTTTGAATTTGTAAATAAAGCCAGTTTGTTATTTAGAATTATTTATCTCCGTTTTTAGAGGAAGAGAAACCAAAAACCTACAATCATCTCATGGGTCTTCCAGTCAAGAGCAGCACGGGTATTGAACCAGCATCTGTAGCAACACCACTTGCACTGCTATGCAGTGTCTTGGACCGTTGCGCCACTCAGGCGATGTACAACATGACCGGTCGGGAGTGGCCTACACTACTACAGTAAGAGAAAAATAATCCTAACAAAATAAAATAAAAATCTTAGTGTAACAACTGTTTTAGAAAGTAATACTGAAGTCGTGCACAATTATCAGTTCCTATTTAGGTTTATGTCACCCATTCATTGACAGTTAGAGACACAGTAGGACCCAAAAGCATAATCAGTGCTCAAACTCCCCCTTGCGCTGGTCTGGAGTAATGAAATGGTGACGCTAGGTACTGTTCTAAACCACAAATTACCTCTAAGGGCTGCAGCATAAACACAAAACTTATAGTGGAGTAACCACTGTACCGTCACACCATTCATGTACCATATTGGGGTATGCAGTATTACCGTCAGTGCCCACAAGGGGCGCAATTTCTTTCCAAACATTGTTTATTTTTGCTAACAAAGTACTAGCAAATTCTCATAGGGGACGCTAGCTAAATGCTAATAAGAGCAAGCGAACATAAACTAAATGCAAGGCCAGACAACCCAGCTAATAAAGTCATATTTATCTCAAAATGGCTCCTCTCACACTTGATCCAGGAGGGAATTGATTGTCTCTGCGGTAACCAATAAGCTTAAATCTTGAAAGCTAGCCACTTACAGCTGGCAAGTTATCAAACCAAATGCATAGCTGGAGCCCTGAGCTGGAGCAAATGTATTTGGCACATCTTAACTTCTAGTTATAAGATATGTAGCTGGCAAATTAATTTAAAGTGATACTTAATCACCTCTCTTGTGATGCTCAACAGTGGATCGTCACGTCATGTTTGCGCCATGTGGTCTTTATAAAAAAGAAGCATTTGGCGGTATTGAAAATCATACCGTTGGTACTTCAAAATACCTCAGTATACCACCCAAACCTAGAAATAAATACTTAAAAGTACCCATTGTCATCACATCTTTCACCACATTATTTCTTAGTAAATACCAGCCGAAACAGGACTATAGAAGGAAGCGTTAACAAAACTATAAGAGACTGATAAAGGTTGATAAATGGCATGATGCCCAACTGACTGTCTTCCAGGCCAAGGCGGTGTGGGGGCTGGTTGGCAGTGCCCCTCAGTAGGCGGTAGTGGCGGGTAAGGGCAGCCAGCAGGCTGGCGTGGCTACTGGAGCGGGTTTGCCATTGCTGCTCGCTCTCTGGCAGGTTAGACCAAGGCAGCAGCAGCATGTTGGACAGAGCCCTGCACACGAGCATGTGGGCCTGGAGGAGTGGAGACACACACACACACATTAGACAGATCCCTCCACGCATAACCATACTCATATAGGTGGGGTGTATAGACATTCCATGAGACACATTATGCATACACGCACACACACACCCTAAAGTGCTACACCCCAGAATCAAGACAGATTTTTTTATTTATTATTAGTGGTCCACTTCGAATCAGGAAATAAAATTAAGGCCGGGCATTGATAACAACCCATGGGTGGATTGAATTTCAGCCCTCAGCCTCAAAATAACACTGAAGCCATAACGGTGCACTCTGACCTCTTGGGGGAGCCTGCGAGTCTGGCTCTCTGTGATGAGGTTGAAGATGTTCTGCACGGCAGGCAACGTGACTAGGAAAACAGGACGCACGGTGGTGGCCATGGACACCATGAGATGGCATGCCGACAGCAGCAACTTTTCAGGTACCTAGAATAGAAATACAGTTTGACAATGAAATAGGTAACAAGGAATTGACAAAGACTCTTAGTTGACTTGCTGAAATGATCTGATAACCAGTTTTTGGCCAATGAGAACACAAATATGCAAGCTCAGTTGGTCAGCATAAAAATGGAACCACTGTGTGTCATGATACCAATTGCACAACATCAGCAACCAGGTAAGATTTAACAAAGACATAGTGTTACTAACACATACTGTGTGTGTGTATGGTTACCTTAGCAGTGATGAGTGGTGCGGTGGCATCCATGGTGGAGGTGACAAGGCTGATGAAGCGGCTCTGATTCTGCCTCTGGACCTCACTGTAGAATTGAGCCAGCCAGTGGGAGTAGGCCTGCAACGCCGCCAAGGACTGGGCATGGCTGGAAACAAACACACATTAACAACTGTGACAATACAGTTATATCTGTCAAGAAAATCAAACGCTCTCTGACTATTTTCTTATCACACATTTTTGGTTTAATAAAAGGGGTGAATTCTTAAGTTACGTCTACAGACAAGGGTAAAAGACAGCAGTTTGTAACGAATCCACTTTATATCTACAGTGCCTTCAGAAAGTATTAATACTCCTTGACATATTCCACATTTTGCTACAGCCTGAATTCAAAATAGATGAAATAGATTTATTTTCTCATTCATCTACACACAATACACCATAATGACAAATTGAAAACATGTTGTCTCAAAATGTTGGCAAATTTATTGAAAATGAAATACAGAAATATCTAATTTACACAAGTTCACACCCCTGAGTGAATACATGTTAGAATCACCTTTGGAAACGATTACAGCTGTGAGTCATTCTGGTTCTTTCTGGGTAAGCTTTGCACACCTGGATTGTACAATATTTGCACATTATTCTTTTAAAAATTCTTCAAGTTCTGTCAAGTTGGTTGTTGATAAGACAGCCATTTTCAAGTCATACAATAGATTTTCAAGCAGATTTATGTCAAAACTGTAGCTAGGGCCAGTCAGGAACATTCAACGTTGCCTTGGTAAGCAACTCCAGTGTATATTTGGCCTTGTGTTTTAGGTTATTGTCCTGCTGAAAGGTGAATTTGTCTCCCAGTGTCTGTTGAAAAGCAAACAACCAGGTTTTCCTCTATTACATTTATTTGCCCCAAACATAACACTTTGTACTCAGGACACAAAGTTCATTTCTTTGCCACATTTTTTGCTGTTTTACTTTAGTGCCTTATTGCAAACCAGATGCATGTTTTGGAATATTTTTATTCTGTACAGGCTTCCTCATTTTCGGTATTTTATTAGGATCCCCATTAGCTGTTGCAAAAGCAGCAGCTACTCTTCCTGGGGTCCACAGAAAACATCAATAGACAAGAACAGCTCTAGTACAGAACTACATACATTTTTTTTTAAAGGCACACGTAGGCTACATATCAATGCATACACACAAACTATCTAGGTCAAATAGGGGAGTGGCGTTATGCCGTGAGGTCTTGCTTTATCTGTTTTTTGAAACCAGGTTTGCGGTTTATTTGCGCAATATGAGATGGAAGGAAGTTCCATACAATAAGGGCTCTATATAATACTGTACGCTTTCTTGAATTTGTTCTGGATTTAGGGACAGTGAAAAGAACCCTGGTGGCATGTCTGCTTGGGTAAGTGTGTGTGTCAGAGCTGTGTGTAAGTTGACTATGCAAACAATAAGGGATTTCCAACACAATATTGTGTTTGTGTTCTTGTAAAAAGAAGAAGTGATGCAGTCAGTCTCTCCTCAACTCTTAGCCAAGAGACACTGGCATGCATAGTATTTATATCAGCCCTCTGATTACAATGACAAGCAAAACGTGCTGCTCTATTCTGGGCCAACTGCAGCTTAACTAGATCTTTCCTTGCAGCACTGGACCACATGACTGGACAATAATCAAGATTAGACAAAACTAGAGCCTGCAGAACTTCCTTTTTTGAAAGTGGAGTCAAAAAAGCAGAGCATCTCTTTATTACGGAAAGACCTCTCCCCATCTTTACAACCATTGAATCTATATGCTTTGACCATGATAGTTTACAATCTAAGTTAACGGCAAGTAATTTAATCTCCTCAACTTGTTCAAAAGCCACACCATTCATTAACATATTCAGCTGAGGTCTATAACTTAGGAAATGATTTGTATCAAATACAACGCTCTTAGTTTTAGAGATGTTCAGGACCAGTTTATTACTTACAGTTTATTACTGGCCACCCATTCGAAAACAGACTGCAACTCTTTGTTTTTGTTAAGGGTTTCAGTGACTTCATCAGCTGTGGTTGATGAGGAGTACATGATCGAATCGTCAGCATGCATGGACACACATGCTTTGTTTAATGCCAGTGGCAGGTCATTGGTAAAAATAGAAAAGATTAGAGGGCCTAGAGAGCTGCCCTGCGGTATAGCACACTTTACATGTTTGACATTAGAGAAGCTTCCATTAAAGAAAACCCTTCGAGTTATATTAGATAGATTGCCATCGTGGATTCAGAGCTGAGGTTGAAAAGCCACAGCACAAACCTTTCAACAGGTTATGCTCAATAATATCAAAGACAGCACTGTAATCTCCACTCTATTGTGGAGTAACTACAATGTTGTTGAATCATCCTCAGTTTTATCCTATCACAGTCATTAAACTCTAACTGTTTTAAAGTCTCCATTGGCCTCAAGGTGAAATCCCCGAGTGGCTTCCTTCCTCTCCGGCAACTGAGTTAGGAAGGACGCCTGTATCTTATCTTTATATGATGGCGCCGACAGAGATGGTCGCATCACTTCGAGTTCTGTGTGTATTAAGTAGTTTTTCGGGAATTGTTAGATTACTTGTTAGATATTACTGAACTGTCAGAACTAGAAGCACAAGCATTTCGCTACACTCGTATTAACATCTGCTAACCATGTGTATGTGACACATACAATTTTATTTGATTTAATCTTTGTAGTGTCTGGATGTATCCAAAGCGTAATGAATTACTTATCCATGCTCAAAGGGATATTCAATGTCTGCCTTTTATTTTTACCCATCTACCAATACATGCCCTTCTTTGCGATGCATTAGAACCTCCCTAGTCTTTATGGTTGAATCTGTGTTTGAAATTCACCGCTCGACTAAGGGACCTTACAGATAATTGTGTGTGTGTGTGGGGTAGAGACAAGAGGTAGTCATTCAAAAATCATATTAAACACTAATAGAGTGAGTCCATGCAACTTATTATGTGACTTGTTAAGGAAATGTTTACTCCTGATCTTATTTAGGCTTGCCATAACTAAGTAACTTGAATACTTGACAACATTTCTAAAAACATAATTCCACTTTGACATTATGGGGTATTGTATGTAGGCAAGTGACACAAAATCTAAATTGTATCAATTTAAAATTCAGGCTGTAACAACAAAATGTGGTTAAAGTCAAGGGATGTGAATACTTTCTGAAGGCACTGTAGACAGTGGCAGTAAACGGTTGACACTCACACGTCGATGAGGTCCGGCTTGAGCACAGATGGCACAGCAGTCTCCAAGTCATACAGGCTGATCTGAGAGCCATAGCATGTGACCTCCACCAACCTAGAAACACAAGTGCAGACACACTAAACAATGATGCAATCTGAATTATTTCCTTATCAAAATTCTCCCCTGTAATACAAGACAGGATTGGGGTCAATTTGATTTCAATTCAGGAAATACTGCATTGTCAATTCCAAATCAAGGCATAAAATCGTCTTGCCACTTCAAAAATTAACTTGGAATAATTCAATCAAGTGTAGGTACTCAGTCAGGAAAATGCATAATTTCATTTTGGCCAAAAGCTATTTTCTCCCTTTCTCTTTCACATATTGGAGGCCACCAAAGGAATAGACACTAGGAACCAAAACGAAGTTAGACACTGATGTTTGACAGCAGAGCAAGTGGGTCAAATTCATTTAGCCAATTCAGGAAGTAAACTGAAATATCAATGGATGTGACTGAAGGAAGCAGTGTGGCACACTAACCGCTCTACCACCGCTAGCGCATCGTTGAAGCGTGCAGCGAAAACGTCCCCAATGAAATACCCAGCCAGCCTCCCAACAGCCTGAAGTAGGGAGCTGAGGTCCCTGAGAGCGCAGTGCAGCCTCCGACAATCATTCTCTGCTGTAATGTTCAGTCTCCGACCTGCCACAAATAAAGAGCAGAGATGAGGATAAGCGCATGCTCAATTTCATGAAATAACCTTTCAAATGAGCAACTTTAGTTTTTAAAATTTTTTTTTTTTACAGTCCATTACATGCATTGCATGCTTTTCAGAAGACTCTTACAGTACTGAAAATGACTTAGTGCTTTTTTACAGCACTTTTGGTAAAATGAAAGGCAAACAACCCCTAGCCCCTGCCACCTGAGAGAACTAATTAGGTGTTAGAAAAATGGCCCAGCCTATGAGAGATACTACCATACCACTTAGACCTATCCTATTCCTTAAAATCTACACCTGTAACAATGAGATAGGCACTGAAAGTTATTTCTGGATACCACGATTGGGATTTTTTCCCTGCAGATGTCTAAAAAAACAAAATGTCTTGATTGTGTGCATCTTCACACCCCAGAGCTAATACTTGGCAGAAGCATCTATTGTAGTCAGTCAGCTGTGAATAATTTTGAATACGATTCTACCAACTGCACAACTCTTAGGGCAATACACACTCAGTCGGCAGTTTATTAGGTACCTTACCCGTTCATGAAAATGGTTCGCTCCTACAGACAGTGAGTCACGTGGCTTGCTATATAAAGCAGGCAGACAGGCATCGAGGTATTTAGTTACTGTTGGATTTAACATTAAAATGGGCAAAACTAGTGACCTAGGCGACTTGGAGCGTGGTATGATCGTCTGTGCCAGGCGCACAAGTTCCAGTATCTCAGAAATGGCCGGCCTCCTAGGCTTTTCACGCACGAGTGTCTAGGGTTTACTGAGAATGGTGCGACAAACAAAAAACAGTCAGTGGTAGTTCTCTGGGCAAAAACAGCTTATTGATGAGAGGTCGAAGAAAAATGGCAAGAATCATATCAAGCTAAGAGGCAGGCCACAAACAGGCAAATAACGCACAGTACAACAGTGCTGTGCAGATTGGCATCTTAGAACGCAAACTTGTCGGTCCTCATCACAGATGGGCTATTGTAGCAGACGTCCACACCGGGTTACAATCCTATCAGTTAAAAACAAGAAGAAGCAGCTCCAGTAGGCACACGATCACCAACACTGGCCAATTGAGGAGTGGAAAAACATTGCTTGGTCTGACGAATCCTGGTTCCTGATGGCAGTCAGGATTTAGCGTAAGCAACATGAGTCCATGGCCCCACCCTGCCTGGTGTCAACGGTACAGGCTGGCGGCGGTGGTGTTAATGTTTTATTAACTTTGATTTAATCAGGGGAGCCCAATTGAGATCAGGGTCTCATTTTCAATAGTCCCCTGAGACCATAAAGCAAAACACAATAATGTGTGGGGAATGCTTCCCCGGCACACGTTAGGTCCCTTCATACCAATTGAGCAACGTTTGAACGCAACACCTTGTAGAATCCATGCCCCGAAGAATTCAGGCTCTTCTGGGGGCCAAAGGGGGTCCGACCCATCACTCAAAGGCCAATGAGTGTATATCCATTGTTTTTGTAAAATTGCTCAGTCCATTTAATTGGGAATCATTGATGGAGGGCAATATTCAAACCTGGTCTTTGATTATGAAGAACATTTTAGTCAGGAATGAGAATGGACCACTTAATACCACTTGAAAAGCTCTTCTAGCAAATGATTCTGGTGTGTCTTTGGCAATCAGTCTGAAAACCTAGTATCACGTTTCCTTATCTCCAAAATCACATCGTTGTCACGCCTCCCTTGAAACACTTTTTGGCGTATCTCCATTCGTTAGGCTGCTGGCTAACGTTATACTTTTCTACCAGGAATTTATTTTTACATAATAATTATAATAATAAAGATTCCCCATGATTTTATTTTTGTAAGATCCAAAAAAACTGAGGCAGTGGGAGAACATATTCAAGTAAGTAAATACATTTTTCAAATGTAAAAAAAAAATATTATTACCTAGCTAGCTAGCTGGCTACAGTAGGCTAACTCAACTAAGCTGCTAGCTAAGTAAATTAAATGTATCAGCTAGCTAACTTCCTATTAGCTAGCCTTCTTGATGTAATTCACTGTAAATTAAAAACAGTCTCCAAATGCATTTGTAAATAACAGTCATGAAAAGGGGTGAAATTGCAGCTCCAGCTGTCAGTAAAAGGAGAGCGTAGGCTACTGCACAGGGCAGGTAATTTTGTGGGAGGACATGAAAAGATTCTCCAGTCCCTAGAGAGTAAAACTTTGTGGACAAAGAGATAACACAATATACAGTGCCAACTAATTTGAGTATAATAAAGACTGTCTTGTGTTGTTTTCTGTCTTCAGATATGGAAACCAAAGCCTGCTTGCAAATGAAGACAGCACTCCTAATGAATGTCGCAAGAGACTAAGGGTATATCTTAGATATCATGGGTTACATAGTGCCTTCAGTGAGTATTCATACCCATTGACTTATTCCACATTTCGTTGCGTTACAGCCCAAATTCAAAATGGTTTAAATATCTGTTTTATCCTCTCACCCATCTACACACAAAAACCCATAATAACAAAGTGAAAACATGTTTTTAGAAATATTTGCAAGTTTATAGAAATAAATACATATAATTTACATAAGGGTATATTTGAACACCCGAGGCAACACGTTAGAATGACCTTTGGCAGTGATTACAGCTGTGAGTCTTTCTGGGTAAGTCTAAGAGCTTTGGACACTTGATTTGTACAATATTTGAACAAAATTCTCCAAGCTCTGTCAAGTTGGTTGATGATCATTCCTAAACAGACATGATCAAGTCTTGCCATAGATTTTCAAGTAGATTTATTGTTATCACAAAAAACATCCCTGGTCCTTGCCGATGACAAGCATATCCATAACACGAGGCAGTCACCACCATGCTTGAAAATATGAAGTGGTACTCAGTGATGTGTTGAATTTGTCCCAAATGTAACATTTTGAATTCAGGACATAAAACATTTTTTTTTTGCAGTTTTACTTTAGTGCCTTCCTTCTTTTCACTGTATTGTGGAGTAAATATAACGTTGTTCATCCATCCTCAGTTCTCTCCTATTACAATCATTAAATTGTTTAAAAGTCACGATTGGCCTCATGTTGAAAACCCTGCGCTGTTTCCTTCCTCACCGGCAACTACGTTAGGGAGGACGATTGTGTATTTGTAGTGATTGGGTGTATTGATATACCATCCAAAATGTAATTAATAACTTCACCATGCTCAAACGGATATTTAAAATGTCTGCTTATTTTATTTTTACCCATTTACCAATAGGTGTCCTTTCCGAGGCACTGGAAAAGCTTCCTTGTCTTTGTAGTTTAATCTGTGGTTGAAATTCACCAAGGAACCTTACAGATAATTGTATGTGTACAGACATTAGGTAGTCATTGAAAAAGTCACGTTAAACACTATTATTGTACAGAGTGAGTCAATGCAACTTAATGGGATAACGGCCAGTGCCACCATTGTACAGCGCCCCTGGAGTAAATTAGGGTTAAGTGCCTAGCTCAAGGGCACCTACAGGTATCGCAGCGGAAGTTGGAATATGCAAAACTTGTATGTGCAGGACAAAAATTAACAACCCCAAAAAGTATTATATATGTTCAGCTAATTTTTACTCCTGAACTTACACCTCCCCAATATTAATTGCATCCCATTCAAGCCTCAATTCATCAGAGCATGGACGAGAAGTCGAAAGTGTTCCACAGGGATGCTGGCCTATATTGACTCCAATGCTTCCCACAGTTGTCAAGTTGGCTGGATATCCTTTGGTGGTGGACCATTCTTGAGACGCATGGGAAACTGTTGAGCATGAAAAACCCAGCAGCAGCAGAGTTCTTGACACACACAAACCGATGCGCCTGGTACCAAGTACCATACCCCGTTCAAAGGCACTTAAATCTAGTCTTTCCCATTCACCTTCTGAATGGCACACATTCACAAGCCATGTCTCAGTTTCAAGGCTTAAAAATCCTCCTTTAAAATCGATCTCCTCACCTTCATTTACACTGATTGCAGTGGATTTAACAGGTGACATCAATAAGGCATCCTCGTTTTCACTTGGGCATTCTGTTATTGAAAAGAGTAGGTGTTCCTAATGTTTTGTACACAGTGTATTTGGGCTTGTCATAATAAAGAGGTTGAATACTGAGACTCAAGACATTTCAGCTTTTAATTTGTAATCAATTTATAACATTTTCTAAAAACAATTCCACTTTGACATTATGGGGTATTGTGTGTGTGGGCCAGTGACACAAAATCTCAATTTAATCCATTTTAAATTCAGGATGTGAAACAAAATGTGGAAAAAGTCAAGGGGTGTGAATATTCTCGGAAGGCACTGTATCTATTGGCCTACATACTTTAGCAAAGGTACACAAAAACACAGTTAAACATCACACAATGTAAACCTAACCAGCAGGCCAACCCTGCTGGATGGAGGTCTGCTGGGTGTGGAAGGTTCTGTTTCAGCCCAGCAATTAAAACCTGATTCAACTTAAACCTCAAGTGTGCTATTGCTGTACTGGAATAGTGGGTGTGCTCACCCAGTAGATCAGGGATCAGTGGGGCAAGGTTGGCCACCACTGGTATCGAGTTAATTTTGTTTACTTGAAATAATGATTTAGTAATAATAGCCCACTTGTTACAACTCAATTATCTACTGTTGTTAAGACTTAAGATCTCTAATCTTTACATAGGAGTTAGCTTATTTGTACATCTTGCAGTGATTAAGTGTTTTGATTCTTTGAAGTATTTAAAAATGTTAATTGTTAAACTATTAATAACAAAATAAACTAGTGTCAATGTTGATTAATCACAATTCTGCAATGAAGAGGGGAATGGGTTTGGTTTTAATGTGTGTTGTATTCTCAAATGAACATTTCCTTTTTGTTTATTTGTAAGATCAATAATCCGTTTTTTTCCCACTCTCAGTATATGAGATACAGTACAAGTCAAAAGTATGGACACCTACTCATTCAAGGGTTTTTCTTTTTACTATTTTCTTCATTGTAGAAACAAATACAAAAATTAGATTCTCCAAAGTAACCACCCTTTTGCCTTGACAGCTTTGCACACGCTTGGCATTCTCTCAACCAGCTTAATGGGGTAGTCACCTGGAATGCATTTCAATTAACAGGTGTGCCTTGTTAAAAGTTCAATAGTAGAATTTCTTTCCTTCTAAATGCGTTTGAGCCAATCAGTTGTGTTGTGACAAGGTAGGTGAGGTGTAGCGGAGATAGCCCTATTTGGTAAAAGAACAAGTACATATTATGGCAAGAACAACACAAATAAGCAAAGAGAAACAACAGTCCATCATTACTTTAAGACATGAAGGTCAGTCAATACGGGACACATCAAGAACTTTGAAAGTTTCTTCAAGTGCAGTTCCCTCATCAGCCTACGCACAATACCCCATAATGAAAAAGTGACAACAGGTTCGTAGATTTTTTTGGGCAAATAAAAAAAATAAAAAAAATAATAATCTATTTACATAAAGTATTCAGACACTGCGATGAGACTCGAAATTGAGCTCAGATGCATCCTGTTTTCATTGATCATCCTTGAGATATTTCTACAACTTGTGGTAAATTCAATTGATTGGACATTATTTGGAAAGGTAAACGGGGCGGCAGGTACCCTAGTGGTTAGAGCATTGGGCCAGTAACCAAAAGATTGCTGGATCAAAACCCCGAGCTGACAAGGTAAAAAAAAAAAAATCTGTTGTTCTGCCCCTGTACAAGGCCACTGTTCCCGGTAGGCCATCGTCGAAAATAAGAATTTGTTCTTAACTGACTTGCCTAGTTAAATAAAAAGGTAAAAAATAGCCACCTGTGTATATAAGTGTACAACACTTCAAATAACTCAGACGGGGGCAGTGCATGTCAGAGCAAAAACAATCCATGAGGTCGAAGCAATTGTCCGTGGAGCTCTGAGACAGGATTGTGTCGAAGCACACTGGCGAAGGGTACCAAAAATGTCTGCAGCATTGATGCATCATCATTGTGGATGATGCACACTGCCTGCCCTAAAGGACACCAGGTGTCGCAGGAAGGCCAAGAAGATCATCAGGGACTCCAACCATGCCCTGTTCTCAACACTTCAATCACTCAGACGTGGGCAGTGCAGGAGCATCATGGCAAAAACTGGAAGACTGGCCAATAGTTTCTACCCTCAGACCATCAGGCTGCTGAATAGATACACCCCCTATGCAACCCCCCCCCCCTCCCTCCCCTGTTGTTAATGAAATCTGTAATCACAACATGTTTCAAGCTGACCACCAATGTACAGCAGGTGAGCAAAAACTTGGTTATGAAGAGCCTTCACCCTAAAATTTTAAATATTGACCAGCATATTAGACCATTTCTCCCTTCTTGCAATCTTGAAATAACAGAAATCCTGTGAAAACCAGCATGCTGCAAACCTTCTAAAATGTTTTGTCACCAGTGCTGGTTTTGTTGACATTTTTGTTCCTCACGAACTGTTGCTCCTATGGCACAAGTCTGTTCAGCACCTTTGGATCTCCGCCCAAGCAAGGAATTTGATTGGTTTGACGTGTTGCGAAGCGTCACTGATTTACATTGGGTTCCGACCCCTCTTTAGAATATTTTTTGTCATGGAATTTCCTCCGGCTTCCCGTTTTAGAGAAGCCTGGTTCGCAACTAGGCTACTGAAAACCTAACCCTGGGATAAAGTTGTATTTTTCAGCAGGGCAATAACACAGTCACATCAGCATGACTTTCCAGGAGGTGTTGAATGTTCCTGATTAGTCAAGTCTCCACCCGCAACTAAATCTGCTTTAAAATATTGCTGTCTATCAATGATTACCAACCAAATTTACTGTGCTTAATCAATTTTGACAAAAACAATGGATATACAGTATGTTGTACAAAGTTGGTAGAATCTTATTCAAAATTATTCACAGCTTTAATGGCTGCCAAAGGTACTTCCACCAAGTATTAAAGGATCATTTAGCATTTTTTTATAACCAAATCTAAATTTGTCATGTAAATGGCATGTTATAGAATGGTCCAGAAACTTTGTTGCAATTTCACTTCTTTTTGAGCAACCAGTGAACCACTTCATCCTCATTGTGCAGTTTGGAGCTCAAAGGCTCCAAAAACACCCAAATATGTCATTTTAGAAACTAAAAAAGCCCTCAGTATAGTTAAGCAGGACTTTACATGTTGTATACATGAAATTGTTGCATTCCAAACTTTATCCGCAACGTTATATTGCATTTAGTTGTGACACCTCTCCGTCCATTTTAGCAGCAGAGAAATGGAACAGCTGGATTGGGAAAACAGTCCGAGTCAAGTTCAGAATGAAACAATATCATGTGTACAACATCTAAAGACCTGCACAGTATATACTCAGAACGTTTCCATTTATAAAAGGATGTAGTTGGGTGTTTTTAGAGCATTTTGTATGTTTTTTTGGAACACCTGGGTCTAGACACTTCTTTTTGAGAAACATTCTCCAACCAGCGAATCACTTCCTCATCCGTGTTGTATACGAGGATGAGGAAGTCAATTCAAATGTAAAAAAAAAAACAAACATTGCATGCTCGTAAACAGGTGAAACAGTGAAATGCTTACAGGCCCTTCCCAACAATGCAGAGGGGGGAAAAAGCCTTTGAGCCCCCCATACTGCACTGGATGAGGAATTGATTCACTGGTTGGGGAAGTTTCTCAAAAACAAGGGAAATCTCAAAAAAGTCTGCACCCTTCTATAATATACCAATTACATTAAAAAAATGATTTGGTTGTAAAAAAAAGCAAACTTCTCATTTAACTCTTTGTTTTTTATTATATTATTAATTAGTAACATTTCTGTAATGTACTCTCACTTTTCAAATGTGGAGTTGGTTGTGTAGATCATGTGTATTTAATTATTAAGGCAGCAACATGAAGACTGAAAGGGGCGTGTAGACTTTCACTACGCACTGTACCAGACACCTCCACCCACATCGACGGGGCTGCAGAGGAGACGGTCTGCAGTTTAAAGTTCCTCGATGGATCTAACATACTGTGTATTACTACTAAATGTACTACATACGATTTAGAGAGGACTGTATAGTAAAAACGAATGTAGTGGGCTAAAAATGCCCTGCCAGCATTGGGTTACATCCTGTGCTCCCCCCTGCACACACACGCCTATTTTTATGGGTACAAGCACTGTTCATGACACAAACTGTTCACACCCCTCTTGTTAGTGGAGAGAATTTTGCACCTTTAAAGCTTATTTTCTGCAATTCTATACACTTTGCCATTTCTAATGTGTATTAATGTGATATTTGAGTGACAAAAAAAGTAAAACATCTCTGGGCTAAAAGGCCTAAAAAATAAAAATACCACACACACACACACACACACATATATACACACACACACACACAGTTGAAGTCGGAAGTTTACAAACACATTAGCCAAATACATTTAAACTAAGTTTTTCACAATTCCTGACATGTAATCCTAGTAAAAGTTCCGTCTTAGGTCAGTTAAGATCACCACTATTATAAGAATGTGAAATGTCAGAATAATAGTAGAGTGAATTATTTATTTTGGCTTTTATTTCTTTCATCACATTTCCAGTGGGTCAGAAGTTTACATACACGGAATTTGTATTTGGTAGCATTGCTTTAAAATGGTTTACCTTGGGTCAAACGTTTCAGGTAGCCTTCAACAAGCTTCCCACAATAAGTTGGGTGAATTTTGGCCCATTCCTCCTGACAGAGCTGGTGTAACTGAGTCAGGTTTGTAGGCCTCCTTGCTCACACGTGCTTTTTCAGTTTTGCCCACAAATGTTCTATTGGATTGGGCTCAGGGCTTTGTGATGGCCACTCCACTACCTTGACTTTGTTGTCCTTAAGCCATTTTGCCACAACTTTTGAAGTATGGTTGGGGTCAATGTCCATTGGGAAGACCCATTTGCGACCAAGCTTTAACTTCCTCACTGATGTCTGGAGATGTTGCTTCAATATTTTCACAATTTTCCATCCTCATGATGCCATCTATTTTGTGAAGTGCACCAGCCCCTCCTGCAGCAAAGCACACCCACAATATGATGCTACCACCCCCGTGCTTCACAGTTGGGATGGTTTTCTTCGGCTTGCAAGCCTCCCCCCTTTTCCACCAATGATGGTCATTATGGCCTAACAGTTCTATTTTTGTTTCATCAGACCAGAGGACATTTCTCTAAAAAGTACAATCTTTGTCCCCATGTGCAGTTCCAAACCGTAGTCTGTCTTTTTATGGCGGATTGGAGCAGTGGCTCCTTCCTTGCTGAGCGGCCTTTCAGGTTATGTCGAGGACTCCTTTTAAAGTATAGATACCTTTGTACCCGTTTCCTCCAGCATCTTCACAAGGTCTTTTGCTGTTGTTCTGGGATTGATTTACACTTTTCTCAGTACGTTCATCTCCAGGAGACAGAACGCGTCTCCTTCCTGAGCGGTATGACAGCTGCGTGGTTCCATGGTGTTTATACTTGGGTACTATTGTTTGTACAGATGAACGTGGTACCTTCAGGCATTTGGAAATTGCTCCCAAGGATGAACCAGACTTGTGGAGGACTACAATTTTATTCTGACGTCTTGGCTAATTTCTTTTGATTTTTCCCATGATGTCAAGCAAAGAGGCACTGAGTTTGAGGGTAGGCCTTGAAATACATCCACAGGTACACCTCCAATTGACTCAAATGATGTCAATTAGCCTATCAGAAGCTTCTAAAGCTATGACATCAATTTCTGGAATTTTCCAAGCTGTTTAAAGGCACAGTCAACTTAGTGCATGTAAACTTCTGACCCACTGGAATTGTGATAGAGTGAATTATAAGTGAAATAATCTGTCTGTAAACAATTTTTGGAAAAATTACTTGCACAAGTTAGATGTCCTAACCGACTTGCAAAAACTATAGTTTGTTAACAAGAAATTTGTGGAGTGGTTGAAAAACGAGTTAATGACGCCAACCTAAGTATGTAAACTTCAGACTTCAACTGTATATGTATTTTTTTTCACTTTACTGCCGAGAGCTCACAAGTAAGCATTTCATTGGACCGTTAACACCTCTCTGTATTCTGTGCATATGATGAATAAAATGTTGTCTCATGCGAAAATGTTCACTCACTTGTTCCTGAAGTGACGATGAACTGTTGCAAACCCAGGTACACATCCAAGTCCTCTTGAAGGACAGGGAACTGAGAGAGAGAGAAATGGTTCAGGAGTCTAAGAAATAGTTAACTCCAAAATCAATGTTTGTCAGGCGTTTTGTCTTGAAGACAACATCATGTTGTCATAAGCACATCACATTAAACTATTGCAGGGTGAAAGGTGATACATGAACCAGACAAAAAAGGCCTGCACATTATATGTGCATAATACCACCTTTAAAATCATCCACATTTTATTAAATTAGGCGCATTTCAGTGTGTTGACCTTTTGTGGGATTTTCCAGGAATAAAAAACAAACAAGGAGAACACTCACCAACGTGGCGAAGGCATGGGACGGCAGCAGCTCCATCACCTTGACAACAACCTCCAGACTCTGCCGCAAGTACCGTTGCCATTCAGTCTGTTGCTATGGTAAGCACAAAGAGTTTAACTATTGATACAGGTTGAGGAAAAACAAGCAGTCTGTATGTGTATACACGGTTGTAATATATGTGATAATGGGGACATCCAAATGTTCCTTTAACACACTAGGCAATAAAGGCGCAGACAAATTTAATTCTCAGCACAACTGACGAAAACAGTGCGAGAAGTAAAGCGTCTTACATCATCATCCAGGGTCTCATCATCCAGCTCCTCTAACTGGGCTTGGTTATATCGGAACTGGATTCGGTTGAGAACCTCTCTTAATAGCAGCACTAAAGCGTCCTTATACCTGTAGGACCGCACAAGAGGCCAGATTAGCAGCCAATAGAAGAAGCAGCATCATACAAGAGGCTAGTAACTAAAGACAGAACCATATTAAAACATTAAAGCAACTCTGGCCCTCAAGGGTTACTGGGTGTGCAGGCTTTCGTTTAAGCCCTTCAGTAAGACAGACTCCGCTAATAATATCCCAGACTGGATGCTATGGTTAGTTGATTACTTGAATCAGGTGTGTTGATCAAGTGACGTGCTGGGAGAAGTCTGCACAACCAGTAGCTCTCCAAGATCAAAGTTGAAGAACCTTGCATTACAGACACTGATCCATAAATGTTTCACGCATCAGAAGGCATTATTGATAGTACATTCAAATTCCTTTGCTTTATATACAAGTAGAACCAGAGCAACACTGAAAGTGACATTACATCCATTCAGTTGTACCTGTTCAGCACACCGTCTCGGTCAGCCAGCCTACTTTTGATTTTAGTGGTTAAATAATCCAAGAAGATACTCCAGATGTCCAAACAGGCAAAATAGCCTTCGTGGGTGGGCTAGAACGATAGAGCAGAAGAACAGTTATTTTCTCTACAGTACATGACAGAGGTTTCTGATTCCTCAACAGTCAAACTCTAGGTAATATTATTATGGAAGCCATCTTGGCCTGCTGCAGAGTTCTTTTTCTCTAATCTTTCCCCAACTGCGGCATACGATACTGTAGTACGCGCATACTTCCATAGGATATTTTAGTGTCAGCAGCCCCTGTGAGCAGCGTAAAGGCAAATGTAGAAAGTAAACAAAATGGCTGAAAGGATGTGCTACCTGATTGAAAGTGTACTTGAAAAGTAGGGCTAAAAACTCCACCACAGGAAACTGAGCGTTGGACTCGATCCGCCGAAGGTGCACGCTGACGAACAGGCGCAGAAAGTCAGTGAACTTCTCTACATAACTGCAGACAGAGGGAGAGAGTGCCACATATATCTTTGCATTAGTCAAACTGATATATTGGTTGACTGATATTGGCCTGTTTTGGGCTTTTACAGATGATACCTGCCTTTACAATGGATGGAGAAAAAGGTTTTGTATAATTTCAGATAGTAGTTTTGTGTACAACGTCAGATGTGGGTCATTCCATGACTAGAATGCCTTTTTGTCCCTCAGACATGTGTACATTTTTCTAAAACACTTTGGATTGGATCACCTGCTCTAAATAAAACATGCTCAAAATGTTCATAAAAAAAAAATGTACTTGTAGAGTATATTGTTTAACACTTAACATGTACTAAATCTAAAAACAGGTACTTTAGAGATATTTACATTAACATATTTAAATATCCATAAATTAAGGTAAAGAAAGTGTATCCTTTATCTCTGTTGCATTCTTAACCCTCTTGCTTCAGAGCATGCGTTTACTAGGCCTACATGACCGGAACGAGTGTGCAGATCTTGTAAGGATTCTGTGACTTTCTCCCCTGGGAATTGGAAAGGACTGCAGATAGTATATTATGCATGGAATGAGCCATACACTGACACATCAAGTTCAAAACGTAAGGTTTACATTATTTTTTTTTTTACCAATGTAGTTTCCAAGATCCCGTCTAGCCGCTTTAGTTTAATCAAGTTTATTTTTCAAATGATAGAATTTGAATGCCGATTCCATCTTTGTGGGGCTGTATTTCCTCAGGACCACAATATGTGCAGAAAACTGATCCATGGCTGGAAGACTTGTCGGCAGACATATCGGAATTTGTGTATTTAAAAAAAAAAACATTTTACTCATTTAGCAGACGCTCTTTTGCAGAGTGACTTAATGGCCGGCTCAAGGCCAGAGATTGTTCACATAGTTGCCTCGAGGATTCGAACCAGCAACATTTCGGTTACTGGCCCAACCCTCTTAACTAGGCTACCTGGCCCCATATTGGTCAGGCTCTACTTTATATTGAGGTCTCTGGCTAAATTTCTGAACCAATAACCAAATCGTGAATGCATTGGCCAGCTACTTGATTTGATTCTAGGGGCTGAGGTATTCAAATTCTGCACTGAACAGAAATAGCAGACTTGAAGTGGACTGAAATAGGTGCCGGTACTCTTTATATCCAAGTCAAGCACTGACCACTCCTCTCAAAGCCTCTGTCAAAGCCTTCCCCAGCCCCTTCTAAAAAGTCTACCTGTGCTGACAATCCAGGCAATCCAATGCACTTAATGGCATCAAGGAAGTATCTGACAAAGTATTTGATGCACCAGAAGATGTGTTAGCAGCACAAAAAGGCTCACTTCAATATAGATTACACTTATTTCCTCAAAATATTAACTTTTGTCTAACAAACTATTTAAAAGACTATAGAGACACGTGGAAAAAGCATCACATTTTTTTTTTCTGTCTCCATGATACACACCTGATGTCGCCGTCAAAACACTATGCCAACAGAGAAACAGAATATTTTGTGAAAACGACACTGATGTTATATTTAAGCAGTGAGTTATGTTATTATACTGAAACAAAGTATAAAACACAACATGAATCAATTTGAAAGATTATGCTGAGTTACAGTTCTTATAAAGAAAATAATTCAATTGAAATACATTTATTAGGCCCTAATCTATGGATTTCACATGACTGGGCAGGGGCAAAGCCATGGGTGGGCCTGGGAGGCCATAGGCGTACCCACTTGGGAGCCAGGCCCACCAAATGGGGAGCCAAGCCTAGCAAATTAGAATGGGTTTTTCCCCACAAAAGGGCTTTATTACTCCGATGATCCCGCAGGTGAAAAAGCTTGATGTGGAGGTCCTGGGCTGGCGTGGTTACACGTGGTCCGCGTTTGTGAGGCCGGTTGGATGTACTGCCATTTTTGATAGATTATCTTGAAAAAAGGCTAAAATGCCCATTAACATGGATTTAAACAAATTTGTGCACAAAATTTGAGAGAAATAAGCTTTTTGTGAGTATGGAACATTTCTGAGATCTTTTATTTCAGCTCATGAAAAATGTGACTAATACTTTACATGGTGTGTTTATATTTCTATTTTTAGATTTTTTTTTAAGTGTAAGTATGATGTAATTAAAGTACTTCTCCAAATCAGAATAATCGACTCCACCCCTAAAAGCAATGCCATTTGGTGTAGGCTGCTATTTAATATGTAAAAAATTGATTGAATATTGCAATTTGGCCATCGTCAAAGTATTCAGACCACCTGACTTTTCCCACATTTAGTTAATTTACAGCCTTATTGTAAAATTGATTAAATTATTTTATTTCCTCGTCAAATCTACACACCCCATAATGACAACGCGAAAACAAGGTTAAGAACATTTAGCTAATTTATAAAATAACAGAAAAAACTTTTTTTTTTACATAAGTATTCAGACCTGTTGCTATGACACTCGAAATTGAGCTGGTGCATCCTGTTTCCATTGATCATCCTTGAGATGTTTCTACAACTTGATTGGTAAATTCAATTGATTGGACATGATTTGTAACGGTGCACCTGTCTATATAAAAGGTCCCACAGTTGACAGTGCATGTCAGAGCAAAAACCAAGTCATGAGGTCAAAAGAATTGTCTGTGTAGAGCTCCGAGACAGGACTGTGTCGAGGCAAAAATCTGGGGAAGGGTACCAAAAAACGGCTGCAGCATTCAAGGTCTCCACGAACACAGTGGTTTTGAACCCGATGGTCACTCTGACAGCGCTCCAGAGTTCCTCTGTGGAGATGGGAGAACCTTCCAGAAGGACAACAATCGCTGCAGCACTCCACCAATCAGGCCTTTATGGTAAGAGTGGTCAGACAGAAGCCACTCCTCAGTAAATGGCACATGGCAAACTCCAAGTGGGCTGTCAACAGGCACCTAGAGAACTTTCAGACCATGAGAAACAAGATTCTCTGGTATGATGAAACCAAGGTTGAACTATGTGGCCTGAATGCCAAGCGTCACATCTGGAAGACATCTAGCAACATCCCTACGGTGAAGCATGGTGGTGCAGCATCATTCTGTGGGGATGTTTTTCAGCGGCAGGGACTGGGAGACTAGTCAGGATCGAAGGAAAGATGAACAGAGCAAAGTACAGAGATCCTTGATGAAAACCTGCTCAAGAGCTCAGACTGGGGCAAAGGTTCATCTTCCAACAGGACAATGACCCTAAGCACACAGCCAAGACAACGCAGGAGTGGCTTCGGGACAAGTCTCTGAATGTCCTTGAGTGGCCCAGCCAGAGCGCAGACTTGAAAACAATATAATATCTCTGGAGACCTGAAAAAAGCTGTGCAGTAATGCTCCCCATCCAACCTGACAGAGCTTGAGAGGATCTGCAGAGAAGAATGGGAAAAACTCCCCAAATACAGCAAGTGTTTATTGCACTGTCCGTACTGAAGTTGCAACAAAGTTTCTTATTTCTGACTGAAAAGTTCTGTTACTGAAAACTCTTGTTTAGGAAAAACATTCCTGATTCCCGTAACCCTCGCTCTCTTTACGTGCATCGCATGCGATAAATTACATCAATAAATAACTAACTCCATACACAGTAATGTCGACAGCAAATTGGATGCGGAGGACGTGAAAAATACAATTGAAACGGGCAAATGTTTACTGGTTGCTCAGGGGGGAAAGGGGAAGTCAGATCGTGCTTCTTCACCTGCATTGCTTGCTGTTTGGGGTTTTAGGCTGGGTTTCTGTACAGCACTTTGAGATATCAGCTGATGTACGAAGGGCTATATAAAATACATTTGATTGATCTGTGGAAGACATGACTTAGTTGTGGAACCTACTGAAGATCAAGAAAAAGGAGGGCATAGGAGCAAGTGTTGCGTGAGTATTAATGTGTGCCAAACAGTTGCTGTTAGATTACAATATTTTTTTAAATTCGGACCATTTGGAACATTGCAAACACTAAATAAGTGTACCAGAGAGTCTGTGCCAACAAAAAAAAATATATAAAGCCTTTGATACAGCAGACAAAAAGAGTAACATGCATTCATGAATTGTGGTTTATTTATTGTTTTGGCCATTTATTGAAAGCTCCCTTAGTTATTTAATTTTAAAACTAAAATGCTTGATTGCTTTTCAAAACATGAATGTCCCGTATTCTGTGTGATGGCATGAACGAATGAATTGATTGATACAGTAACATATATATTGAAATATTGGCCTAAGTAAGTTACGGTATTAAGACTAAACAGGACTCCCTCTTAGGCCAACAGCTCGATTGTGGTTATACAAGGCTAAAGAGTAGCCTGCTAATGATAACGACATTACTTATTATTATAATGACGATCATAATAATAATTGTAATAATAACAACAAGGAGAGCAAGAAAAATTAAGGTACAGGAGTGAGAGCTGCGTGCATATTATGTGTGACAAACAGGTGCTGTTAGATTACACTATAATTTTTCTGCCTATTTGGAACAGTGTAAACGCTAAATAAATAAGTAATACCAGTTTGTTCTAACGGAAAAAAACCGCTAAAGCTTTTATTACAGCATAGCATAGATTAAAAATAGCCAAATCTGTGAAATTGCTTTATCTAACATATTGCGGTTACATGAGGCAACCATATACAATTTCAATATCACGTGTCTTAGATGCCATCCCCGTGGCCTCCACAACGAATCAGACAGGTGTCCTGTTCACCATGAAAGAAAGAAAAAAACATTGCGTTCTGCTCGACTAAAGTAATCTCTGTCGACCAAAAGCATATCGAACAAACAATCGACCAGTTGACTAAAAATGGGGTCTGCCCTAATCAATACACCCAGTCACTACAAAAGATAACGGAGTCCTTCTTAACTCAGTTGCCAGAAAGGAAGGAAATTGTTCAGGGGTTTCACCATGAGGCCAATGGCGAGTTTAAAACAGTTAGAGTTTAATGACTGTGATAGAAAGCTGAGGATGGATCAACAACATTGGAGCTACATTACTCCGCAATACTAACCTAATTGACAGAGTGAAATTAAGGAAGCCTGTATAGAATACAAATATTTCAAAACAGGCATCCTGTTTGCCACAAGGCACTTAACCTCTTAAGTAACACTAAAAAAAATGTGGCAAAGCAATTAACATTTTGTCCTGAGTACCTACCACTCTCCATATTTTCAAGCATAGTGGTGGCTGCATCATGTTATGGGTATGCTTGTAATTGTTAAGGACTGGGGAGTTTTTCAGGATAAAATGAAATGGAATGGAGCTAAGCACACGAGAGGAAACCCTGTTTGTCTGCTTTCCACCAGACACTGGAAGATTAATTCACCTTTCAGAATAACCTAAAACACAAGGCCAAATCTACACTGGAGTTGTTTACCAAGAAGAAAGTGAATGTTCCCGAGTGGCCAAGTTACAGTTTTGACTTTTAATCTGCTTGAAAATCTTTGGCAAGAACAGAAAATGGTTGTCCAGCAATGATTAACAACCAATTTGACAGAGCTTGAAGAATGTTGAAAATAATAAATGGGGAAATGTTGCACAATTCAGGTGTGGAAAGCTCTTAGAGACTTACCCAGAAAGACTCAACTGTAATCACTGCCAAATGTGATTCTAACATGTATTGACTCAGGGGGTTAAATACTTTTAAAAAATACATACACTGTATACATACATATACACACACATACATACATTTCTCAAATATATATATATTTTTTAAATCCAAATGTTCAAATTTTTCTTCCACTTTGACAGTGTATTTAGTGTTGATCATTGAAAAAAAAATCCATTTTAATCCTACCTTGTAACAACAAAATGTGGAAAAAGTAGAAAGGTGTGAATACTTTCTGAAGGCATTGTGTACTGTATGTGTTCTATTTAATTCCATGTGTGGGCCTACCTCTCGTCCAGCTCCTGCAGCCGGCTCTTGACGGTGTGCGCGTTGTTCTCCCTCGTCAGCCTCTGTAGCAGGAAGAAGGTCTGCTGAAACATCCTCAGTAGGTACTCCTCAAAGTCCAGGGGCACACAGTTCTTGGACACCAGCTCGTTGATGCACGTCATGGCCAGCACTCCCAGCCGCGACCTGTCCACCTGCCCGCTGCCGCCCATCTGATGCCCGGGCCGACCTCCGCCATTGGCAGGGGGAGCATGCTCGCCATTGGACGAGCACGACGAGTAGATGGAAGGGGGAGTCTTGGGCTTGACCCGCAGGTCACAGCCAAAACGGGCAAAGTGGAAGATAGAGGCGAGGAGGGAAGGGGTGATGCTGGTAGAAAGGGGGATCCAGCTGAATAGATGGGCCAAACACTCCAGAGCTAGGGAGCACAACTGTTGACTGTCATCATCCAGTGCTGGGATGGGCTGGGATAGCAGCTTGGAGTAATGGGTGCCCTGCAATAGACTGCCCAGCAACTCTGCTTAAAGGGAGGGGGGACGAGGACAAATGAGAGGCCGGGTTAACATAATT
Organism: Oncorhynchus mykiss; assembly: GCF_057628025.1. Lineage (NCBI taxonomy): Eukaryota > Metazoa > Chordata > Actinopteri > Salmoniformes > Salmonidae > Oncorhynchus > Oncorhynchus mykiss. The sequence continues at coordinate 62,818,977 of NC_143033.1, read as the reverse complement.
TCTCCCAGTCCCGCTCCCCCTCTCAAATAGACACACATTGTCATACAACCTTCACAAACACACTTAGCACAGTTGTCTCCTCTCCTCCCCCATTGTTCACTCCCCCTTGTAGATCTAAGATGACTGGGTGGGTGAAAGCAGTAGCATAACCTATACAATCTAATCAGATCCGTAAAGGGTGTGAACAACTTTCTGGAATGAAATGTGCCCCCTGATTTATAGCCCACATTCTCACCGCTTTCTCCTGAGGTGGGAGAGGGAGGGGGGGTGGCAGCCGTAACACTGTGCTTATCCCAAATCGTCTCCAGGATACCTGCAGGGTAGAAATGTAGAGAAGTGATATTATGGATGTGCACATATCACACCACTAGAATCCACAGAACAGAGAGAGCGATGTGGGGAGAAAGAGAGGGGGGTAGTAAAGTTCACAGGTTGGTGGCAACCTAATTTGGGAGAATGGGCTCATAGTAATGACTAGAGCGGAATTAGTGGAATGATGTCAAATACAGTATGTAATAGGGAATTGATATAGACTAACAAACGCAAACAATTCACACAATGCAGTTAAGAAACAATGAATGTGCATAAATTGGCAGGAGAGAGTGCATTCTGGAGAGAGAAGTGCATTGTGCATCTGGGTGCTGCATGGTCAATCTCCTCCTCATGGACTGCACCAGATTTGCCACTTCTTGCTGTGAGATGTTACCCCACTCTTCCACCAAGGCACCTGCATGTTCCCGGACATTTCTGGGGGGGGGGGGGGGTGCTGGAGGGTCTTGCTGGAGGGTCTTGTCAGGATGAGCCTGCAGGAAGGGTATACCACATTAGGGAGGAGGATGTCTTCCCTGTAACGCATAGCGTTGAGATCGCCTGCAATGACAACAAGCTCAGTCCAATGATGCAGCGACACACCGCCCCAGACCATGACGGATCCTCCACCTCCAAATTGATCCCGCTCCAGAGTACAGCCCTCGGTGTAACGCTCATTCCTTCGACGATAAATGCAAATCCGACCATCACCCCCGGTGAGCACTTTTTGCCAGTCCTGTCTGGTCCAGCGACGGTGGGTTCGTGCCCATAGGCACAACAAGCCTACAAGTCCTCAGCCCAGCCTCTCTCAGCCTATTGCGGACAGTCGGAGCACTGATGGAGGGATTGTGCGTTCCTGGTGTAACTCGGGCAGTTGTTGTTGCCATCCTGTACCTGTCAGGTGTGATGTTCGGATGTACTGATCCTGTGCAGGTATTGTTACACGTGGTCTGCCACTGCGAAGACAATCAGCTGTCTGTCTTGTCTCCCTGTAGCGCTGTCTTAGGCGTCTCACAGTACGGACAACGCAATTTATTGCCCTGGCCACGTCTGCAGTCCTTATGCCTCCTTGCAGCATGTCTAAGGCACGTTCACGCAGATGAGCAGGGACACTGGGCATCTTTCTTTTGGTGTTTTTCAGAGTCAGGACACTGAAGAGGCCTTTCTACTAAGTTTTCATAACTGTGACCTTAATTGCCTACCGTCTGCAAGCGTCTTAATGACCATTCCACAGGTGCATGTTCATTAATTGTTTATGGTTCATTGAACAAGCATGGGAAAGTGTTTAAACCCTTTACAATGAAGTTAAGTTAAGTTATTATTTGAAATTCGACTAATTATCTTTGAAAGACAGGGGCCTGAAAAAGGGATGTTTCTTTTTTTAATGAGTTTATATTAGGGATGCACGATATATCAGTGAACATATCGGAATCGGACGATATTAGCAAAAAATTCCTGACCGGGTGATGTGTTGTGAAGCTCGCCACAATAAGGATTAGCCACAATAGTGGAATTTGCAGTTCACCTTCAAAATAAAAGTACCTCTTTGAAAGTGATGCAGAAGGTTACAATTGGTGGAATCATGCCATATTAAGTCTTGATCATTTTAAACAAGGTTGGAATATGAAGCAATGAAATGGGGTTTCAGTCTACTCGGTAACACCCACAGGACACAACTGTGAAGAGTTGATGCAAATATTAGCGTTGTAGCTCTTATCGGGGGACTGTGACATCACCTCCCCAGTCAGCCTATTGACATTAATATTGAACTGTGCAGCTTTACCTAAGGATTGGGGATCAATGAAATGGGGTAACATGCCTCAAATGCAACTAATTAACAAATTAGTATTTTGTTGATTTTATATAACATGCCAACCTTGTTTAGCAGGATATATTCAATTACGGCATAATTCTACTATTTGTATTAATTTGCATTACCGTCAATGACATACTTTTATTTTGAAGGCTAACCGCAAAGTCCACTATTGTGCCTACTTCTTACTGTGGCTAGCTTCACATAGATGAGTCCGACCACCATTAATCAAAATAGAACGGTCTTATAAATCAGGGTTATTTTAGATGACACCTAGCTATATAGTTAGCTAGCTAACAACAGCTACTGAAACAGATTATTATTTGCTATGTTTTTGGGGAAGAACATTGTTTGCATCCATGAGCTAGCTAGCTTTTTTTATGACCAGCACTGTAGGTGCGCCAGACACCTTTACCAGCATTATAGCATACGTATCGATGAATCGTTGTGACATATGAAATATGAGTGACAGTGTAATTACTACGTACAATTTTTATGAACGCATTAATTTATTATGTGACGTGCAGTCATTTCAGGTCCTGATTGGTCAACAAGTTTATTTGATACGTCAAATAGTGTTATTAGACGTGCATCTTTTTTGACACGCAAAGACCCAAACGGCGTTCCATAGAAATCCTGATAGAGAATGAAACGACTGAACATATGAACAATGAAACAGCACAGCAAGTAAGTGAAAGAAATGGGTTTTGATTATGTTTTACTGGTAATGGGGACACATGTAAATGCCAACAAAATTACTTTTTGGTCAGTGTAGTGTGTGTGTAACCTTTATTTAACCAGGCAAGTCAGTTAAGAACTAATTCTTATTTGCAATGACGGCCTAACCTGGCCAAACCCGGGGAGGCTGGGCCAATTTGTAGGCCGCCCTATGGGACTCCAAATCACGGCCGTATGTGATACAGCCTGAACTCGAACCAGGGACTGTAGAGACGCCTCTTGCATTGAGATGCAGTGCCTTAGATAGCTGCGTCCATGTGTGTGTTAACTATTTAACTGTACTAGAATGCTTAAAAAGGAGAGCAGAGACCATTCCAGAGTTTGCTTTGCCAGTCAGCCGTTTAGGCAGTGCACGGATTGCTTTAAATATGTCGTGCCTATACATTAATAAATCATTCTAAATACTTACCCAGAGAGCATGACCTGGCCACATTAAAAAAAATAGCTGTGGATTGTTTTAAGCTCGCAATTTGGGCAAGTGAAAAGCAGTTAAATAGGACTACACAGTATTTCTAAATACAATCGTAGATTGGGATATTAATTTCGGACAATAATTTCCTCCTCCAGGTAAGATGGATGCATTGTAAAATGTGCGTCTCCCCCTTTTCGCAGCCCTAGATGGTTGCATTTAATAAAGTCACTTAGGTCCCCCGTTTTGCCCATTTGAATGTTCAATCAAACAGTAACAATGCCTCGATGCCTGTCTTATATAGCAAGCCATAGCCATGTAACTCACTCTGTAGGAGCGATCGGTTCGGGTTTATAAAATGCCACATTTTTCCCGTGCTATGAAAGGAAAAGAAAGGTCTTTGATTAGGCCTACTCTGTCCCTACGCCCTAAGGAAGGCATTGTTCAGAACTGTGTCTTGCAGTGACTTAAATTATTAGCCTAAATTATGGCTATGCAATATACTCAAATTAGGAATCGTAGCCTATATTACATTAGTCTGCAAATGCGATTTTAGATGCATGTAATCTTTATTATAAAGGCGCAATTTTATGGTGAAAAAAATTGTCAGCATTTGATGTTTTACCGTTCCACAGGTAAAGGAGTCAATTTATGATCAGTTTTAGTACTGGTTGACGTTGTATATGCCTTTCCACAGACCTTTACATTTTATATTGTGCTGATAACAAATGTCTGGGGTCATTTGTTTGTTTTTGCTGTTCTCCAAATAGCATTAGAGGTTTTTGTTTTATTGTGTAGAAATGCAGTAGATGAGCTTCAACTTCCCCACAACCCACTATGCCATACCATTTAATGTCAACAATCTCCACAAAATACATTTGTGAGAAAAAAATAACACTAATATATCTTGAGTAGATAAATATTCAACTTCCTGGGTCAATGTTAGAATCACCACACCTGGATTGTGCAACATTTGCCCATTATTCTTTTTAAAATTCTTCAAGCTCTGTTAAATTGGTTGTTGATCATTGCTGGACAACAATTTTCAGGTCTTGCCATAGATGTTCAAGCAGATTTAATTCAAAACTGTAACTCGGCCACTCAGGAACTTTCACAGTCTTTTTGGTAAGCAACACCAGTGTAGATTTGGCCTTGTGTTTTAGGTTATTATCCTGATGAAAGGTGAATTCATCTCCCAGTGTCTGGTGGAAAGCAGACAACCAGGTTTTCTACTAAGATTTAGTCTGTGCTTAGCTCCATCCCGTTTCTTTTGTGTTCTGAAAAACTCTGCATAACATGATGCAGCCACCACTATGCATGGAAATTATGTAGTCATACTCTAATGTGTTGTATTAGATTTTCCACAAACATAAAATGTATTCAGGACGAAAAGTAAATGACTTTTCCACATTTTTTGCAGTGTTACTGTTGCGAACAGGATGCATGTTTTGGAATATTTTTATTCTAGACAGGCTTCCTTCTTTCACTCTGTCAATTAGGTTTATTTTGTGAAGTAACTAATGTTGTTGATCCATTCTCAGTTCTCCCATTACAGCCTTTAAACTCTGTTTTAAAGTCACCATTACTCTTATGGTGAAATCCATTAGTGGTTTCCTTCCTCTCCAGCAACTGAGTTATGCATCTTTGTAGTGACTGGTTGTATTTATACACCATCCAAAGTATAATAAATAACTTCACCATGCTCAAAGGGATATTCAATGTCTGCTTTTTTTTTTTTTTACCCATCTACCAATACAGTGCCTTGCGAAAGTATTCGGCCCCCTTGAACTTTGCGACCTTTTGCCATATTTCAGGCTTCAAACATAAAGATATAAAACTGTATTTTTTTGTGAAGAATCAACAAGTGGGACACAATCATGAAGTGGAACGACATTTATTGGATATTTCAAACTTTTTTAACAAATCAAAAACTGAAAAATTGGGCGTGCAAAATTATTCAGCCCCTTTACTTTCAGTGCAGCAAACTCTCTCCAGAAGTTCAGTGAGGATCTCTGAATGATCCAATGTTGACCTAAATGACTAATGATGATAAATACAATCCACCTGTGTGTAATCAAGTCTCCGTATAAATGCACCTGCACTGTGATAGTCTCAGAGGTCCGTTAAAAGCGCAGAGAGCATCATGAAGAACAAGGAACACACCAGGCAGGTGCGATATACTGTTGTGAAGAAGTTTAAAGACGGATTTGGATACAAAAAGATTTCCCAAGCTTTAAACATCCCAAGGAGCACTGTGCAAGCGATACTATTGAAATGGAAGGAGTATCAGACCACTGCAAATCTACCAAGACCTGGCCGTCCCTCTAAACTTTCAGCTCATACAAGGAGAAGACTGATCAGAGATGCAGCCAAGAGGCCCATGATCACTCTGGATGAACTGCAGAGATCTACAGCTGAGGTGGGAGACTCTGTCCATAGGACAACAATCAGTTGTATATTGCACAAATCTGGCCTTTATGGAAGAGTGGCAAGAAGAAAGCCATTTCTTAAAGATATCCATAAAAAGTGTTGTTTAAAGTTTGCCACAAGCCACCTGGGAGACACACCAAACATGTGGAAGAAGGTGCTCTGGTCAGATGAAACCAAAATTGAACTTTTTGGCAACAATGCAAAACGTTATGTTTGGCGTAAAAGCAACACAGCTCATCACCCTGAACACACCATCCCCACTGTCAAACATGGTGGTGGCAGCATCATGGTTTGGGCCTGCTTTTCTTCAGCGGGGACAGGGAAGATGGTTAAAATTGATGGGAAGATGGATGGAGCCAAATACAGGACCATTCTGGAAGAAAACCTGATGGAGTCTGCAAAAGACCTGAGACTGGGACGGAGATTTGTCTTCCAACAAGACAATGATCCAAAACATAAAGCAAAATCTACAATGGAATGGTTCAAAAATAAACATATCCAGGTGTTAGAATGGCCAAGTCAAAGTCCAGACCTGAATCCAATCGAGAATCTGTGGAAAGAACTGAAAACTGCTGTTCACAAATGCTCTCCATCCAACCTCACTGAGCTCGAGCTGTTTTGCAAGGAGGAATGGGAAAAAATGTCAGTCTCTCGATGTGCAAAACTGATAGAGACATACCCCAAGCGACTTACAGCTGTAATCGCAGCAAAAGGTGGCGCTACAAAGTATTAACTTAAGGGGGCTGAATAATTTTGCACGCCCAATTTTTCAGTTTTTGATTTGTTAAAAAAGTTTGAAATATCCAATAAATGTCATTCCACTTCATGATTGTGTCCCACTTGTTGTTGATTCTTCACACAAAAAATACAGTTTTATATCTTTATGTTTGAAGCCTGAAATGTGGCAAAAGGTCGCAAAGTTCAAGGGGGCCGAATACTTTCGCAAGGCACTGTAGGTGCCCTACTTTGCGAGGCATTGGAAAACCTCCCTGGCCTTTGTGGTTGAATCTGTTTAACTTATTATGTGACTTGTTAGAACACAAACGCATATGTGACTTGTTAAATATTTTTACTCCTGAACTTATTTAGGCTTGCCATAATAAAAGGTGTTGAATAATTAGACTGAAGACATTTAAGCTTTTCATTTTTAATGAATGTAAAAAAAAAGAAGAAAAACATAATCCCACTGACATGATCGGGTATTGTGTTTACAAAAAAAAAATCGTAATGGGCTATTGTGCCAGTGACAATTTTTTAAAAAATCTACATTTAATCTATTTTAAATTCAGGCTGTAACAAAATGTGGAAAAGGTAAAGGTATGTGAATAGTTTCTGAAGGCACTGTAACTGGAAGCATGCTATTGATAGAACCAAAGGATTCTGTACTGGCACGCATCACATCAAGCAAGGAGCATTTAAAATGCACTGCACTGTGAAGAAAAAAAAGAAGAAGTTCTAAACGCCATGGGAACTGACTGAGGTGTCAACACTTGTTAATGATAGCCAGCAAGAACTCATCTTCCTCTTGGACAAATGTGTTCAGGCAGCACTAGGGCTGTAGCGGTCACGAAATTTTGACTGCCGGTGATTGTCAAGCAAATAACTGTCGGTCTCATGGTAATTGACCATTAATTAACAATCATTGAGTATCTCATGGCTTCCACAAATAGTCTACAAGCACCTGATGCAGACTTTTGGAACATCAACATTTTAAAAAGTCTAATAAATCCATGTAATATATCCCATACATTCCCAATAAATCCATTATTTATTTTAGACCGGTCAAAAGAAGCATGATATGAAGAAAATGTAATCTTTTTCAGAATAAATTAATAGCATACTCAGTTGTCCTTATGTTAGGTGCTGATGTGGCTATGCCAAATGGCTGTGGGCTACATTTGTTTATTTAGCAGACAACATTTCCTTATAATTCCATGGCATTATGTTAAATTATTTTATAGTATGAAAAATACAACTGAACAAAGCTGAATAAAATATAAATCTTTTCTCCCAACGATTTGAGGGAGTGCCCACATGCGGCTATTCTGTGTAGAGCAGTTAACAAAGAAATAGGTATTCCTATATGCTTAATTTTGAGTTATTAATGTAACTTTAGTTGTACAAATGTTGGGCTATATGTTTAGATTTTTAATACATTGTAAGGCTGCATGACGAGACTTTTTTTTTAAGTCGCTTGAAAGGCACGAGCTCCGCTGTTTTTTGCGCAGGCAATACACACTCCAAAAGTCTCTCATTCACAATTTGACAAGCACTTCATTATTTCATGGCGGGATCCCCTTTGTGGCCATAATGCACCCCCCCAAAAAAATCTATGTGCTGCGCAAGTTTTACAGAGCAAGCCAGACTGCTTTAGCCATGGCACCTCCTACTCAATTTTGGCTGAATAACTTAAGTGCAGCTTAGTTTAATTTCTCAACTTTTGCCATCTAAGCAGTGCCAACGTGCATGAACACTGCGAACCGCTCCGCTTGGGTAACGGGCCAGCGTTTCACCTCCCAACTTCCCAATGTAATGAATGGGCGAAGTTGCTCACCTGTCAGTAATCCCAGCACTGTGGGGACCTGCTCCAGTAACAGTTTGCGCAGTTCGTCTTTCCGTGCCACGCTCAAATCCTCCCGTGGGCACGCCATCTCCTCGGATGTGGTCTTGAGCAAAACTAGTCCCAGAGAGGCCATGGTAGGAGACTGGATCAGCTGCAGTAACACACACACATCAATTTGTGATAACATCACAGCAAAAGTGCATTCTGTAGCCTTTTTATTTGGGCTCCCGAGTGGCACAGCGTCTCAGTGCTAGAGGGGTCACTACAGACCGTGATTTGCTTCCAGGCTGTACCACAATCGTTTGTGATTTGGAGTCCCATAGGCCTGAGCACAATTGGCCCAGCGTCATTAGGGTTTGGCCGGGGTAGGCCGTCATTGTAAATAAGAATATTTAACTAGGCAAGTCAGTTAATAAAAAGGTTAAAAAATTAAAAATAATCCTAAAGTAGTAGAACTACGAATTATACACACGATCACAGCAAAAACAAAACGCGCACACACACACCAACATTATTTGAATCAAACCAATCAGTGCACCTGTCCAGAGACAAGGAATGGGTGGCCTCACTTATGAACAAAAAATATAAGCAACTAAATGTACATTAAATGTACATCAATCTGATTGTGACTGTCACTTGGAAAATCTTAAATTCTTTAAATGGCATACCTCAATACTGTACCTTGTGTATGTTCATTTATTGTTACTGTTAGTATGTCTAAATTGTACTTATGTCAGCATGCATTTGCTAAAACACCCAATAAATATACTTATTGAAAAGCAATATACTATACACAAGTCAGTTTAGACATCTACTTTAGGCATGACAAGTAATTTTTCCAACAATTGTTTACGGACAGATTATTTCACTTATAATTTTCACTGTATCACAATTCCAGTGGGTCAGAAGTTTGCATACACTTAGTTGACTGCGCCTTTAAACAGCTTTAAAAATTCCAGAAAACGATGTCATGGCTTTAGAAGCTCCTGATAGGCTAATTGACATTATTTGAGTCAATAGGAGATGTACCTGTGGATGAATAGATGTTCAGGAGTCTTATGGCTTGTGGGTATAAGCTGTTTAGAAACCTCTTGGAGCTAGACTTGGCGCTCCGGTACCGCTTGCCGAGAGAACAATCTATGACTAGGGTGGCTGGAGTCTGACAATTTGTAGGGCCTTCCTCTGACACCGCCTGGTATAGAGGTCCTGGATGGCAGGAAGCTTGGCCCTGGTGATGTACTGGCCCGTACACACTACCCTCTGTAGTGCCTTGTGGTTGGAGGCTGAGCAGTTGCCTCACCAGGCAGTGATGCAACCAGATGCTCTCGACGGTGCTGCTGTAGAAGTGTTTGAGGATCTGAGGACCCATGACAAATCTTTTCAGTCTCTTGAGGGGAATAGGTTTTGTCGTGCCCTCTTCACAACTTTCTTGGTGTGCTTAGACCATGTCAGTTTGTTGGTGATGTGGACACCAAGGAACTTGAAGCTCTCAACCTGTTCCACTGCAGCTCTATCAATGAGAATGGGTTGTGCTCTGTCCTCTTTTTCCTGTAGTCCACAATCATCTCCTTTGTCTCGATCATGTTGAGTGAGAGGTTGTTGTCCTGGCACCACACGGCCAGGTCTCTGACCTCCCTATAGGCTGTCTCGTTGTTGTCGGTGAACAGGCCTACTTCTGTTGTGTCATCTGCAAACCTAATGATGGTATTGGAGCCGTGCAGTCATGAGTGAACAGGGAGTACAGGAGGGGACTGAGCACGCACCCCTGAGGGACCCCGTGTTGAGAATCCACGTGGCGGATGTGTAGATAACTACCCTTACCACCTGAAGGCAGCCAGGAAGTCCAAGATCCAGTTACAGAGGGAGGTGTTTAGTCCCCAGGTACTTATCTTAGTGATGAGCTTTGAGGGCACTATGGTGTTGAACGCTGAGCTGTAGTCAATGAATAGCATTCTCACAAAGATGTTCCTTTTGTCCAGGTGGGAAAGGGCAGTGTGGAGTGCAATAGAGATTGCATCATCTGTGGATCTGTTAGAGCGGTATGCAAATTGGAGTGGGTCTAGGGTTTCTGGGATAATGGTGTTGATGTGAGCCATGACCAGCCTTTCAAAGCACTTCATGGCTACAGATGTGAGTGCTACGGGTGATGCAGGTTACTTTAGTGTTTTTGGACACAGGGACTATGGTGATCTGCTTAAAACATGTTGGTATTACAGAATCGGACAGGGAGAGATTGAAAATGTCATTGAAGACACTTGCCAATTGGTCAGCGCATGCTCGCAATACACGTCCTGGTAATCAGTCTGGCCCAGCGGCCTTGTGAATGTTGACCTGTTTAAGGTCTTACATTGGCTGTGGAGCGTAACCACAGAGTCTTCCAGAACAGCTAGTGTGCTCATGCATGTTTCAGTGTTATTTGCCTTGAAGCGAGCATAGAAGTAGTTTAGCTTGTTTGGTAGGCTCGTGTCACTGGGCAGCTCTCGGCTGTGCTTCCCTTTGTAGTCTAACGGTTTGCAAGCCCTGCCACATCCGACGAGCGCCGGTGCAGTACAATTCGATTGTAGTCCGGTAATGGCACTTTGCCTGTTTAATGGTTTGCAGGAGGGCATAGCGGGATTTCTTATAAGCTTCCGGGTTAGAGTCCCGCTCCTTGAAAGCGGCAGCTCTAGCATTTAGCTCAGTGCGGATGTTGCCTGTAATTCATGGTTTCTGGTTGGGGTATGTACGTTTGGTCACTGTGGACACGACGTCATCAATGCACTTATTGATATAGCCAATGACTGATGTGGAGTACTCCTCAATGGCATAGGAAGAATCCCGGAACATATTCCAGTCTGCAGAAATACAGAAAATGCTAAAGGGTTCACAAACTTTCTCAGCACTGTACTGCAACTGTACATAGTGTTTGTATAGGACTGGATGATGACATGGGGATGATAACCCGTAATAAAGGCTTCCAATGGCCAATGCAAATGTTTAAGGCCCGGAGCAGTCAAAATTCAGTTTTTCCCTGTGTTTTAGATATTGTACAACAGTTGATGAAACTAACACTGTAAAAGTGTGAAAAATAGAATTATTATTTCCTGACAGTTGCTGGTTGAAAATACAATCTTCACAGGACCTTCTAAATCAGCAGGCTTTGCATGGGTGGAGTGTCGGCTTGCCTGGTGACGTCACCTGAATTAGTTAATAGACCAATAACAAAAAGCGTTCTGAACTAGGGCTGTGGTGGTCATGGAATTCCGTCAGCCGGTGATTGTCAAGCAAATAACTGTTGGTCTCAAGTTAATTGACCGTTCATGAACATTTTGCATCGCCTGGCTTCCACACAGCCTACAAGCCCCCGATGCAGACTTTTGGAACGTCAACATTTTTAAAAGTCTAATAAATCCATGTAATATAGCCAACACTTTCACAATAAATCCATTATTTTAGACAGGTCTAAAGAAGCATGATATTAAGAAAAATGTAGCTTTTAGCTTAAAACATTGCTAAACGATTAGGCTATTTCTTCACATTATAAGAACAGCAATGCACACATGGCAGTAGGCTATAAGCGCAAATGTTCCATTAGCGGGAAAACACCATTATCAAAAGTGACTGCAAATGTGACTATGCATGTAATGCTTTTATTATAAAGGAACATTTTTATAAAAGGTGCATTTTTATGGTGAAACTTATCTTCCCCAAACTTAAAACTCATGCACTGCTTATGTATGTCAGTTAGGCTCTACACAACTTGTAAAGCAGATTCATGTGCTTAATTTGTCCACTTTAGTTGTGATACAAACCTTATCAAAACATATAGGCCTATGGGCTAGGCTAAATGAGGTGTGTGACTATGATTCAAAAAAGCACCAAAAAAAAAAAAACATTGTTTCTTACCTTATACTGGGCATCATTCACAAGTGCTAATATTGTCACCCATTAGACTATTCTTGATTTAATCTGGTCTTTAAATATACAAAATAACATTTGTGAGAATATTTTGGGGATTTAGAATGGACCATTATCATGCACCTGTCTCGAAACAGGGGCAGCAGGGAAAAAATACATGTTGTGTATGCACTTAAATAGCGAATGGAGAACACTTTTCCCGTGGTTCATTTTCATGCCAGGCAGGTGGGCTATACTCCTGTAGTAAAGACAAGCAGAGTGTTTAATATTAGGAAAGTTGATGAATAAATAAATATAGTAGGCCTAGCCTCTATAGAAAGCTGATGGGGTCCTCCTATTTTTAATAGAGGCCATCACTCCATCCCACAATTGCATAGCTTATAGAAATGTTGTGCAACATGAGCTCTCATGAAGTGTTTGATTAGATTTTCAATTGCATTTGCAGTGATTAAATGGACAATAGAGTGCTGAGTATCAGGCAGTTAGCAAGTTTGGTAGGCTGCTAATGACCATCAGCATCAGAGCTTGGAGAAGCCTAATTACCGTGACTAAGTGTTCATGTGGAATTTGACTGCCTTTATAACTTGTGATTGCTGGTGTGGCGGTAATACGGTCACTGCAACAGCCCTATTCTGAACTTCTCTGCCAATAAGAGCTAGTTTTCAGTTTTCCCCTGCTCACTCAGACCACGCCCAGACAGTCCTAGCAAAATTCTTGCTTGAGAAATTGATTTATTTTTAGACCATTTTATTCAAAAACTATTGCAATAAGGTAATTAATTGTTTACCAGAAATTAATTTTTAGCCTGTCAAGCAAATGAATGAAATCGTGGATTGCAGCCAAGTGCTCTCCATGCACAATTTGCAGATGCTAAAACAGTTGAGAGATGTCAAATTCTTATTTATAATGACGGTCTACCAAAAGGCAAAGCACACATCACGACGAGACAACACTACATAAAGAGAGACCTAAAGACAACAACACAGCATGGTAGCAACACATGGCAGCAGACCAACATGGAAGCAGTACAAAACAAGGTACAAACATTGTTGGGTACAGACAGCAGCACAAAGGACAAGAAGGTAGATCACAATACATCACGTTGAGATAAAACTGTCCAGTGTAAGTGTTTGTTGCAGCTCGTTCCAGTCGCTAGCTGCAGCGAAATAAGTGAAAACTATAGACATCCAGAAAGCCAGTTAGTTGATTATTGACAAGTTATTCAACACTTTTGATAAACAGAGCAAAATAGAAATAGGCCTATAACAGTTAGGATCAGCTTGATCTCCCCCTTTAAATAAAGGATGAACCGTGGCTGCCTTCCAAGCAATGGGAACCCCAGAATTGAGCGGCAGGTTAAAAAAGGTCAGGGATAGGCTTGGCGATGATCAAGGCAGCAAACTTAAAGGGACTAAACCATCTGACCCAGATGTTTTATTTGGGTCAAGTTTAAGGAACTCCTTTAGCACCTCAGATTCAGTGACCGCCTGCAAGGAGAAACTTTGTAGCGGGGGAAAAAGAGGGAGGAGCATCGGGGCTTGTCGCATTAGAAGGGGTGGGAGATGAGGAAATGTTGGACAGGCAAGGAGGCATGGCTGAGTCAAATAGGAATCCTGACTTAATGAAGTGATGATTAAAGAGCTCAGCCATGTGCTTCTTGTCAGTAACAACCACATCATCAACGTTAAGGGACATGGGCAGCTGTGAGGAGGAGGGTTTATTCTCCAGGTCTTTAACCGTTTTCCAGAACTTCTTGGGGTTAGACCCACAGAAAGAGAACCGCTCCTTAAAGTAACTAACTTTGGCCTTCCGGATAGCCTGAGTGCACTTATTTCTCATTTACCTGAACAAGAGCCAGTCAGCCTGAGTATACGTGTTGATATGCAACATTCTGATGAAGGCCATTGACAGCCTAAACATCGTGATTTTAATATTTAGATAAATAAAGTATGAAGTTGTTAATTGTGACCAAGAGTTCCCCCTATTCCAGTGGTCACAATTACATTCAGCCATTGGGGCGTTTCTTTCCTTGAGCGGATGGTCGGAACATAAAACATTTGTACACTGCAAATTGACCGCATGAGGCCCAAACGGATACACAGAGTACAAAACTTTAAGAACACCTGCTCTTTCCTTGACATAGACTGACCAGGTGAATCCAGGTGAAAGCTATGATCCCTTATTGATGTCACTTGTTAAATCTACTTCAAATCAGTGTAGGTGAAGGGGAGGAGACAGGTTGACAGGTTGTGTGCCATTCAGAGGGTGAATGGTCAAGACAAAGGTTAAGTGCCTTTAAACAGGGTATGGTAGTAGGTAGGTGCAAGGCGCACCAGTTTGTGTGAAGAACTGCGATGCTGCTGGGTTTTTCACACTCAACAGTTTATCAAGAATAGTCCACCACCCAAAGAACATCCAGCCAACTTGTGGAAAGCATTGGAGTCAACATGAGCCAGCATCCCAATGTAACGCTTGACACCTTGTAGAGTGCATCCCCTGAAATTGAGGCGGTTTGTGAAAGGAGGGGGGGTTTGCAGCTCAATATTAGGGAGTTGTTCTTAATGTTTATCCACTCAACTATGAATGTATTTTTTGGCTCAGAAAACCTGTGGGGCCGCCTATTCCTTCCTGATATGCAACAACTTGAGTTAGGTTTAGGGCTCACCTGAAGGGTGTTGGTGAAGAAATCATGGTAGAACATGGGCCAGTCCTGGCGACCAATATCCACTATGACTTTACAGAGTTTGTTGCGTATGAAGAAGGGCAGAGCTTTGTGCTGGGCCAGCAACAGCTTGGGCAGGCAGCTACGGATCTCCATTTTGTCCTGCGAGGCTACTCCCAGCCACATCTTATTGACCAGGTTCTGAAAAGGCAACAATGGGTAGATTTTCAGGTGTTATGACAACCACTTTGCATAACTTTATTTGAACTAGCCAAACACTTATAACTTATAACCATAATTAGGCCTATAATGTGATAGCTGAGACTCAAAGTGTAGGGTGTCTTCTCTTGCCATTGCATATTAATTCCAGTCATCAGCAACACACCACTAGGTTGGGTACATGTCTAATATCAATGTGTTAACAATAACCAGGGTTATAAAATGACTATGGGATGAGGGAAATTCTCATTTTAACAGATAATTTTAAAACTTTTTGGAAAAGGTGTACATTGTGAGAAGCCTGGGGTGGGGTTAGCCATTAATTACTGTTCTGCATCGTAACACGATCATAAAATCCTAAAATGTTGCAACATTATGATCTGTCCAACATGTTTTCTGACAGTTTTTACATGTGCCATGGAAGTACTCTTGACATTATTATGCAGCCGTTATAAATCAGAATACCGCAATATGTCACAATGCATGAATATATGCACTTATTGCATTATAATAATACATTTCATTTTAAGTGCTTTTCAAGACACCCAAAGTCACATACACAAGAAATTATATTGTCATAATATATATTTGGCAAGTTATGACACATGCTATGACGCTTAATAACACTTATGAACCGTTATAGAGGACAGCTTATATCTTTGGGCTTTTAGTGACGTTCATAATTATAAATCACAGTGAGAGAAAAAATATTAAAGGGATACTTTTGGATTTTGGCAATGAGGCCCTTTATCTACTTCCCCAGAGTCAGCATTGGCTCATGAAACTACATCTAACTTTCTTTAAAAAAAAATGGTATCAATGAGTTCATCAGACTCTGGGGAAGTAGATAAAGGGCCTCATGGCCAAAATCCAAAAGTATCCCTTTAATAATATACTGTAGGCTACAGAAACAATTGCAAAGGCCTACATAACCTTACATTGCAGACACTCTCTCCTAGAACCCAAAGAGGTACCCATAACACAGTTTCAGAAAACACTGAACAGGTCATAATAATGTTAAGAGAAAATCCTGTGTTATGGCATGTTTAATATCGACGGCGGCACACTTTCGAAAATCATGAACAAAAGCAACAGCTTTTTATCAAGATATATTGCCACAGGCCCCAGGGCTGACCACAAGATGCAGACTCATCCTAATCCCCAAAAGAGTTCTTCATTAAAAAGCTATCACCAAAGTTCATGAAGCATTAGTGATGGAAATTGTCTTCAAATTGTCTTCAATTTTTGTTTCATCTAATAAGAAAATGATCCGGCAGTCTGTTTCTCGAGCCTAGACCCTATAATATTATTATTTTTTTTAAATATACCATTTTTACAAGAGGTGTGAATGTTTGAATGTTAAAACTAAATTGGGATCCTTAACATTAACAACATTTAAAATCACAGTGCAGTTAACACTAAACATTATTTTCTGTGTTACAGCCTAACTAGACGATAGGATATAAAAGGCCTGGGGAAAGCTGTGTCATCTAAAGTTATACTCTGCGATATCACGTACATGCAGAAAGTAAGAGGCTGCACTTCGCCGCTGTTTTTGTGCCTTGGATACCACGTAGAGCCCTGCACAGGCACGCATTTTAAGCCCTACAATGGCTCCGATTGGGGTGCTCAACTCAATGACGAGAGAGAGGTTGGCTACTTTTCGTCAGTCTAAACTCAAGGAACATTATTCCTTGAAATACTCCTTGAAATAATCTCTTCAGTCTTACATTTGACAAGGTTGAAGCACTTCTGACACCATGTTATTATCTTAGTCCGATATGACTGTACTGCGCAGCAGAGAACGAGCAAATGGCTCAGCTTCAAACTGTTAGTGATCAATTTAATGATACTGTGAAGAGCGTGAAGTGAGCTTGAAGTGAACCCATGCACATGTGCAGATACTTTGTGTGACTGTGAGAGCAGCGTTGCATCTCGCTCATCTCAATATCCTAGCCTATTCATTAATGGGCTCTGCTTTACTGAAGTTAAAAACATTGCGTGAATTGCGAGATACAGCTTTTGATTGTCGATAGAACTAGTGCACGATTCAGACCGGCCACTATGCAGACAACCTGCCTATACTGTGCCCATCTCTCTCCATCCCTTGCTAGCTCGCTAGGAAAGATGTGAATGTTTGTGTTCTCGAAAGCACGGCAACTAATCAGTCTCCTCTGTCCAAAAATACAGAATCTTGGGAGTCTATTCATAGTGGAATTGAATCTTGACACTTAGAAATGGGAGTCGACACTGGGAGAAATCAATTATTTTGAAGTCGACTCACCACCACTAAGTCATTGTTGTTAAGTTGGAAAAAAGGCGACAGCAGCAAAGTCCTGTAAGGCAATACTATAAGAAGTTAAACGAGAAGGAAATGCAAACTTTGCGAGGTGGAATTGAGGTAATGTTAGTGCAGGTGCAATGCTTAACCATCTGAAAGGAACAAACACCAATGAGCCTACACAAAGGACATGAATCCAATAACCTTTTGGAGAGACCCATTTCCATGGAAACATGAGACCCTTATGATCATCAAGCAAAGTGATGTTGAAGAAGACCCAAACCGTTGCTGGCAGCTGCATTGTGAATTCACATTTATGAATTTTCTTATCGTTTAAACGGAAAAATATAGATATGTAAATTGTTTAAACTAAGAAAATTGTTTCATTTGTGACATGCCTTGTTTTACCAGGTAAGTTGACTCAACGACGTTAGGAAATCAGCCATGCACTGATGCACATATAAAAATACAGACTAGAGTAAGTTTATTTTCCACGAGGGAACTTCTTGTTTGGAGGTTCCAAAAATATATCTGCATAATGACTACAACGTTAATGTATTCAACAACAGTCATCAAACACCAATGAGCCTACACAAAGGACATGAATCCAAGAACCTCTTGGAGAGACCCATTTCCATGGAAACATGAGACCCTTATGATCATCAAGCAAAGTGATGTTGAAAACATACACAGTACAAGTTCCAATAAACAGAATACAAATTCAAAACCAACATACAAAATTCCAATTATGACGCTACAATCATCACCCAGGAAACTACTACTCTGAAAAAGTGTAGCCCATAGCTGCAAAAACCCATAGAAACAAAGCATGTCACCCTTCCACTGATCTAATCAAGCTTCACACCACTACCATGTCACAACAAGCTTAGCCTTAAATACAGCTTTACCAATTGAACTATCAACAGGTTAGCCAATGTTAGTTTAGTATCAAATACACTATAGTTTAAAGTCCTGTATCTCCGAGCAAAGAGATTTCTTTAACACGAGATCTCATGTTCTGAAAATGTCAATGTGTGACATCTGCATTAAGTACTGAACATTTCTTGAGTTTATTTATCAACAGAAAGCAGCCCCATTAAAATCACCATTGCTATGTAATGTTGTGCTCTTATTCCTCTTGGACACGGTGATGCGTTGTGAGGTCTGCACAACGCATCACGGGGGAAAACTACAGGACACCTACAGCACCTGATGTCACAGGAAGGCCAAAAAGATCATCAAGGACAACAACCACCCGAGCCACTGCCTGTTCACCCCATTAGCATCCAAAAGGCGAGGTCAGTACAGGTGCATCAAAGCTGGGACCGATTGAAAAAACAGCTTCTATCTCAAGGCCATCAGACTATTAAACTGCCATCACTAACAGAGAGGCTGCTGCCTACATACAGACTCGAAATCATTGGCCACTTTAATAAATGGATCACTAGTCATTTAAAAAAAAATCCCCTTTAATAATGTCTACATACCTTACATTACTCATCTCATATGTTTATACTGTATTTTATACCATCTATTGCATCTTGCCTATGGCGCTCGGCCTTCACTCATCCATATATTTATATGTACATATTCTTATTACAACCCTTTACATTTCAGTGTATTAGCTAGTTGTGAAATTGCTCGATATTACTTGGTAGATATTACTGCACTGTCGGAACTAGAAGCATAAGCAATTCGCTACACCTGCATTAACATCTACTAACCATGTGTATGTGACCAATAACATTTGATTTGATTTCGACTATTCATAACATTCACCAAATTAACTTACCTCAAATACTGTGAGACTGTACATCATCACATACTCGTTGCGAGTGTTGGAGAGGAAGTACAAGCAGTGGCGCCAAGCTCCCATCTGCTGAGCAAAGTTATTCAGCAACTCTTCTGCAGAAAGGGCAGAAATAAAGGAAGCACATGATAAAACATTTTGAGTCATTTCAAGTCATTGCTTACATAAAAAAGGTAATTATGACAACTTTTCACAAATATAATAACATTTCTATAGTGCTTTTCATAAGAATGTCAAAGAGCTTAAAATGCAAAAAACAAACAAGCAATACATCATCATGAGAAGCTTAGCTAGTTAGACTTGGCCTCTATTGGTTGACCTGAGTGCATGCATGCTCTAATGATGGAGAGAAACAGTTCATGACATGATCAGAGGAAGATGGTCAAGGCGACAGTTGATGAGTCTAGTGCAGGACTACTCTGGGAACCAGTCTGTTGTGTAGCTACTGGACCTCTCCTCCTTCACAATGTGCAGCACCCACTTGGATGATGCCTCAGCAGCTCTGGGCGCCAGAAAGCTCACCAAACACAGTTCAGAGTAGTAGCCCTTCGTCCTCACTACAAGCCTTTTGCCTCAGCACTGAATTATTTTACTTTACAAATATGAGGATATATCTGTAATTAAAAATGCATCCGCACTCTATAGCAAATCCATAGCAAATAAATATAAAAAGTTCTGCAAACTGGCCACTATTTCGCCACCAAATGTTCCATGACAATAGAGTTGAATGAATGCAATTATCATGGAACTTTGAACCAACATAGCAGCACCCATTACAATTTTAAAATCACATATCAAGTGCACCACAGTACATGGCTCTGGTCCATCCTACTATAATGCTAAATTTAAAGGGTGGCCAGACTTGCTCTGATGGTTGCACAACAATACTTTTGAATATTCAAGTTTCTGCACCCATATCAAATTTGGCACGGTACTACCACCAGTGCCACACTCACCAATCTCTCTCTTGCGCTCGTTGGTTGTACAGCTGTGGAAGAACTCTGTCATGAGACTCTCCAGAGCGCGCAGTGAGCTCTCCTCTGATGCCTGCCGGATCAAAGGAGGAAGGGAGCGAGGAGTGATAGAAAGGCGGGGAATAGGAAAATATGAGCGATAGGTAGAGAGCTTTAAGAAAAAATTGTTAGTTTATCAGAGTTAAGAATGTGACCTAAACTCACTCCACAGCTAGCTTACAATTGTGCCAATGGAGCTAGCGAATTGGATCGTTTTCTTAAGCTCAATTGGTTGGTACGTTGTCAAGGGGGTTCGAGTGTTTGCGATCAGAGGATCACTAGTTGGTATGGGGACAGGGACAGTGGAGGAAACTACCCTGTTAGCTGCACACTGACGACAGTTTCATTAAGCCGGGAATGCACTACACGATTTTGGCCACGATTTAGTTTGAGATCAGAGAATAAATCCCGATGTTGTTGCCTACTCGGGGCGTGCGGCTCTCACCGACGCTCATTGAATGTGAGTGGGTCAGAGAGACAATCTAGGGGCTACCGATCCAGTCTTTGAGCAGTACGGATATTTTCAAACATGTTTGATTTTATCGGCACAAAATCTGCAATGCTGTTGTAGTGTGAGATATGCAATGAAAGATTTTGAACAGCGATCAGGAAGAGCCAATGAGAGCTCGCCAATGTGATGATAATGTTGTATCACATCACCCAGAATGTGTAGACTCTCGAGCATGGGTGATGACGACTACTACTAGTATGCGTTTGTAGCCTTTAACCAAAGCATCAAATTGTTACAGCTCTGAAGTTCACAAGCAATGTTATTGAATTCAAAATGTATAGGCTACACACACTACATGACCAAAAGTATGTGGACACCTGCTCATCAAACATCTCATTCCAAAATCAGGGTCATTAATATGGAGTTGGTCACCCCTTAGCTGCTCCACTCTTCTGGGAAGACTTTCCAGTAGATGATCAAACATTGCTGTAGGGACTTGTTTCCATTCAGCCACACGAGCATTAGTGAGGTTGGGCACGGATGTTGGGTGATTAAGGCCTGGCTCGCAGTCATCCCAAAGGTGTTTGATAGGGTTGAGGTCAGAGCTCTGTGCAGGCCATTCAAGTTCTTCCACACTGATCTCGACAAACCATTTCTGTATGGACCTTGCTTTGTGCACGTGGGCATTGTCATGCTGAAATAGGAAAGGGCCTTCCCCTTTCCTAGTTGGAAGCACAAAATTGTAGAATGTCATTGTATGCTGTAGCATTAAGATTTCCCTTCACTGGAACCAAGGGGCCTAGCTCGAACCATGATAAACAACCTCAGACCATTATCCTTCCTCCATTAAACTTTACAGCTGGCACTATGCATTGGGGCAGGTAGCGTTCTCCTGGCACCCTCCAATCCCAGATTTGTCTGTCGGAATGCCAGATTGTGAAGCGTGATTCAACACTCCAGAGAAGGTGTTTCCATCTCTCCGGAGTCCAATAGCAGCAAGCGTTACACCACTCCAGGCGCAGCTTGGCATTGAACATGGTGATCTTGGGCTGCTCGGCCATGGAAACCCATTTCATGAAGCTGCTTCCAGAGGCAGTTTGAAACTCAGTAGTGAGTGTTGCAACCGAGGACGGACGGTTTTTACTCACTTCAGAACTCGGTGGTCCCATTCTGTGAGCTTGTGTGGCCTACCACTTCGCGGCTGAGCCGTTGGTGCTCCTAGACGTTTCCACTTCACAATAACTGCACTTACAGTTGACCAGGGCAGCTCTATTTAACCTTAATTTAACTAGGCGGGATGAACTGACTTGTTGGAAAGGTGGCATCCTATGACAGTGCCATGTTGAAAGTCACTGAACTCTTCAGTAAGACCATTCTACTCCCAATGTTGGTTGAAGGAGATTGCATGGCTGTGTGCTCGATTTTATACACCTGTCAGCAACAGGTGTGGCTGAAATAGTAGAATCCACTAATTTGAAGGGCTGTCCACATACTTCTGTATATATAGTGTATTTCATCTCTGTATGGCAGGTGTGAATGTCTGGCTGAAAACATTTACAAGGCTGCATTTGAGCCACAGCTCATTCTAACTACGTTAAAATGAAATCACATAATTATTTCCGCAAGACAGCCGAGAATCCTCACGACCAAGTGAAAAATCTTGTGTGACATTGTTTAGTCTGCGCACCACTACGTTGGGGGACGGGACGACGACGACAGGAATGACGATCGTTATACTCACTAACTTCCTCATCGCATTGGTAATTTCCACTCAATTGCCATTCATAATCATAGTATAATGGTATGCACTAAACTAGCAGCAAAGGGGGTCTGTGATGACAACTAAAATGTCAATTCACTATTTAAGAGAGAATTGTTCAATTATTAGCATTTGAGTAAGGAAGGACAGTATAGCAAAAAAGGAATATAGTGATTCCTCTGCATATCTGAAGCATCTTGCAGATCAAAAGGCCCGAATTCTTCAAATGGGCCGCAACATGCAAGGATTACTCAATGCAAATATTTGGTCTTGCAAGATGGGCGTCTTGTGTCGCAGACAGACGAATTCGACACACATCCCGGAAACCAGGTAGCCTACTCATGTGTGGAGCACAAACAAGAACCGTTATCTTGTGCGACAGGGTTCTTTAAAATATATCTCCTTCCAGAATTATGGAATTATATACTGGGAAAATATCGTTGAATAGATAAATTAGAAAGCTTTAAAGATATGATACGCCACATTTGACTATACCGGTAACTAACACATGCAAATAATATGATATGGATATGACTCAATACTAATGGTTTCACATTTTCATAAAAATATTATAAACGTTACTCAGTAAAGGAGACAATTTCTGTTTAGTTATCGCTTTGCTGAAGTCTACAACATCTATTCTACATTGTCCGCTATGTATTGGATTTTTAATAGTATCCATTTCCTGATATGTTAGTGAATTAGCTAGTTAACTGTAATAATGTGGCAAACTAAAACCCATACTCACCATGTTCGGAGTTAATTTTGATGGCTCTCCAGACGTCCAATAAATATTTGTAGCAAGCAGGCTACTTGAGGTGTTGGCTACACCGGCAGAGGCTCATGTTGTGGCAATGGGCCCACTCGCGACTACAAGACACCGCGACATTGCATCATAAAAAATGCAGGAAAAGTCATTTATTAATCTAGATGTCGATACAATGTATGGCTTTTTAAGAGACGACCCTTGCTATTGTTGATAATGTTGCTACACGGGGTTTAGTGGAGGTGAACCAGACATGTAGCTAAGTCTGCCTAGCTGTTGCAGTGGGAATCCCGGTTAAAAATAAAGCACGCATTAAAGATTGTCTATTTGAGGGGTTTACGTCGTAAGTGCTCCGGAAAATCTAATACAAACTGAATTTACAGCATCGTGCTTGTTCCTGTTTTCTGTGTTATTCTCCTGACGCGGCTCTGCCCAGACCCAGTGTTAGCTTTGGCTAAGCTAACTGGTTGCTTTTGAGCTGCTGTACTGAGCCTGAGGCCTTGAAGTCGCAACTTCCTCCCGGTGAATCAGCCCCTCCCCACCGGAAGTAACATTTTAATCTTGAGCCGGATGAGTCCGCCGGCCACAAACAAAATATAGTGTATTACATTAAATATTTTCACAAGACTATCTCTATTTGCAAACGTCCCACTAAGGGTGGCACATTTAGAATAGGAATTCTGTTATCAATTTACAGCACACACACATCAGGATCAACCCCACATGCTTCCCTCCACCCCATCAGAACCTTGGCCCCATGCACTTTTTTCTTTCTTTGAAGATACTCAGCAATTTAAGGTTTGTTAAATGCCCATTACCCCCAGAAATGTCTGAGTGATGCATCAGAGCAGTGACACCGGTGTACCAAAAATGAGATCTGAGACACTAGTCTGAATCTCAGCCACCATCTGGCTCTGACTGCCCTTGTCTGGAGTGGCCCGAGTGGGCTTTATAAACCCACATTAATCTTTTCAGTTAGACGCTGTTTCTGTCTGCAGAGGGCTAAATAAACACACACCAATCTTAAATCAGAATCAGGCACACAAGGAGCCCCTGGGGAATGATGGCCTCACCATAATCATTTATGCCTGATCAGGTGTGTTTCCCCCCAAATCATCCTATGTCCTTTGCCTAGTGCTAAACAAACTCACTCCAGATCTATATATTTTTGTATGTCACATACAACGCCAAAAAAAGGTTGACTTTTGATGATATGGTGAAAACTCAATCTTATTAGTCTTAAAACCATTGAAGCTACAATCTAGCTCTTAACTGAGGGCTTGGTTTGATTGGTAGCGATGCGTGGGTTAAATCACAGTGGAAGCCATAAAAAAACACATTAGTATTTGTATTTATTAGCGATCCCATTAGCTATTGCCAAGGCAGCAGCTACTCTTTCTGAGGTCCAAACAGGAAATTTCAATACACATGAAACAAAATATAAAACAGTCCATCATAACATTAGTACACCAGTACATATGTATAATACCACCATACAACAATATTACAATGTGCATGTGTGTAGAGCGTTTGTGATAGCGCCTGTGTGCATACATATTACAACCTATGTGTTTGCTCCATAACTTGTTACTTCATACGCCTTTATGACCATGATATACAGTGCATTCGGAAAGTATTCAGACCCCTAGACGTTTTACATTTTTTGTTACATTACAGCCTTATTATAAAATGTATAAAATGTATTTTTTCTCCTCAATCTACAAACAATACCCTACACACAATACCCTACAAAGCAAAAACAGGTTTAGAATGTTTTGTAAATGTATTAAAAATAAAAATTGAAATATGACATTTACATAAGTATTCAGACCCTTTACTCAGTACTTTGTTGAAGCACCTTTGGCAGAGATTACAGCCTTGAGTCGTCTTGGATATCACGCTACAAGCTTGGCACACCTGTATTTGGGGAGTTTATCCCATTCTTCTCTGCAGATCCTCTCAAGCTCTGTCAGGTTGGATGGGGAGCATCGCTGCACAGCTATTTTCAGGTCTCCCCAGAAATGTTCGATCAGGTTCAAGTCCGGGCTCCGGATGGGCCACTCATGGACATTCAGAGACTTCTCCCAAAGCTACTCCTGCATTGTCTTGGCTGGTTGTTGTCCTTTTGGAAGGTGAATCTTCGCCCCAGTCTGAGGTCCTGAGCGCTCTGGAGCAGATTTTCATCAAGGATTTCTGTACTTTGCTCCGTTCATCTTTCCCCTTGGTCCAGACTAGTTTCACAGTCGCTGAAAAACATCCCCACAGCATGATTCTGCCATCATCATGTTTCACCGTAGGGATGGTGCCAGGTTTCCTCCAGATGTGACGCTTGGCATTCAGGTCAAAGAGTTAAATCTTGGTTTCATCAGACCAGATAATCTTGTTTCTCATGGTCTGAGAGTCTTTAGATGCCTTTTAGTAAACTCCAAGCAGGCTGTCATGTGCCTTTTAATGAGGAGTGGCTCCTATCTGACCACTCTACCATAAAGGCCTGATTGGTGGAGTGCTGCAGGGGTTGTCCTTCTGGAAGGTTCTCCCATCTCCACAGACGAACTCTGGAGTTCTGTCAGAGTGACCATTGGGTTTTTGGTCACCTCCCTGACCAAGGCCCTTCTCCCCGATGGCTCAGTTCTAGGAAGAGTCTTGGGGGTTCCAAACTTATTCTATTTAAGAATGATGGCGGCCACTGTGTTCTTTGGGACCTTCAATGCTGTAGAAATGTTTTGGTACCCTTCCCGAGATCTGTACCTCGACACAATCCTGTCTCAGAGCACTACGGATAATTATTTTGACCTCATGGCTTGGTTTTTTTCTTTAACATGCACTGTCAACTGTGGGACCTTATAAACTCAGCAAAAAAAGAAATGTCCCTTTCTCAGGACCCTGTCTTTCAAAGATAATTAGTAAAAATCCAAATAACCTCACAGATCTCCATTGTAAAAGGTTTAATCACTGTTTCCCATGCTTGTTCAATGAACCATAATCAATTAATGAACATGCACCTGTGGAACGGTCACTAAGACATTAACAGCTTACAGACGGTAGGCAATTAAGGTCACAGTTACAAAAACTTAGGACACTAAAGAAGCCTTTCTCCTGATCTGAAAAACACCAAAAGAAAGATACCCAGGGTCCCTTCTCATCTGCGTGATTGTGCCTTAGGCATGCTGCAAAGAGGCATGAGGACTGCAGATGTGGCCAGGGCAATAAATTGCAGACCACGTGTAACAACACCTGCACAGGATTGGTACACCCGAACATCACACCTGTGGGCTGGTACAGGAATGGCAACAAAAACTGCCCGAGTTACACCAGGAACGCACAATCCCTCCATCAGTGCTCAGACTGTCTGCAATATGCTGAGAGAGACTGGACTGAGGACTTGAAGGCGTGTTGTAAGGCAGGTCCTCACCAAACATCACTGGCAACAACGTCGCCTATGGGCACAAACCCACTGCCGCTGGACCAGACAGGACTGGCAAAAAGTGTTATTTTGAAAATGTTTACTATGCAAGTCAGTTAAGAACAAATTCTTATTTTCAATGACGACCTAAGAACAGTGGGTTAACTGCCTTGTTCAGGGGCAGAACAACAGGTTTTTACCTTGTCAGCCCAGGGATTCGATCTTGCAACCTTTCGGTTACTAGTCCAATGATCTAACCACTAGGCTACCTGCTGCCCTCTTCACTGACGAGTCATGGTTTTGTCTCACCGGGGGTGATGGTCGGATTCGGGTTTAACGTCGAAGGAATGAGCGTTACACCGAGGCCTATACTCTGGAGCGGGATCGATTTGGTGGTGGAGGGTCCGTCATGGTCTGGGGCGGTGTGTCACAGCATCGTCGGATTGAGCTTGTTGTCAGTGCAGGAAAACTTCACGCTGTGTGTTACAGGGAAGACATCCTCCTCCCTCATGTGGTACCCTTCCTGCAGGCTCATCCTGACATGACCCTCCAGCATGACAATGCCACCAGCCATACTGCTCATTTTGTGTGTGATTTCCTGCAAGACAGGAATGTCAGTGTTCTGCCATGGCCAGCGAAGAGCCCGGATCTCAATCCCATTGAGCACGTTTGGGCTCTGTTGGAACGGAGAGTGAGGGCTTGGGCCATTCCCCCCCAGAAATGTCCGGGAACTTGCAGGTGCCTTAGTGGAAGAGTGGGGTAACATCTCACAGCAAATCTGGTACAGTCCTTGAGGAGATGCATTGCAGTACTTAATGCAGCTGGTGGCCACACCAGATACTGACTGTTACTTTTGATTTTGACCCTCCTTTTGTTCAGGGACACATTATTCCATTTATGTTAGTCACATGTCTTTGGAACTTGTTCAGTTTGTCTCAGTTGTTGAATATTGTTATGTTCATACAAATGTTTACACATACACATGTTAAATTTGCTAAAAATAAATGCAGTTGACCGTGAGAGGATGTTTCTTTGACGGGTGTGTACCTTTCCAAATCATGTCCAATCAATTGAATTTACCACAGGTCGACTCCAATCAAGATGTAGAAACATCTCAGGGATGATCAATGGACACAAGATGCACCTTTGCTCAATTTCATGTTTCCTAGCAAAGGGACTGAATACTTATGTTTATAAGGTATCTGGTTTTTATTTTGAATAAATTTGCTAAAATTTCTAAAACCTGTTTTTGCTTTGTCTTTATGGGGTATTGTGTGTAGATTGAAGAGGACATGTTTTTATTTAATCCATTTTAGAATAAGGCTGTAACGTAACAAAATGTGGAAGAGGTATGGTTTTTAAAGATGTCTGGATTGTACCATGTGCTTGGTAGTTTATCTGTTGACAGGTTCATATACTCAGACGGCATCTCACTCCCTGGTCTTTTCTCAATTCCTATCACGAAGAGTTTTGAAATCAACCACACCCCCTTTGAAACAGCTGTTGTTTTCAAAAGGCAAGGAGAGGACGGAGGCAAGGAATTGAGGAAATCCAATTGAGAAAAGGTCCCTAACTACCAATTCAACACTGTGAGGAGTGGGTCTCAGTCAGCAACTTGTGTCAACCCATGTAGATGAAAATGTTTTGTCCCTCCTCCTCAGACAACCAATTGTTTCTTCCATCATACAAACGCTCATGCTTATGTCTCATGTCTTCCTGGTCCAGACAGTTACTTGGTTCTCTCACTTTCAGTTCAAACTGGTGATTTCAACTCTTTAGGTACAGGTAGCACAGCACTCCCTGCTGGCAGTCTTTGGGCCTGCATGGTATAGGCCCAAGCTCTGTCGACACCATCTCCTTCAATCCTGCATGGAGTCCACTCAGTGAAGGGAAACCTACCGGCTACGACCAGGGCGTCATCTGGAAGCTCAGCCTCCATCTTCTCCTGCAATAAAGAGAGCTAGGCAAACACATACACACATATTCATCCAGCTGTCTGTTTTTCAAATCAGTTGGCTAGCAGCTGTCTATTCATTTATAGCTAGCTAACAGGTGTTTTTGTTCCGGCAGCCAGATGATATAGGAATTGACCCCTCAACCTCGTCACCAGTGGCGCCATGCTCCAATTTACTGAGCAAATGGTTTGACCGCTATGGCTGAGTATCTGTATCGTCTGCACACATTAATTAATAATGTGTGTCAATGCAAAAAGACTTACCACACTGGGGGCCAAAAACACAGTAACATTCTTACACTCAGTAAGGTCCACCTGGAATGAGAAATGCAAATATCATCATCCAAAAATCAACCTATTAGCCACATTTTATTTATTTTTATCACCATTTTATTTTTTACAGTGTAAACATGTCCTCTTTGAATGTAACTGAACAAAGCAACACAAACAGTGACCAAAAACAAATAAGAGTAACCAAGAAACTACAGTAAGTAGGGTCCTGTGTTTTTCCTGACCTAATCTGGAAAAACTCTGGGCCCTAACAATAAAGCTTGGTAAAACAACTAGTAGTAACTCTTTGTGGAACTAGTAATAGTGAAAAAGGTATAAAATATGTGGATGAGTTTTACCAACAACCAAACATGTGAACTCAAAACTTAATCAACCCCTAGCCCCTGCCCCCTGGACATGTATGTAGTTTTTAAATAATTGGATTGGTGTAAGCAATATGCTGAAAATTCCAACAAGCCTATCAGAGTGCAAGATTAAGCTATTGGCCATATAGTTTACCTATCTAATCCTCTTAGATCTGAATTGAAGAAGCTAGCAGTTGGTTTGGGGTTGGGAAAAAGACACATAACATCTGCCTGTTTCACACCTTCCAGAGGTCTTCCTGCCGATACGACACCTTCCCATAATGGCCTGCTCTCCATGCGTGGAAGTTAGCTAGACGAACTAACCAGGGGTTGAGTTCGTATCCTACTGTGGGACCAAAGCCGTGTTTGTGTGCTTCCAGCACCTGAAAAGATAAAAACATGAACTTGGTTCTCAACAAAGGTACCGTTTCTCTCTCTTTCACACATGCACACACACACCTTGTGGACACCAAAGCCCTGTTGCAGCTTACAGATTCAGCATACACAGATACCCATTCCATATCTGCAGGGGCACACCCAAACTTAAAATTAGAGCTGGGCGATATGTTAAATTAATTAGATAAATTTGAATGTACAGTTGAAGTCGGAAGTTTACATACACCTCAGCCAAATACATTTAAACTCCGTTTTTCACAATTCCTGACATTTAATCCAAGTAAAAATTCAGTTAGGACCACCACTTTATTTTAAGAATGTGAAATGTCAGAATAATAGTAGAGAGAATGATTTATTTCAGCTTTTATTTATTTCATCACATTCCCAGTAGGTCAGAAGTTGACATACACTCAATTAGTATTTGGTAGCATTGCCTTTAAATTGTAAATACCCAAATTACTGGGAGTTTATATGTGGAGTGTGCGACTCGCTTTATTTTGATAGTTTATAGTCAGCACCTTCACACAAACATATTTTTCTGGGTGTGTGCCAGCTCATGTTTTTTATTAAACTATTTTAATGAAATAATTAAATTATTAGCGGGTCTTACGGTTGTGGAAGGCTTATATTTAGCGTACTTATAATTTTACTGTTTGAAATTAAGTGTATTTTACCTTTTTATTTGATTTATTTAACCTTTATTTAACCAGGTAGTGTTACGTGTCTCGTCGGAAGGCATGGACCAAAGCGCAGCTTGGGAAGTGTTCATGATATTTAATGATCAAAACACCCGAACAAAATAACAAAGTGAAAAACAAACAGTTCTGTAAGGCAAATAAACTTTACAGAAAATAACTACCCACAAAACACAGGTGGGAAAGGGCTGCCTAAGTATGATTCCCAATCAGAGACAGCTGTCTCTGATTGAGAACCACACTCGGCCAAAAACAAAGAAATAGAAAACATAGAAATAAAGAAACTAGAATGCCCACCCTAGTCACACCCTGGCCTAACCAAAATAGAGATTAAAAGCCTCTCTATGGCCCGGGAGTGACAGGTAGGCAAGTTGAGAACAAGTTCTCATTTACAATTGCGACCTGGCCAAGGTAAAGCAAAGCAGTTTGACACATATAACAACACAGAGTTACACATGGAGTAAAACAAACATACAGTCAATAATACAGTAGAAAAATAAGTATATATACAATGTGAGCCAATGAGGTGAGATAAGGGAGGTAAAGGCAATAAATAGGCCATGGTGGCGAAGTAAATACAATATAGCAATTAAAACACTGGAATGGTAGATTTGACAGTAGATGAGGGTGCAAAGGAGCAAAATAAATAAATAAATACAGTAGGGGAAGAGGTAGTTGTTTGGGCTATATATAGATGGTCTATTTACAGTTGCAGTGATCTGTGAGCTGCTCTGACAGCTGGTGCTTAAAGCAATTGAGGGAGATAAGTGTTTCCAGTTTCAGAGATTTTTGTAGTTCGTTCCCGTCATTGGCAGCAGAGAACTGGAAGGAGAGGCGACCAAAGGAGGAATTGGCTTTGGGGGTGACAAGTGAGATATACCTGCTGGAACGCATGCTACGGGTGGGTGCATCTATGGTGACCAGTGATCAGAGATAAGGCAGGTCTTTACCTAGCAGGGTCTTACCTAGCAGGACCTGGAGCCAGTGGGTTTGGCGACGAGTATGAAGCGAGGGCCAGCCAACGAGAACGTACAGGTCGCTGTGGTGGGTAGTATATGGGGCTTTGGTGACAAAACGGATGGCACTGTGATAGACTGCATCCAATTTGTTGAGTAGGGTGTTGGAGGCTATTTTGTAAATTACATCGCCAAAGTCGAGGATCCGTAAGATGGTCAGTTTTATGAGGGTATGTTAGGCAGCATGAGTGAAGGATGCTTTGTTGTGAAATAGGAAGCCAATTCTAGATTTAACTTTGGATTGGAGATGTTTTATGTGAGTCTGGAAGGAGATTTTAGTCTAACCAGACACCTAGGTATTTGTAGTTGTCCCCATATTCTAAGTCAGAACCGTCCAGAGTAGTGATACTGGACGGGCAGTCAGGTGCAGGCAGCGATCGGTTGAAGAGCATACATTTAGTTTTACTTGTATTTAAGAGCAGTTGGAGGCCACGGAAGGAGAGTTGTATGGCATTGACGCTCATCTGGAGGGTTGTTAACACAGTGTCCAAAGAAGGGCCTGAAGTATACAGAATGGTGTCATCTGCGTAGAGGTGGATCAGAGACTCACCAGCAGCAAAAGCGACATCATTGATATATACAGAGAAGAGAGTCAGCCCAAGAATTGAACCCTGTGGCACCCCCATAGAGACTGCCAGAGGCCCGGACAACAGGCCCTCAGATTTGACACACTGAACTCTGTCGGAGAAGTAGTTGGTGAACCAGGCGAGGCAATCATTTGAGAAACCAAGGCTGTTGAGTCTGCCGATGAGGATGTGGTGATTGACAGAGTCGAAAGCCTTGGCCAGGTCAATGAATACAGCTGTACAGTGTTATTTCTTAGCGATGGCGGTTAAGATATTGTTTAGAACCTTGAGCGTGGTTGAGGTGCACCCATGACCAGCTCTGAAACCAGATTGCATAGTGGAGAAGGTACAGTGGGATTCGAAATGGTCGGTGATCTGTTTGTTAACTTGGCTTTTGAAGACCTTAGAAAGGCAGGGTAGGATAGATATAGGTCTTTATCAGTTTGGGTCAAGAGTGTCCCCCATTTGAAGAGGGGGATGACTGCAGCTGCTTTCCAATCTTTGGGAATCTCAGACGACACGAAAGAGAGGTTGAACAGGCTAGTAATAGGGGTTGCAACAATTTCGGCAGATATTTTTTAGAAAGAAAGGGTCCAGATTGTCTAGCCCGGCTGATTTGTGGGGGTCCAGATTTTGCAGCTCTTTCAGAACATCAGTTGACTGGATTTGGGAGAAGGAGAAATGGGGAAGGCTTGGGCGAGTTGCTGTGGGAGGTGCAGTGCTGTTGACCGGGTAGGGGTGGCCAAGTGGAAAGCATGGCCAGCCGTAGAAAATGCTTATTGAAATTCTCAATTATAGTGGATTTATCGTGGTGACAGAGTTTCCTATCCTCAGTGCAGTGGGCAGCTGGGAGGAGGTGCTCTTCTTCTCCATGGACTTTACAATATCCCAGAACTTTTTTGAGTTTGTGTTGCAGGAAGCAAATTTCTGGTTGAAAAAGCCAGCCTTGGCTTTTCTAACTGCTTGTGTATATTGGTTTCTAACTTCCCTTTAATTATACAACAAATCTTATTTAGAGTTGATATATTGTGAATTGGCCATAAGTTTGAAAAAAAATATATACAGTGCCTTGCGAAAGTATTCGGCCCCCTTGAACTTTGCGACCTTTTGCCACATTTCAGGCTTCAAACATAAAGATATAAAACTGTTTTTTGGGGGAGAATCAACAACAAGTGGGACACAAGCATGAAGTGGAACGACATTTATTGGATATTTCAAACTTTTTTAACAAATCAAAAACTGAAAAATTGGGCGTGCAAAATTATTCAGCCCCCTTAAGTTAATACTTTGTAGCGCCACCTTTTGCTGCGATTACAGCTGTAAGTCGCTTGGGGTATGTCTCTATCAGTTTTGCACATCGAGAGACTGACATTTTTTCCCATTCCTCCTTGCAAAACAGCTCGAGCTCAGTGAGGTTGGATGGAGAGCATTTGTGAACAGCAGTTTTCAGTTCTTTCCACAGATTCTCGATTGGATTCAGGTCTGGACTTTGACTTGGCCATTCTAACACCTGGATATGTTTATTTTTGAACCATTCCATTGTAGATTTTGCTTTATGTTTTGGATCATTGTCTTGTTGGAAGACAAATCTCCGTCCCAGTCTCAGGTCTTTTGCAGACTCCATCAGGTTCTCTTCCAGAATGGTCCTGTATTTGGCTCCATCCATCTTCCCATCAATTTTAACCATCTTCCCTGTCCCTGCTGAAGAAAAGCAGGCCCAAACCATGATGCTGCCACCACCATGTTTGACAGTGGGGATGGTGTGTTCAGCTGTGTTGCTTTTACGCCAAACATAACGTTTTGCATTGTTGCCAAAAAGTTCAATTTTGGTTTCATCTGACCAGAGCACCTTCTTCCACTTGTTTGGTGTGTCTCCCAGGTGGCTTGTGGCAAACTTTAAACTTTTTATGGATATCTTTAAGAAATGGCTTTCTTCTTGCCACTCTTCCATAAAGGCCAGATTTGTGCAATATACGACTGATTGTTGTCCTATGGACAGAGTCTCCCACCTCAGCTGTAGATCTCTGCAGTTCATCCAGAGTGATCATGGGCCTCTCTGATCAGTCTTCTCCTTGTATGAGCTGAAAGTTTAGAGGGACGGCCAGGTCTTGGTAGATTTGCAGTGGTCTGATACTCCTTCAATTTCAATATTATCGCTTGCACAGTGCTCCTTGGGATGTTTAAAGCTTGGGAAATGTTTTGTATCCAAATCCGGCTTTAAACTTATTCACAACAGTATCTCGGACCTGCCTGGTGTGTTCCTTGTTCTTCATGATGCTCTCTGCGCTTTTAACGGACCTCTGAGACTATCACAGTGCAGGTGCATTTATACGGAGACTAGATTACACACAGGTGGATTGTATTTATCCTCATTAGTCATTTAGGTCAACATTGGATCATTCAGAGATCCTCACTGAACTTCTGGAGAGAGTTTGCTGCACTGAAAGTAAAGGGGCTGAATAATTTTGCACGCCCAATTTTTCAGTTTTTGATTTGTTAAAAAAAGTTTGAAATATCCAATAAATGTCGTTCCACTTCATGATTGTGTCCCACTTGTTGTTGATTCGTCACAAAAAAAATACAGTTTTATATCTTTATGTTTGAAGCCTGAAATGTGGCAAAAGGTCGCAAAGTTCAAGGGGGCCGAATACTTTCGCAAGGCACTGTATATGATTTTTAAGCCACATCGCTCAGCCCTACTTACAATCCTGCCATCACCGGAGCCCAAGTCCACAAGGTTACCATGTCGACCACTCAGCAGTGCCATCACATTCCGCACTTGTTTCTTGCTGGCGGGGAGATAGGGCACCTGCAGAAAATATCGCAACCCACATCGGTTATCAGAACTAGGAGACAGAAATGTCTGTAATACTTTACTTAAAAGCCTACAGATGCAATGTACTACGATGAGGTTATAATGAATTGTAAGAGTTGTCATGAGCATGTATAACGCCCTTATGTCTTATAAAGGCGTCAGCATGCTTCAGTTCGGCTGGCGCCTAGCTGACCTCAGCTAGTCGAACCGAACGAAGGTGCTCGCATACTCCCTTAAAATACCTTCACTTGAAAAACAAGAAAAAAGCAGCAATGGTACTGTGTGGCTCAGTTGGTAGAGCATGGCGTTTCCAACACCAGAGTTGTGGGTTTGATTCCCACGGGAGACAAGCACGAAAATGTATGCCCTCATTACTGTGAATTCCTCTGGATAAGAGTGTCTGCTAAATTACTCCAGTCCTTGGGGCCTAATTGGTCTCACATCTTTTCCCCAGCGAACACACCTGACTCCAATAATCAACTAATGATGATCTACAGTTTAGAATGCAATCAGTTTGACACCACTCCGGCCCCCCAAGGACTGGAGTTGCTCATCCCCGTCTTATAATCATCTCATAATGATTCTGATTTAATTAAAAAAAATAGCAATTGTGAAGAGTACATCCATTTTGTGACTTTTACATTTAATGATAAACCCACAGATTCTCAAAGAATGACTTAAAGCCTCATGAGCTCAGTTCAACTGTCGTGCGTACCCCAGCAGAATCCAAAATATAAGCTTATTTTACTTCATTGTTTGTAAACAATGTTATTGTAAACAAACACTGTATAGCGTCATGGTTAAAACTATAATTTTGTTATCATGGATGGTTAGTCCTTGCATCCATAGCTCTGCCTATGAATTTGAGAGTGGTTACTAATTTCTCCAGCCCCATCCCACAGCTGTTAACCAAAACAGTGGCGGGTAGCCCTCTTTGTTATTGAACGGAGCTTGCCCATTTAAAAATGTGATATAAAGACAGGAATAGCATATTATAAGCCCTATTATAAGACATTATAAAGGCTCATATTATAAAGCATTATACCTGGATGCTTTAAAGTGAAGCGTAAACTATAGAGCTGACACAATTCCCCAATCCTCATGACAGAAAGACAAGTCGGATCTACATAATATACACTGAACAAACGTATAAAACGCAACATGTAATGTGTTGGTCCCATGTTTCATGAGCTGAAATAAAAGATAGCAGAAATGTTCCATATGCACAAAAAGCTAATTTCTCTCAAATTGTGCACAAATTTGTTTACATCCCTGCTAGTGAGCAGCTCTCCTTTGAGAAGATAATCCATCCACTTGACAGGTGTGGCATATCAAGAAGCTGATTAAAACAGCATGATCCTTACAGAGGCACACCTTGTGCTGGGGACAATAAAAGGCCACGAAAATGTGCAGTTTTGTCACACAACACAATGCCACAGATGTCTCAAGTTGAGAGAGCATGCAATTAGCATGCTGACTGCAGGAATATCCACCAGAGCTGTTGCCAGATAACATTAAAATTAATTTATCTATCATAAGCCACCCATAGCATCATTTTAGAGAATTTGGCAGTATGTCCAACCAGCCTCAACCGCTGACCACATGTGTGCCATTGTGTGTGCGAGCGGTTTGCTGATCAATGTTGTGAACAGTGCCACATGGTGGCTGTGGGGTTATGGTATGGGCAGGCATAAGCTACAGACAACGAACACAATTGCTTTTATCAAATGACAATTTGAATACACAGAGATACCGTGATGAGATCCTGAGGCCCATTGTCGTGCCATTCATCTGCTGCCATCACATGTAGACATGATAATGCGCGGTCTCATGTCGCAAGGATCTGTACACAATTCCTGGAAGCTAAAATGTCCCAGTTCTTCCATGACCTTCATACTCACGAGACATGTCACCCATTGAGCAGTCCACCTGGTCGTGCTGTTGCTCAAGTTTCAACTGTTCTGCCTGCGGCTATGGAACACTGACCTGTTCACCGGACGTGCTACCTTGTCCCAGACCTGCTGTCTTTAACTCTCTAGAGACAGCAGGAGCGGAGAGATACTCTGAATGATCTGCTATGTAAAGCCAACTGACATTTACTCCTGAGGTGCTGACCTGTTGCACCCTCTACAACCACTGTGATTATGATTATTGCATCTATGAACATTTGAACATCTTGGCCATGTTCTGTTATAATCTCCACCCAGCACAACCAGAAGAGACCTGGCCACCCATCATAGCCTGGTTTCTCTCTAGGTTTCTTCCTAGTTTCCAGCCTTTCTAGGGAGTTTTCCCTAGCCACCGTGCTTCTACACCTGCATTGCATGCTGTTTTGGGGTTTTAGGCTGGGTTTCTGTACATCACTTTGTGACATCAGCTGATGTAAGAAGGGCTTTATAAATACATTTGATTGATTGGGCAAGTTTGGGATGCTCTGGATATCCAGCAACTTCGCACAGCTATTGAAGATTAGTGGGACAACATTCCACAATCAACCGCCTGATCAACTCTACGCAAAAGAGATGAAGTATGAGGCAAATGGTGGTCATACCAGATACGGACTGGTTTTCTGATCCATGCCCCTGCATTTCTTTTTAAGGTATCTGTCACCAGTCATGTTAAATCCATAGATTAGGGCCTAATGAATTTATTTAACGTGACCGATTTCCTTATATGAATAGTAACTCGGTAAAATCTTTGAAATTGTTTTATGTTACATTTATATTTTTGTTCAGTATATTTATATCTGATGATTCTGTAATTGAATTGCACCCCAGTGAAAACGACCCAGGTCTTACCTGTAACCTCAGAGGGACTTTTCGAAATCCCGGCATGAGAACCCCTGCCCACATGGCATAGACAGCTAGCCCTGTGCCAGCAGTTATCTGGACAATTCCCCAAGCACCTAGATGTTTCTCCTTGAACTCTGCAAGAAACTCTTCCGGACTGTCCTCTTCCATACTTGAAATACAAAAAATATATATTTTAGCAATAAAGAAATGTGTTATATTTAAGCAATAAGAACCGGGGGGTGTGGTATATGAACAAAATACAACGGCTAAGGGCTGTTCATAAGCACGAAGCAGCGCGTTGTGCCTGGACACAGCCCTTAGCCGTAGTATATTGGCCATATACCACAAACCCCCGAGGTAACTTAATGCTATTATAAACTGGTTACTGGTTTTGAACAGAAAAACACATTGGTTTGTCATACCCGTGGTATAGAGTCTGATATGCCACGGCTTTCAGCATCCCGGAGCCAAACTACCCAGTTTATAATATGCAGTTAGTATAGCCTAGTAGTGTCTAGTCCTGTTGCAGCACATAATCTAATGAGTCTTTTATCAGGGCTATCAATAAACCTGGAATATTGAAAGATGCTAGCTAACAACACATTTTTGTTCTGGAAAAACATATAATTGAATGGTGTTATATCTTTGTATGACTTTTACAGGCAGTTTTTTATAGGCTAGTTTATTACAAATTACATTCATAAACTTTCAACATACAGTGCATTCGGAAAGTATTCAGACCCTTGACTTTTTCCACATTTTGTTACGTTACCGCCTTATTCTGAAATGGATTAAAAAATATATATTCCCTCATCAATCTACACACAATACCCCATAATGACAAAGCAAAAACAGGTTTAGAAATTTTAGCTAACTTATATATAAAAAAGAAGAAATATGACATTTACATTAGTATTCAGACTCTTTACTCAATACTTTGTTCAAGCACCTTTGGCAGTGATTACAGCCTTGACGCTACAATCTTGGCACACCTGTATTTGGGATGTTTCTCCCATTCTTCTCAACCTCTGTCAGGTTGGTTGGGGAGCGTTGCTTCACAGCTATTTTCAGGTCTCCAGAAATATTTGATCGGGTTCAAGTCCGGACCCTGGCTGGGCCACTCTTGGACATTCAGAGTGATGTCCCGAAGCCACTCCTGCGGTGTCTTGGTGTAACGGCTTTCTTCTATCTCCTCCTCTGACGAAGAGGTGGAACAACGATCGGACCAAAATGCAGCGTGGCTATTGCGATCCATGTTTATTTAACAACGTAAACACGAATCAATACAAAAACAATAAACGTAATGTGAAAACCGAAACAGCCTAAACTGGTGCAAACTGACACAGAGGACACAAAGGACAATCACCCACGACAAACTCAAAGAATATGGCTGCCTAAATATGGTTCCCAATCAGAGACAACGATAAACACCTGCCTCTGATTGAGAACCACTCCAGACAGCCATAGACTTTGCTAGATCACCCCACTAGCTACAATCCCAATACATACACACCAAAACCCCAAGACAAAACACACCACAATACAAAAACCCCATGCCACACCCTGGCCTGACCCAATACATGAAGATAAACACAAAATACTTCGACCAGGGTGTGACACTTGGCTGTGTGCTTAGGGTCATTGTCCTGTTGGAAGGTGAACCTGAGCACTCTGGAGCAGGTTTTCATCAAGAATCTCTCTGTACTTTGCTCCGTTCATCTTTCCCATTGATCCTGACTAGTCTCCCAGTCCCTTACTGAAACACATCCCCACAGCATGATGCTGCCACCATCATGCTTCACCGTAGGGATGGAATTGGCCAGGTGATGAGCGGTGCCTGGTTTCCTCCAGACGTGACACTTGGCATTCAGGCCAAAGAGTTAATTCTTGGTTTCATTAGAAAAGAGAATCTTGTTTCAAATGGTCAGCGTCCTTTAGATGCGGGTTGTCATGTGTCGTTTACCAAGGAGTGGCTCCCATCTGGCCACTCTACCATAAAAGCCTGATTGGTGGAGTGCTGCAGGGGTTGTCCTTCTGGAAGGTTCTCCTGTCTCCATAGAAAAACTCCGGAGCTCT
This sequence comes from Oncorhynchus mykiss, assembly GCF_057628025.1. Classification (NCBI taxonomy): domain Eukaryota; kingdom Metazoa; phylum Chordata; class Actinopteri; order Salmoniformes; family Salmonidae; genus Oncorhynchus; species Oncorhynchus mykiss. The sequence goes on along the minus strand of NC_143033.1, from coordinate 62,779,509 downwards.
GTCAGAGTGACCAAGCTTTGGTCACCTCCCCGACCAAGGCCCTTCTCCCGATTGCTCAGTTCGGCCGGGCGGCCAGCTCTAAGAAGAGTCTTGGTGGTTTCAAACTTCTTTCAATTAAGAATTATGGAGACCACTGTGTTTTTTGGGACCTTCAATGCTGCAGAAATGTTTTGGTACCCTTCCTCAGATCTGTGTCTTGAAACAATCCTGTCTCAGAGCTCTACGGCAATTCTGTTGACCTCATGGTTTTTGCTCTGAGATGCACCGTCAACTGTCTGAACTTATATAGACAGGTGTGTGCCTTTCCAAATCATGAGGGCTGAGGGGCTTACGTTGCAAACTTCCCATGCTTGGCTAATCATTTGGACCGAAGACAAATATGGCTGCAAGGATTCCCCCCAAGTGCATAATTCGATGATGGTAAGTGGACAAGGGTGTGTCTATTATGAGTTTGAAATGCAGCCATAATGCTCAGAGTAAATCATTGAATTTAGGGGGGAAATACACTACCTATATGCAATAAGAAAACTCAGGCAGACATTTCCTAAATTGCGTTATCGGAAGCCCCCATCTCCATACAGTTTTCGGTTTCCAAAACTAGAATCTGAAACGCTTCGAACACACCGACAGCATTATTGCATTTTTGTACACCAGAATTACATTAATGTCCAATGAAACACTGCGTTTGCCTTGCAGCATTGTTGCAGAGCGTTCGGTGTAGTGCATATGTTGGATTTACCAAACGTATTGACGCATACGTTTGGTAAATCCACTGTATGCGTGGACGGCTTGACAGAAATGGTAGCAGAAGGTGAATGTTGAACTTTTGTTGCATACATATCTAGATGATGCTGCGTCCTATTTTGCGAAACACACTGTCGGTGTGTTCGACGCGTTACTATATCATAACAAAAATGTTTGTTATGATATAGTCAATTGTGACTTTGTGGTTATGGAATCTAGTTGAAACCGTTTATCATCTGCATACGGGCAGATCAAAATCAAGCCTTCGCCCAATCTTTTTCCAAATAATCAATAACAAAAACCTTAAACCAGGAACTACTGCTGCTCATAATCACATTCTGGTCACCGCTAGAAGGGATCCAGTTTTTGTCAAATTAACGTCAGATTTGACTTCTTGTAGCAGATAAGGAGAATTGTGTTCAGGTTAATTAAAGGTTTAGCTAAAATGCGCGTTAATTTGACTAAATCGGGATCCCTTCTAACCATGACCCATAATATTCTCGCGGTTTCATCTCCACGAGATGACCGACTGGGCTGATCCATTGTTTTGATGAGATGATGCATTTCTGAGCTAACCTTTTGTTACTTGTTATAACGAACAAGCAATGTGACAAATCGCTTGAGGATTTACGAGGACATAAGTTATGTATTAATTTATCCTAATACGTGATAACATGTAGTTAAGAGAAAATAAAATAACCGAGAAGCAATTACAGACCTGGCAAGCTGCAACCTTGGACGGATCTTACCCTTGACGGACCGGACGAATGAGTCCGTATGCTAATGCGTTGTACCAGTACATAATCTATTGTTGATCTGCGTTCCACTGTACTCAAGGTGGTTTGTGTATTTTGTTTAAATATTAACTAAACATATACAGTTAGCCTCGATGTTAAGCCTCTTAAAAATGAGTTATTTGGATCTCTTAGTCTGACACACTCAACTTTTAGGCTTAGATTAAAGGGTTAGGCCACCCAAATAAAAATACATTTTGATTTCTTTACCCTGTAAACACGGGTATTGTCATTCCGCCAAGTCTGTTGCAAAACGTTTCTTGGACAAAAGCAAACGGAATGTGGTGGGACATAAATAAATCCAAACAGAATCAGTGGACTGTAAACACCCCTGGCTATGGGCAAGGTTGGACAGCAATCGATGCTTTGGTTTCATTTCCCTGGCACCGTTTCCAAATGCTAATGTTTTAGCATTTGTGGCAAGAATCCCATTCAAGTCATAACGATATTAGCATTATTCGCACATCATGTCCAAATAATAATCCAAAAGTATCTCAAATGGATTGTGAAGCGAAGTCACTGATTTGATTAGGGGATTTGAATATGGGAATTTAAGGGCAGGGTGGTGCTAGTGTCCTAAAATCTGAGAATGTTCAAATTGAAATGCAACCAGTGTCAACCTTATTTGATCAATGAAAAGGACAACACACTTACCATTTATACAAATCTAAAGCTTTATTGAATCATGACTTAAATGGAACAGAACACAGCACTAATAGTAATTTAAATCACACACTTGACTCAACAGCTAACCTAACGTGTCTCAAACTGTCTCAAACTGTACGGCAATAGAAGGAAAAGTCATATTTGCGTACCTATATACAAGAATATACCTTTTTTCTTTGTACATGGCAACACTGAAGTAATTAAGACAAAAGCTTATATTGCAAAGGTTTGTTTAGCCTACAACTAAGTGTTTTAATGAGGGAAGAAACTGATTTAGGGCTCTATTCAATCAGATCCGCTTTAGAAAGCAAGTGGTGTCAGAGGTCGAACTGTTTTAAAGTTGTCAAATCCACAAGTGGCTCCAAGCATTTACACCTAATGTGGACATTGCCATTGGCTGCACGGAGTCGCTCATAACAGAAATCCCATTCAGCCTTGTTTACAAGTTCGAACACTGGAATGTGAGATGTAATCTACACCTCGATTAGGATGATAGAAATCCTCATTATTTCGTTAATGATTTTCAATTTGAGTGTAATTATTTCTATATAGCCTCATTGTGAACTTTAATACCAGTGGCTTTGTGACAATGACTGCAACAGCAGCTGCTCACAGATTTGACAGCACAAACACAGTTCCATCTCTGACACCACCAAAACATCTGCTATGCAAGTGTTTGCCATTGCTGGTCTGATTGAATCTAGGCCTTAATCATGTGTATCTGAGAACCATACAGACAACATTAAGCTAAAATGGGCAGTAAAACAACCAGCAACTAAGCTTCCATAGTGTAGAGGAAAATGCAAAAGTGAAGGTCTTCACGGACCCATCTGTACCCAAATACTCGGTCGGGTTCGTTTCCAGAATAAAGTAGCTTAAAAAAATAATACTTTTCTGTTGCTTTTCTCATTCGGATCGGGTGTGGAGCCGACCAGGAACGGGTCTAGAATGTTTTATGCATATCGGGTCCGGGTGGGAAAGCCCAAGGTCCATTTCGGTACCGGTCCAACTTTTTGGACCTGTGAAGACTTCTAGACTTCTTCTGGAGGCAACTTGATCCTCCTGACCAGAAGAGCAAAGCCTGTCAGTTGCTGTCTGCATCATCACTGATGATCCCCTGCAGATTACTCCAGTCTGTGGCTCTCTTGCGCCCCCTGCCTGCGTGACTGTCCTCTTCACTGTCTGAGCTTGAGTTGACTACACGCTTATAAGCAGAGGATGGAGGGGAGGACTGTTGCTGCCATATGGACACCCCTCTCCGCTTTGGACGACCTGAGAGAGGGAGAACATTAGTAGTTAATTTATCAATTAGTACGTCCATCAATGTGACCATTTTTGGTTTTACCCTACTACTTTGTCTTCATTAATAGACAAAGTGACACATTGATTTGTTGAGTTAGTAGTTAGCAGCAGTGTCATTATATCAGAGGTAATTTACCCTGTCCGGTAAGAGAGGCAGATACCACTGAGGTTTTTAAATCCTGTTTAGAGACCCATTTTTGCATGGCCTATAGCATCTGATTTTATTCAGGGTATCTGCAGGTTCCATGAAGTAGAATTTAAGGGACTTAAGATCTTGAATGCCATTTTGAATACAATTTAATAAAAATTGAGGTCTGCGTGCCACACACCTGCTAATATTCCCATATGTTTAGGGATGGCTCTTGCGTCAAAGGCTATAGCCTCAGGCAGGTGTGCTATTTTAGCAATGAGCATTCTCCTGTAGCCTAACGGATGTAATAGCATAGTGGCTAGGCTATAGATGGCTGAAGTATGAGGTTGCCCATCTGCATTTTGCTTAGGCTACTCCAATTGGCTAAATCATTAGCTAGATCATAAAATAAGAATTTTGGCTTCGATACCAATACCAGCTATAATGATACTCAATACCATAACGATACCACTGAAAACAAGAACTTAAAGTAAAATATACAGCACTTGATGGCGTAGCAGTGAAGACGTGTTTTGTTCGTGTCTCGTGTATTTTTCGTATTTATATTTAAACTTTATTTTCAATCTCCTTTCGATTTTTACTTTTATTATACCTTCCGGTAACCTGCCTCACCCAATGTGATACGGTATCGCTATTATTTAAAAAAAAAAAATAACTTTAGAACACATTCTAGAACCTCCAGAAGCTAACCAGCTAATTAGCTGCAAGCTATTTATTAGTCATTGTTAGCTTTTACCTTCTGCACAGATACTCGGCAGTCTACCAGTATCGGACTGCCTCTCCACAACAACGCCGGATTCCTTCCGTGTCTGATCTTCACGGCTAGCTTGCAGCTAGCTAGCGCACAGCTTGCAGCTAGCTAGCTCACAGCTAGTTTGCACTCACCGTGGCATCGAAGCTATCCCACCTCCCGGCCTACTCAGCTGTTCACCCGAACCCCACTCATACACGGCTAGGGCCCAATACTCCACCGGATCCTTGCTGTAAACTCTGGACCTTGGCACCGGTTCACCGCTGCTACCGATTGGCTATAGTGGCTAACGCCACTGCCACGAAGCTAGCACCAGTTAGCCAGGCGCATCTCCCGGCTAGCAAACTAAATTCTACAATACCTCTTTTGCCATCTGGCTTCTCTGTCGACACGGCGCCCCGCCGCACCACCACGACTGGTCTGCCGACGAATACTCCATCCGCTGTGCCTTCACCCGACCGCCGTCGGAGCAGACACTACTAACTTTAAACGCCGTGTCGCCCGAGTGCTAGCGTAGTGGCGGCTCCCCTGTTCCATCTACTGCTGCCCTCTGGACACTATGATCACTTGGCCACATAGCTGATGCCTGCTGGACTGTATTAATCACGGTACTCCATTCTTTTTATTTTTTTTATCTGTCGGCCCCAGCCGCGAACTCAGGCTCTGTGTGTAGTTAATCTGACCCTCTCTGCCTAGTCATCGCCATTTTACCTGCTGTTGTGTTAGATGTTGTTTTAGCTAGCTCTCCCAATCAACACCTGCGATTACTTTATGCTTCGTTGTATGTCTCTCTCAAATGTCAATATGCCTTGTATACTGTTGTTCAGGTTAGTTATCATTGTTTTAGTTTACAATGGACCCCCTAGATCCACTCTTCATACCTCTGATACCTCCTTTGTCCCACCTCCCACACATGTGGTGACCTCACCCATTACAACCAGCATGTCCAGAGATACAACCTCTCTTATCATCACCCAGTGCCTGGGCTTACCTCCGCTGTACCCGCACCCCACCATACCCGTCTGCCCTAAATATATTCTACCATGCCCAGGAATCTGCTCCTTTTATTCTTTGTCCCCAACGCTCTAGGCGACCAGTTTTAATAGCCTTTAGCCGCACCCTCATACTACTCCTCCTTTGTTCCGCGGGTGATGTGGAGGTAAACCCAGGCCCCGCATGTCCCCAGGCACCCTCATTTGTTGACTTCTGTGATCGAAAAAGCCTTGGTTTCATGCATCTCAACATCAGAAGCCTCCTCCCTAAGTTTGTTTTACTCACTGCTTTAGCACACTCTGCCAACCCTGATGTCCTTGCCGTGTCTGAATCCTGGCTTAGGAGGGCCACCAAAAATTCTGAGATTTCCATACCCAACTATAACATTTTCTGTCAAGATAGAACTGCCGAAGGGGGCGGAGTTGCAGTCTACTGCAGAGATAGCCTGCAAAGTAATATCATACTTTCCAGGTCCATACCCAAACAGTTCGAACTACTAATTTTAAAAATGACTCTCTCCAGAAATAAGTCTCTCACTGTTGCCGCCTGCTTACCGACCCCCCTCAGCTCCCAGCTGTGCCCTGGACACCATTTGTGAATTGATCGCCCCCCCTCCTAGCTTCAGAGTTTGTTCTGTTAGGTAAACTGGGATTTGCTTAACACCCCGGCAGTCCTACAATCTAAGCTAGATGCCCTCAATCTCACACAAATCATCAAGGAACCCACCAGGTACAACCCTAAATCTGTAAACAATGACACCCTCATAGACGTTATCCTGACCAACTGGCCCTCCAAATACACCTCCGCTGTCTTCAATCAGGATCTCAGCGATTACTGCCTCATTGCCTGCATCCGCTACAGATCCGCAGTCAAACGACCACCCCTCATCACTGTCAAACGCTCCCTAAAACACTTCTGCGAGCAGGCCTTTCTAATCGACCTGACCCGGGTATGCTGGAAGGATATTGACCTCATCCCGTCAGTTGAGGATGCCTGGTCATTCTTTAAAAGTAACTTCCTCACCATCTTAGATAAGCATGCTCCGTTCAAAAAATGCAGAACTAAGAACAGATATAGCCCTTGGTTCACTCCAGACCTGACTGCCCTCGACCACCATAAAAGCATCCTGTGGCGGACTGCAATTAGCATCAAATAGTTCCCGCGATATGCAACTGTTCAGGGAAATCAGGAACCAATACACGCAGTCAGTCAGGAAAGCAAAGGCCAGCTTTTTCAAGCAGAAATTTGCATCCTGTAGCTCTAACTCCAAAAAGTTCTGGGACACTAAAGTCCATGGAGAACAAGAGCACCTCCTCCCAGCTGCCCACTGCACTGAGGCTAGGTAACACGGTCACCACTGAAAAAGCCATGATAATCGATAACTTCAACAAGCATTTCTCAACGGCTGGCCATGCCTTCCTCCTGGCTACTCCTACCTCGGCCAACAGCCCCCCCCCCCCCGCGCAGCTATTCGCCCAAGCATCCCAGCTTCTCCTTTACCCAAATCCAGATAGCAGATGTTCTGAAAGAGCTGCAAAACCTGGACCCGTACAAATCAGCTGGTCTTGACAATCTGGACCCTCTATTTCTGAAACTATCCGCCGCCATTGTCGTAACCCCTATTACCAGCGTGTTCAACCGCTCTTTCATATCGTCTGAGATCCTCAAGGATTGGAAAGCTGCCGCAGTCATCCCCCTCTTCAAAGGGGGAGACACCCTGGACCCAAACTGCTACAGACCTATATCCATCCTGCCCTGCCTATCTAAGGTCTTCGAAAGCCTAGTCAACAAACAGATCACTGACCATCTCGAATCCCACCGTAACTTCTCCGCTGTGCCACCATAATCAATTACAGAAAGAAAAGTGTCCTGGACAAGCCTCTTTCTAGCCATAAGTAGGAAGCAAGCCTCATAACGAAAATAGAAACCCAATTTCCATTCAAGCTCTGTCACAAGACTATCCACATGAACTTTGACGGACAACTTGTCATCCAACCAAATGCCTAGGTATTTGTAGGATGCCACTTTTTCAAATCACCAGATGTGACAATGCTAACGTTCTCTGGCAGAGTTCTAGCTCTGGTAAAAGTACATAAAGGGAGGCCTGCAGTGACTGAAAAGCAGTCTGGAGCTTGTCAACAGCCTGAACCAGAGAAGGAGCACATGAATATACACTGCTCAAAAAAATACAGGGAACACTAAAATAACACATCCTAGATCTGAATGAATGAAATATTCTTATTAAATACTTTTTTCTTTACATAGTTGAATGTGCTGACAACAAAATCACAAAAATTATCACTGGAGATCAAATTTATCAACCCATGGAGGTCTGGATTTGGAGTCACACTCAAAATTAAAAGTGGAAAACCACACTGATCCAACTTTGATGCAATGTCCTTAAAACGAGTCAAAATGAGGCTCAGTAGTGTGTGTGGCCTCCCCGTGCCTGTATGACCTCCCTACAACGCCTGGGCATGCTCCTGATGAGGTGGCGGATGGTCTCCTGAGGGATCTCCTCCCAGACCTGGACTAAAGCATCCGCCAACTCCTGGACAGTCTGTGGTGCAAGTTTGTGGATGGAGCGAGACATGTCGCAGATGTGCTCAATTGGATTCAGGTCTGGGGAACGGGCGGGCCAGTCCATAGCATCAATGCCTTCCTCTTGCAGGAACTGCTGACACACTCCAGCCACATGAGGTCTAGCATCGTCTTGCATTAGGAGGAACCCAGGGCCAACCGCACCAGCATATGGTCTCACAAGGGGTCTGAGGATCTCATCTCGGTACCTAATGGCAGTCAGGCTACCTCTGGCGAGCACATGGAGGGCTGTGCGGCCCCCCCAAAGAAATGCCACCCCACACCATGACTGACCCACCACCAAACCGGTCATGCTGGAGGATGTTGCAGGCAGCAGAAAGTTCTCCACGGCGTCTCCAGAGACTCTGTCACATGTGCTCAGTGTGAACCTGCTTTCATCTGTGAAGAGCACAGGGCGCCAGTGGCGAATTTGCCAATCTTGGTGTTCTCTGGCAAATGCCAAACGTCCTGCACGGTGTTGGGCTGTAAGCACAACCCCCACCTGTGGACGTCGGGCCCTCATGGAGTCTGTTTCTGACCGTTTGAGCAGACACATGCACATTTGTGGCCTGCTGGAGGTCATTTTGCAGGGCTCTGGCAGTGCTCCTCCTTGCACAAAGGCGGAGGTAGCGGTCCTGCTGCTGGGTTGTTGCCCTCCTACGGCCTCCTCCACGTCTCCTGATGTACTGGCCTGTCTCCTGGTAGCGCCTCCATGCTCTGGACATTACGCTGACAGACACAGCAAACCTTCTTGCCACAGCTCGCATTGATGTTCCATCCTGGATGAGCTGCACTACCTGAGCCACTTGTGTGGGTTGTAGACTCCGTCTCATGCTACCACTAGAGTGAAAGCACCGCCAGCATTCAAAAGTGACCAAAACATCAGCCAGGAAGCATAGGAACTGAGAAGTGTTCTGTGGTCACCACCTGCAGAACCGCTCCTTTATTGGGGGTGTCTTGATAATTACCTATAATTTCCACCTGTTGTCTATTCCATTTGCACAACAGCATGTGAAATGTATTGTCAATCAGTGTTGCTTCCTAAGTGGACAGTTTGATTTCACAGAAGTGTGATTGACTTGGAGTTACATTGTGTTGTTTAAGTGTTCCCTTTATTTTTTTGAGCAGTGTATGACTGTATATACAGTGCCTTGCGAAATTATTCAGCCCCCTTAAGTTAATACTTTGTAGCGCCACCTTTTGCTGCGATTACAGCTGTAAGTCGCTTGGGGTATGTCTCTATCAGTTTTGCACATCGAGAGACTGACATTTTTTCCCATTCCTCCTTGCAAAACAGCTCGAGCTCAGTGAGGTTGGATGGAGAGCATTTGTGAACAGCAGTTTTCAGTTCTTTCCACAGATTCTCGATTGGATTCAGGTCTGGACTTTGACTTGGCCATTCTAACACCTGGATATGTTTATTTTTGAACCATTCCATTGTAGATTTTGCTTTATGTTTTGGATCATTGTCTTGTTGGAAGACAAATCTCCGTCCCAGTCTCAGGTCTTTTGCAGACTCCATCAGGTTTTCTTCCAGAATGGTCCTGTATTTGGCTCCATCCATCTTCCCATCAATTTTAACCATCTTCCCTGTCCCTGCTGAAGAAAAGCAGGCCCAAACCATGATGCTGCCACCACCATGTTTGACAGTGGGGATGGTGTGTTGCTTTTACGCCAAACATAACGTTTTGCATTGTTGCCAAAAAGTTCAATTTTGGTTTCATCTGACCAGAGCACCTTCTTCCACATGTTTGGTGTGTCTCCCAGGTGGCTTGTGGAAAACTTTAAACAACACTTTTTATGGATATCTTTAAGAAATGGCTTTCTTCTTGCCACTCTTCCATAAAGGCCAGATTTGTGCAATATACGACTGATTGTTGTCCTATGGACAGAGTCTCCCACCTCAGCTGTAGATCTCTGCAGTTCATCCAGAGTGATCATGGGCCTCTTGGCTGCATCTCTGATCAGTCTTCTCCTTGTATGAGCTGAAAGTTTAGAGGGACGGCCAGGTCTGGGTAGATTTGCAGTGGTCTGATACTCCTTCCATTTCAATATTATCGCTTGCACAGTGCTCCTTGGGATGTTTAAAGCTTGGGAAATCTTTTTGTATCCAAATTCGGCTTTAAACTTCTTCACAACAGTATCTCGGACCTGCCTGGTGTGTTCCTTGTTCTTCATGATGCTCTCTGCGCTTTTAACGGACCTCTGAGACTATCACAGTGCAGGTGCATTTATACGGAGACTTGATTACATACAGGTGGATTGTATTTATCATCATTAGTCATTTAGGTCAACATTGGATCATTCAGAGATCCTCACTGAACTTCTGGAGAGAGTTTGCTGCACTGAAAGTAAAGGGGCTGAATAATTTTGCACGGACAATTTTTCAGTTTTTGATTTGTTAAAAAAGTTTGAAATATCCAATAAATGTCGTTCCACTTCATGATTGTGTCCCACTTGTTGTTGATTCTTCACAAAGATATAACATTTATTATTTTTTTATGTTTGAAGCCTGAAATGTGGCAAAAGGTCGCAAAGTTCAAGGGGGCCGAATACTTTCGCAAGGCACTGTAGATGTAACTTTGCTGGTTGCATCCCATTTCCCAAATCATTAATACAAAAATAAAAATCGATAACACAGGAGCTAAAATGGAACCCTGGGGCACACCTCTATTAATCAAGAAAGCTAGACTTGTGATTGTCAGTATATACACACACATCAGAAAGATAATTGGTTTAGGAACTTACTGCCCCTTCACTGAGACCAACGTTTCCGAGTCTAGCTAGCAACAATTCATGGTCAACTGAATCAAAGGCCTTTGATAAATCCAAACAGCGCAGCACAATGTTGCTTTTTATCAAGTGCATTAATTATGTCTTTTGCCACTGCCATAGCTGCAGTTGTGGTGCTGTGCCCCGATCTAAAGCCAGACTGAACCCCGCTCAGTATGTTCTTTTCAATTAAGAAGTTTAACCAAGTTCACTAGGGATTCATAGACTTTGGCCAGGATAGGGTGTTTAGAGATAGGACGATTATTATTATCATCTGAGGGATCTCCACCCTAATAGCAGTGGGAGGACATAAGCTGATTTCCAAATGCTGGGTATGGAATTGATTACATTAGAACCCTACACTGATTTTGATAATCTTCCAGAACTTGGCAGGGTTGTTTAGGTTCTCTTTGACTGCATTTATATAGTAACAAGTTGTCAAAAAAAACTGCTCTGTATTAAAAATCAAAGGTGACTCGGTAGAGATTTCATGGTATCTCACGGCCCAGAGTTTGGTCGCACATTACCAGAGATCAACAATAAAAGCTTAGCAATATATCTGTTGCCCAATCTGTGAGGACTAGCGGAGGATTGTCAATAAAACAAACTGCTCCCTGACCTCGACCTGTTCACAGGACCTCTCCCTTCCGCACCTGCTGTCTCCACCTCTGAATGCTCGGCTATGAAAAGCCAACTGATATGTACTCCTGAGGTGCTGACATGTAGGGGCTCCCGAGTGGCGCAACGGTCTAAGGCGCTGCACCTCATTGCTAGAGGCGTCACTACAGACCCTGGTTCGAATCCAGGCTATATCACACCCAGCCATGATTGGGTGTGTCCCAGTGTCATCCGGGTAGGCCGTCATTGTAAATAAGAATTTGTTCTTAAACTGACTTGGCTAGTTAAAAAAAAAATAATTTGCACCCTCTACAACCAATGTGATTATTATTTGACCCTGCTGGTCATCTACACTGAACAAAAATATAAAAACGCAACATGTAAAGGTGTTGGTCCCGTGTTTCATTACGCACAAAACACTTCTCTCAATTTGTGCACAAATTTGTTTACATCCCTGTGATCACGCCTTTCGTAGCCAATGTGAGCAAGACCTTTAAACAGGTCAACATTCACAAGGCCGCGGGGCCATACGGATAACCAGGACGTGAACTCCAAGCATGCGTGGACCAATTGGCAAGTGTCTTCACTGACATTTTCAACCTCTCCCTGACCAAGTCTGTAATACCTAAGGTAAATATTTTAAGCAGACCCCCATAGTCCCAGTGCCCAAGGCAGCGAATAACCTGCCTAAATGACTCCAGCCAGTAGCTATGAAGTGTTTTGAAAGGCTGGTCATGGCTCACATCAACACCATCCTTCCGGACAGCCTAGACCAACTCCAATTCCCAACAGATCCACAGATGACGCAATCTCAATCGCACTCCACACTGCCCTTTCCCACCTGGACAAAAGGAACACGTACGTGAGAATGCTGAGAATGCTGTACAGCTCAGCATTCAACACCATAGTGCCCACAAAGCTCATCACTAAGCTACGGACCCTGGGACTAAACAACTGCCTCTGCAACTGGATCCTTGACTTCCTGAAAGGACGCCTCCAGGTGTTAAGGGTAGGCAACATCATCTGCCACGCCGATCCTCAACACAGGGGCCCCTCAGGGCTGTGTGCTTAGTCCCCTCCTGTACTCCCTGTTCACTCACAACTGCGTGGCCAAGCATTACTACAACACCATCATCATTAAGTTTACTGACGACACAACGGTGGTAGCCCTGATGGGTGTGATGCCAGGACAACAACCTCTCCCTCAACGTGAGCAAGACAAAGAAGCTGATCGTGAACTACAGGAAAAGGAGGGATGAACACACCCCCATTCACAGAGGGTCTGTAATGGAACGGGTCGAGAGATTTAAATTCCTTGGCGTCTACATCAACAAACTATGGTCCAAACACACCAAGACAGTCATGAAGAGGGCATGACAACACCTTTCCCCCTCAGGAAACAGAAGATGGGGCATGGGTCCCCAGATGCTCAAAAAGTTGTACAGCTGCACCATTGAGAGCATTTAAAATTTAAAAAATTCAACCTTTAACTAGGCAAGTCAGTTAAGAACAAATTCTTATTTACAATGACAGCCTATGAAACCCAGACGACGCTGGGCCAATTGTACGCCACCCTATGGGACCTCGTGTCCCAATCACAGCCGTATGTGATACAGGAATCAAACAAGGGACTGTAGTGACACCACCTACACTGAGATGCATTGCCTTTAGACTGCTGTGTCACTCGGGAGCCCTGACCGGTTGCATCACCGCCTGGTATGGCAACTGCTCAGCATCTGACTGCAAGGCAATAAAGAGGGTAGTGCATATGGCCCAGTACATCACTGGGGCCAAGCTTCCTGCCATCCAGTACCTATATACTAGGCTGAGTATGAGAGAGGCCCCAAAAAATTGTTGAAGACTTCAGCCACCCAGTCATACACGGTTCTCTCTGCTTCCACACAGCAAGCGGTACCGGGGCGCCAAGTCCAGTTCCAAAAAGCTCCTACTCCTAAGCCATGAGACTGCTGAACAATTAATCAAATGGCCAACCAGACTATTTACATTGACGACACCCCCCACCCCTTTGTTTTTACACTGCTGCTACTCGCCGTTTATTATCTATGCATAGTCACTTTACACCTACCTACATGTACAAATTGCCTCAACTAACCTGTACCCATGTATATAGCCTTGTTACGGTGTTACTTTTTATTTCAGTTAATTTAGTAAATATTTTCTGAACTCTATTTCATGAACTGCATTGTTGGTTAAGGACTTGTAAGTAAGCATTTCACAGTTGTATTTAGCGCATGTGACAAAATTGACATGATAATTACACAGGTGCACCTCGTGCTGGGGACACTAAGGCCACTAAAATATGCAGCTGAGACACAATGCCACAGATGTCTCAAATTTAGGGAGAACGCAATTGGCATGCTGACAGCAGAGATGTCCACCAAAGTTGTCAGAAAATTGAATGTACATTTTTCTACCATAATCCGCCTCCAATGTCATTTTAGAGAATTCGGCAGTATGTCCAACCGGACACAAAACCGCAGACCATGTGTATAGCATCATGTGAGCGAGAAGTTTGTGTATGTCAATGTTGTGAACAGAGTTCCCCATGGTGACGGATAAGCTACAAACGAACATTATTGCATTTTATCAATGGCAATTTGAATGCACAAAAATACCGTGACCAGAACCTGAAGCCCGTTATGAGGCCCAATTTTGTATAAGGTGTTTGACCAACAGATGCATATCTGCATTCCCTGTCATGTGAAATCCATAGATTAGGGCCTCGTTTATTTACTTCAATTGACTGATTTTCACATATGTAACTAAGTACAGTACATTACCTGTGGTAAATTCAAATAATTGGACATGATTTGGAAAGGCACACCTGTCTATATAAAAGGTCCCATACTTGACAGTGCATGTCAGAGGAAAAACAAATCCATGAGGTCGAAGGAATTGTCCGTAGAGCTCCGAGACAGGATTGTGTCGAGGCACAGATCTGGGGAAGGGTACTAAAAAATTTTATGCAGCATTGAAGGTCCCCAAGAACAGTGTCCTCCATTCTTAAATGGAAGAAGTTTGGAACCGCCAAGACTCTTCCTAGAGCTGGCCGCCTGGCCAAATTGAGCAATCTGGGGAGAAGGGCCTTGGTCAGGGAGTTGACCAAGAACCCGATGGTCACTCTGACAGAGCTGCAGAGTTCCTCTGTGGAGATGGGAGAGCTCTCTCTGCAGCACTCCACCAATCAAACCTTTATGGTAGAGTGGCCAGACAGAAGCCACTCCTCAGTAAAATGCACATGACAGCCCGCTTGGAGTTTAACAAAAGGCACCAAAATAATCTCAGACCATGAGAAACAAGATTCTCTGGTCTGATGAAACCAAGATGGAACACTTTGGCCTGAATGCCAAGCGTCACGTCTGAAGGAAACATGGCACCATCTCTACGGTGCAGCATGGTGGCAGCATCATGCCGTGGAGATGTTTTTCAACGGCAGGGAGACTAGTCAGTATCGAGGCAAAGATGAACGGAGCAAAGTACAGAGAGATCCTTGATGAAAACCTGCTCCAGAGCACTCAGGACCTCAGACTGGGGCAAAGGTTCACCTTCCAACAGGACAACGACCCTAAGCACACAGCCAAGACAATGCAGGAGTGGCTTTGGGACAAGCCTCTGAGTGGCCCAGCCAGAGCTTGGACCCGATCTCTGGAGACACCTGAAAATAGCTGTGCAGCGACGCTCCCCATCCAACCGGACATAGCTTGAGAGGACCTGCAGAGAAGAATGGGAGAAACTCCCCAAATACAGGTGTGTATTTACTTTAAAATATGATATTGTTGCAAGATAGCCATGCAATTGATCGAACAGTAAATGTAATGTCCTACAAAAACTTTCCATTGGTATGCCTATATAGGCTACTTGCTGTATACACAGCAAATGTCGCGCTCCGCATCTTCTCAAATTAGGGCTTTCCCCCACCGCAAACAATATTTCAACCAATCGATTGGTCTACATTTTTCCATGTGTATTTTCCTCATATACTGACACATCCTATGCGTTCTAATCAACTATATTCACTGAGCTTGTCTGATGCATTCAGCACATGGTTTGATTAAATAATTAAGTCATACAAATGACGAGTGAGTCCAACCAGCAATCGATTTGATTGTGCCGGGCTGACTTGCTGCGCTTTGTTAAAAAAAATATACATTATTTTTTAAAGACAACAGTCTCACCACAACAGAACAAAGTGTTAATCGCTCTGTCCGTGTTGCTGAAGCTGCAACATAAAGCCATTTGACTTAAAAGTCCTGTGAACAAAATCCCTAATTTGTTTAGGAAAAACATTCCTTATTCCCTCAACCTGTTCTCTTTACGTCACACATGTATGCATCGCATACACGTGACCAAAGACTTATTTGCACAGGATTAGTTATTCCAGAGGACAAATCGGACGGGATTAGTTTTCCAAACTGCTCCTTGTAAATTGTCAATTTCTTTCCAATAAATGGACAGTTATGACAGAAGCCTGAAGGTTTCTATTCTACGTGTGACGATACATTATTTCAACATGTCCCGGTGACAGGGCCACACTGATAACTCGAGCTTGGTTCCCAAGTTTCTGAACCATCTTTCCTATCGTGTCACTATATTCATGTATAGCTTACGCGCAGGACTTAGTTCAATGTATTGTTCTCCTTTCACAAAATGCGAGCAACACCTGTCAAAGAATAAGTCTGAACACTCACAGACTTACATGGTGACACTAAATAGGCCATAACCCAACTCAAAATCATGCAAACAAAAATGATCACTGATGAAACACTATACCGGTCACAAAGACAACACACAATTGGGGCCCATTAGTCAGTCTCTCTTACGGTCATGTGCACCGGGTGTAAATGCTGGTACGTTAACAGTAATGGTGGTAGTATTTACAACATTAACTAGAGTTGCAACTCTCCTTTTACTCTGTGTGCAAAGGGGGAGAAGGAGTGCGAGAGAAGCGAAATAGGGGCATATGCTTTCATTACAGGAAGCAGGTTAATGCACCTTACTGTTTGAAAAAATAATGGTTTAAGAACACCAAAAAATCTGCAGGAACATTGTGTAGCCTTATCACCGACGTAAGCAAAATGTATTTGGTAAGAGGACAACTCTAGTTAATGTTGTGGTCTATCAAATTGTATAGGCTACCTTGATCTCTTCTCTTTCCCCCCTCTGGCAATGGCCAGACTCGCACACACAGAAGTGCACATGTGGAGGGCTCTCCATCTTGAAAGTGCACCTCGAGTATTATTTGAATTAAACAAATAAAATGGGCATGGTGGCAACAATTAAGCAGCAGCACAATGTAAGAAACAATGTAGTCATCTCCATCACATGTTAAGACCTTTGAAAACTAAATTGATGACATTAAGACTTAAAGCCTTTAAAAATCTGAAATGAATTTAAGACTAAGGACCCTCAGACACCCTGTTTATTGCTACTTTGTTTAATTTTTTACAACCAGTCTAACTTTATTTACTTTATTGTTCATTTGATCTACATTTTGATTTCAGATCTACAGTTTGTGCTTCAACAAGTATTCCCTGTACCTAAAGTTGAAACAAAGATGGAGAAGATTGGATAAGACTATTAAAGCAATAGAACAGAAAAATATCCACCTAGCCAATCAGAGTGCAATGTCAGGGTATGCAATCAGCTAAGATCTAGAAGCAAGCAGTTGATTAAGGAGTGGGCGAAAATGTCACCTTGTGTAGTTATGATGTTGCAGACATCTAGGTCTGCCAACTCCTGAGCCTCCTCTCTCTTAAGTCTGGCTTTCTTACACTTCTCTATAGAAGGCTGGCCTGAGGGGGGAGAGACAGAAGCCATTAGTCCCCAGCAAGTTTCCACTGTCCAGCAATGCCACCATGGCTCACTCCACCTCACGGATATCAGCCCCGTTTATACCTGGTGCTAATGTGTCCTTCGTACTAATCTTGTCCACATTCTGATTGTCCCCAATTTTTTTATATAGGTGTAGATTAAAAGACGCATTGTGATTCGATGGTGATTAGGAAGATCTGATCACATTCAGAAGTAGTCAGGCACGCATCGTGTCTGGATATACTTACAAGTGTAGACGCATCTGGACAGTGAAGCCATTTAAATCATCGTCATCTCACCCTCAAATCATTGACAGGTGGCACCATTGACTTAAAACATCAATAAGAGTCTTTAAATACATATATTATTAAAACAATTATGCATACAGGCAGGGTCCTGGAAATCTGGTAACAATGCGGCACAGTGGACAGAGACATTTTTATACCATGTGTATGTCAAAATGTGTGCACAATCAGAATGTTGACAAGATCAGGACAAAGGACACATATTAGCGCTAGGTATAAACAGGACTTTAAAAGCATCACATAGGTGTGAACAATACAGTGGATTAGCCCTTTAACCAATTGAAAGGCTACATGGAGCTATTGCGTACAACCTATTCAGTCAATTTACATTTTCAATTTGGTGGAGTGAGCGAGGGCATACGGACCAAATAAGAGAATTCAAATTCATTGCCAAAGCCCCCCAATTACCTTTGACACCCAGTTCTTCAAGCTCCCTCTTCAGCACAGCCACCTTTGACTTGATGGAGCAGCAGCCATCCAGGAGCTTCTTGTAATTCCGTCTCACACCACAGAGGGCGATGTAACGCTTCAGCCTGGCTACCGCCGTGTTGTCCTTCATGTTACATGGATGGAGCACATTTTTCCAGGATTAGCCTAGGCTAATACCCTGACTACACCACTCGCGTTGCAAAATAAATGTAGGAAAATATGTTACTAAATTTGTGCACCCACAGTGCTCGGGCGCGCCAACGAGCATCTGCGTTGCCAAGGGCTAAAATAGAAGTAATTTCTATTTCTGATGCAGATCACTCTCCCAACTCCTCACTGGTTTATAGAAGCAGGTACCCACGTGCCATCTCCTCATTGGTTTTACCCACGTGGGTGATTGAAAGACACAGTTTTGCCAGTTGTCGTGGTAATACTATGAAAGTGTAGATGCCAATCACCATATAAGTTCAAAAATTTAAAAAGCCTAGGAGGAGAGATGACAAGAAACGATTCGGTTGACCGTTTTGTGTGTGGATTAACTGTCAGAGTAGAGGACCTTGTGCATTTCAGGAAAAATAACTCAATGTTTATATCCCAGGACAAATTAACTAGCAACAGCAAGCTAGCTAAATAGGACAAATTAGCTAGCAAGTGCAAGCTAAATTGCCATACATGTTTAATGCTTTTTGACCTGTCCCCAAATTAAAGTAATTGTTTTGATATTTTAACCTGCGTGTCATGACCGCGTTTGGTGTATGGGGACAAAATACATTTATGCACGATGGCACACGCGCGCAGCCAGTTTGGGTTCCATCTAAGGCCGACTCCAGAAAGAGCCCCTTGCCTCTACACTTTATATTGCCTTGAAACCAGACATAAAATTGTATAGAATTCTTCGTCAGGCAGAAATTAGCGTTTGAGTCAGGCAAGTTTCCTCTTACAACCCCTACAAACCAGAATGTTGAATAAAATTATATTTTAACACACTTTACCGGTTGTTCATTCAGTTGGTCCTTTCGGTGGTAGGGAATGCGAGACAATATATCCACAGGAAAGTATAATTACATCAATGTTAAAATTGTATTTATTAAACATTCTAGCTTGTAGAGGTCAAGATGGGAAACTTTCCTGATTCAAAACGCTAACTTCGGCCAAAACCAAGAATTCTATGCAATTCAACGTTGGGTTTCCAGGCAACACTTTGTATAGATCAGAAGGGATTTGGGGACGCATGGGCAATATAGCAGTAACTATATACCTTGCCTTGTAATTTCATCATACAGCATATTATATTGATCCAATACCTTCAGAACTACTTCAGTATTTGAACCATGTCTGAACCAAGTACATTGCGAATGTGAAAGTGTGTTGGCAACTACCTGTGCCTACTGTGTGCTTGAGTTGGCATAGAAGCCGCTGGCCTCACCTTTCCACCTTTGGATCCACTCTCACTGCTCTCACCCTTTATTGGCCGCTTCGCCACAGACTTCCTCTTTTTCACCTGTTCTGGCCTGACCTCACTTTCCTGTTCGTCCTCCAATGATGGGAGGGATGAGCCAGAGTCTTGGGCTGGCTCATCCTTCGTCTTAGCCATCACTTCTTCGGTTTCATCTGAGAAAGAAGAAAAATTACTTTAGGGAGGGGGAAATAGTACATTACTTGAACGCTTGTCATTGGGGCTACATAATGGTATCCTATCCCTGGATTTTTCACTATGTTTGGGCCTTTACTAGGACACATTATGCATGCTCATGAACACAACCACTTGATAACTCACCCTCTCCCCCGCTGGCTTCCTCTGAAGATGCACCGTCATTCTTTTCTCCCTCACTCTCTGACCTGGAGTCGTTGTCATTTTTTTGTATTTTTACCCCTTTCTGCGCCATTACTTCAGCCTCTCCAATGTGCTCCGAGTCACTCCCAACAACCTGCACTCTTTCTCTTCTCTGCAATGGTTTTTCCTTTAACCCATTTCCACTCTCCCTCCTTTTCAAACACTTGCTCTGCACTTTCACATCCACATTTTCTTTTCCTCCCGTTCTTTTTTTATCCTCTTCAGAGTCACTTTCTGAATTGACTTGGTCCTTTTCCTGTTTGTGGGTTTCATCTCGTTTCCTCTTTTTGTTCTCCTCAAAATCTTCTTCCTCGACTTCAGAGTCATGTTCTCTCTTCCTCAGATTCACCGTTTTGATCTCAACATCACTTTCTGAGCTAGTTTCAGTCTTCCCACTATTGTGTACTCCTGTGTGTCCCCCTTTGTTTTTCTTGGTGCCGATTTGGGAAACTTGCTCAACACTTCCCATGTCCTTCCCCTCCTCTTCTTCCGCCATCTGCCTTTCTCCATTTCCCACTCTCTCGAGTCCAGAATCTGGGGAATCTTAAAATAGTTAAAGGAAATAAAATGTCCAAATTAGATTAAGAAAATATTGCTTAAAATACCGTGGCTATCACAGATAAGTCTTAATTCTTTAAAACAAATCATGGGATGAGTCTCAACTTCATAATAGGCATGGTTCACACAAATCTGAATAAATGTGTCTCAAGTTAATATTTGACCAGCAATATGAACCGCAGCACACACTGTGGGCTTTCACTATGACAAAGGGCAGCATTTTCATTGCACCGCTATAATTAAAAACTGAAATAGATGGGACTGCACCACAGTTGAGCTGTGGACAAGTTGCAACACACTAACTCAAGTTATTGGATAATATACATTTTCAGACATTTATAAAAAAAGCTTAATATAAATAAATAGTACGGAGACATTTTTTTTAACAGTTCTGTGCCGTTTTAAGTGAGGAGAATTTCACCCAAGGGCCACTACTATTGGAAATGACCTGATTGGGCCGACTGAAGCCGAGATCTCTTTGCCTTGGATCCATCTGCTTTGGTCCTGCCTCCTTTCTCCTCCTCCTCACCCCTCTTCCGTTTGTTGTGGAGAGGCATCGGGGTAACGTTGATAATGGCTTCATTGTCACTGCTGTCACTGTCCTGAGAGAGGGGCAGAGGTCCCAGGTCAGATTATAATCGAAACCAGCTCGAACCGAGATAAATGCAACAGCTCGGGACTGTCATGACAGCATGCACCTACCAGGAGCAATAACATGAATGTAATGTAATTGGGACTGGAAAACTGTAGTGACTTCTCATCCGAAATAAACTAAACAAAAATATAAAAACGCAACAATCAAAGATTTAACTGGGTTACAATTCATAAGGAAATCAGTCAATTGAAATGCAGAGCATTCGGAAAGTCAGACCGCTTGACTTTTCACATTGTTACGTTACAGCCTTATTCAAAAATGGATTTTAAAAAATGTTCCCTCGGCCTCCCGGGTGACGCAGTGGTTAAGGGCGCTGTACTGCAGTGCCAGCTGTACCACCAGAGACTCTGGGTTCGCGGCCAGGCCACGACCGGGAGGTCCGTGGGGCAACGCACAATTGGCCTAGCGTCGCCCGGGATAGGGAGGGGTTGGCCGGTAGGGATATCCTTCTCAGATCCTCAGTCTCATCGCGCACCAGCGACTCCTGTGGCGGGCCGGGCGCAGTGTGCGCTAACCAAGGTTGCCAGGTGCACGGTGTTTCCTCCGTCACATTGGTGCGGCTGGCTTCCGGGTTGGATGCGCGCTGTGTTAAGAAGCAGTGCGGCTTGGTTGGGTATCGGAGGACACATGATTTTCAACCTTAGTCTCTCCCGAGCCCGTACGGGAGTTGTAGCGATGAGACAAGATAGTAGCTACTAAACAATTGGATACCACGAAATTGGGGAGAAAACGGGGTAAAATTCACACAAAAAAAGCCAAAAAAATGTTCCCTCAATCTACACACAATACCCCATAATGAAAAGGCAAAAACAGGTTAAGACATTATTTTTGCACATTTATAAAAAAATTAAAAAAACAGAAATAGCTTATAAGTATTCAGACCCTTTGCTATGAGACTAGAAATTGAGCTCAGATGCGGTTTTCATTGATGTTTTCATTGATTATCCTTGATGTTTCTACAACTTGATTGAGTCCACCTGTGGTAAATTCATTGGACATGATTTGGAAAGGCACACACCCATCTATATAAAGGTCCCATAGTTGACAGTGCATAAACCAAGCTTTGAGGTCGAAGGAATTGTCCGTAGAGCTCCGAGACAGCATTGTGTTGAGGAACAGATCTGGGGAAGGGTACAAAAAAAATGTCTGCTGCATTTAAGGTCTCCAAGAACACAGTGGCCTCCATCATTCTTAAATTGAAGAAGTTTGGAACCGGCAAGACTCTTCCTAGAGCTGGCCACCCAGCCAAACTGAGCAATCGGTGGAGAAGGGCCTTGGGCAGGGAAGTGACCAAGAACCCGATGGTCACTGACAGAGCTCCAGAGTTCCTCTGTGGAGATGGGAGTACCTTCCAGAAGGACAACCATCTCTGAAAAACTCCACCAGTCAGGCCTTTATGGTAGAGTGGCCAGACGGAAGCCACTCCTCAGTAAAACGCCCATGACAGCCCGCTTGGAGTTTGCTAAAAGGCACCAAAGACTCTCAGACCATGAGAAACAAGGTTCTCTGGTCTGATGAAACCAAGATGGAACGCTTAGGCCTGAATGCCAAGTGTCACATCTGGAGGAAACCTGGCACCATGCCTACGGTGAACCATGTGGTGGCAGTATCATGCTGTGGGGATTTTTTATCAGTGGCAGCGAGACTAGTCAGGATCAAGGGAAAGATGAATGGCGCAAAGTACAGAGATCCTTGATGAAACGCTCAGGACAAGACTGGGGCGAAGGTTCACCTTCCAACAGGACAATGACCCTAAGCACACAGCCGAGACAAGTCTCTGAATGGCCATGAGTGGCCCAGCCAGAGCCCGGACTTGAACATATTGGGAGAGACCTGAAAATAGCTGTGCAGCGATGCTCCCCATCCAACCTGACAGGGCTTGAGAGGATCTGCAGAGAAGGGAAGAAACTCCACATATACAAATGTGTCAAGCTTGTACTGTCATACCCAAGAATACTTGACGCTGTAATTGCTGCTAAAGGCGATTCAAAGTACTGAGTAAAGGGTTTGAATGCTAAAGTAAATGTGAGTTTTTTTTATTTGATAAAATGTGCAAATATTTCTAAAAACCTGTTTTTGCTTTGTCAATATGGGGTACTGTGTGTAGATTGAGGGGGGAAATGCAATCAATTTTAGAATAAGGCTGTAACGTAACAAATTGTGGAACAAGTCAAGGGGAATACTTTCAGAATGCACTGTAAATTCATTAGGCCCTAATCTATGGATTTCACATGGCTGGGAATACAGATCTGTTGATCACAGACACCCTACATTTTTTTTTACAAATTACTAATACAAATTTAAAAAATACAAATAGTCAGGTGCATGGATCAGAAAACCAGTCAGTATCTGATGTGATCACCATTTGCCTCATGCAGTGCGACAGAGTTAATCAGGCTGTCGATTGTGGCCTGTGGAATGTCGTCCCACTCATCTTCATTGGCTGTCATTGGCTGTTGCTGGATATTGGCGGGAAAGCTGTTGTACACGCTTTTTGTGCATCTGGAAAATCAGCTCATGAAACATGGGACCAACACTTGACATGTTGCGTTTATATTTTTGTTCAGTGTATTTAAGAACAAAATGTACTTCAAAATGATTCCTTCCACACTTCTGACCACCCAAGACCTGTAGCGGTCACCCAATCACTTCAGATCTGTGTGTACTCGATGGAGAAAGAAAATATTTTATCAAAAGTTATGGGGCATCAAACTGAAAGACAGGACAGCAGCTCTGGGTCAAATACATGTCAAACTTTACTTACAAATACTTACAGACATAGGCTATATGTGAAAGTACCTGCAATCTGCTTGATTTAGGCTGAAGGTTTGCACTTTTGAGACTGTTCCATGGTACTGGGCAAACTAAATTGAGTTTAATTCAAGTACTTACCTATTTGATCCAGGTCTGAGGGAGATATATTGATTGACAAAATCGTATCTACTCACAAACATCTTTACCTGCATCCTCAGCAGTTCCTCCTCTACCACTCTCTTCATCAACTGTCTGTCCTCCTGGTTTAGTGAGTCCCGGCCAACACATGCCAAATACCGCCCTCTTAAGATGCCAAGAGTCAATGTGCTAGGAGGGGGGGAAAAAAAGAGAATGAAATAGATACATTTTCAATGAAACAGAGAATGGAAACTGACATTATGACGAATATGACGTAGTGCTGGGGAAATCTTCAGGGGATGTAGTATTTCATTATATATTTCATTTCCTTAGAGAGACAAGATTATTGGGTAGGGTTTAGACCGGGGTAGGCCGTCATTGTAAATAAGAATTTGTTCTAAACTGACTTACCTAGTTAAATAAAAAATAAATAAGGCACCTTAACCTTAAAGTTGGTTGCCAACCACCATATAAAATCCACAGAAAGACAACTTTCTTCACAAGAGCTCTGCTCCACAAAGTATAAATGCTCTGACTTCTGCAGAGTGAATTAAAAAAATGTAACTAGGCAAGTCAGTTAAGAACACATTCTTATTTACAATGAGGGCCTACCCCCGCCAAACCAAGACAACGCTGGGCCAATTGTGCGCAGCCCTATGGGACTCCCAATCCCGGCCGGATGTGATACAGCTTGGATTCGAACCAGGGACTGTAGTGCCACATCTGGCACTGAGATGAGGTGCTTAGACCACTGCGCCCTTCGGGGGCCTCAATACAGACGTATATATAGACTCGCCTTTTATGAACGAGTCATTCAGAAAAAAATAACAACTTTCCAGTGAGTAAAAAGAGTCGTTCAAAAATAACGAATAGTGCTTATGGGTATTGTGAACGAGGCATTCGAGTGGTCTGAGGCAATCGGTAATTAATGAGCGTTTAAGTGCAACTTTAGATGGTTTAGGGAATCAGCTCGAGATTTAACTATGGTTCTAATAACTAAACCGGGCCCTGGGCGTTAGAGAACAGACACGGCAAACAGGGGAACATGCAAGCCAACCACGCAAGAGCGGTTATGGTATGTTAAACCTTTGCCACAAGCTAGCAGGAATTTCAATGCATGATTTGACTTCGTCTAAAGGAACTGCAAAAGGGAGTTTACCTTAGGTCAGGACAATCACGGAGTTGTCCTGAAACGAACCTCCGAATCTGTGTTTCCTCCGCTGACACCATTTATTAGCCAGATAAAACTTTGCTGCTTGATTTTTTCCCTCCAGATTTGCCACAACATTGCGTAACCGTAATGACGCAACTAGCTACGTTTTACTTGCTGTTTGTGTGGTCATGTGGATTTCAAGACAATATAACTTTTGCACAACGTAGCAACGCCCACTTCCGTCCAACTTCCTACCCTATACATAGCTTCCTGTCGCCCCGAAATCGCTCGTTTTATCATTTCCACAGTATATTATAATCATATTTCTATAGCTTTTTTAAATCATTCGTGTTTTAAATTCTGTTTATCCGTTCAGTTAGTGTTTTTTGTAATTCGATTGTCTCTTTAGCTAGCAATGTTAGCTACCAGTACCTAGCTAACGTTAGTGCTAATGACGTTAACGTTATTTGTTCCGGCATCTTTATTGAAATTTAGGAAATGAAGATTTCATTGAACCTTATGGTGGGCTTCGCCGTCTGAAGGGAGCAGTACATTCGATGTGGAATAACTACGATGTCCAAAAGATCCTCATGTCACCGATGGGAAGCATTAACTGCATCTGGGCTGTGGCTTGGCTTTTCACAAAACTCCCAGTTTTGGGCCTCTTGTGAAGGCATGGGCCAAGGAGCAATGAGCTATTACTGCAATGCATCTTAACTTTTTTTTTGCTGTGACCGTCCATTTGTTAATTAACACCTCTGCTTATACTCTGAACAAAATGTTATAAAGAGTTTTTTACACAGACAAGAGGACAGAAACATTATTAACTGAATTCTTTTTAATTAATTAATT